>NC_143401.1:44254129-44574760 GCF_052110815.1 Crocodylus siamensis | reverse complement strand
CCATTCACTGTAGCTGGAAGCCTTCCCCAGCCCTTAGATTAAATCTCTGATCCCTCCCACTTTTTTACACAGTTTTCAGTTGCTTTTTTGTTCAGCTTGTACTTCAAAGGCCATAAACTAATGTTGAAGCTACTGTGCTTTCACATAAGGAAACTTTCGTGTTTTCAAGGGAAAGGTTTAGAGAGATGTCATCCTGTATTACCCTTGTGCCCTCCAAAACAGTGGCTGTATGTAAGAAAAAAGTGATACAAGAAGGTTTAAATTTAATTTGTTTTGTTTTTGTTTACTCATTTTGGCATAGTGTTCTTCCATGTGAGTAGTTTTATGGATGATTACTGAATTTTATTGGCTTAATGTAACAGTAAAACATTTTTGGAAAACAGATTTTCTGGATTTAAATTTGTAATTAAGAATTTGAGCGTAAGGTTCCTCAAATGCTATGTACTAGAACTTAATAAGTGTTATAAGAATTTCCTTTTTTTCCTGCTCCCTTTCCCACTAAACCTTCAAAAAGTATCCAGTTGAATAATTTCTGAAAAAGAAGACTTGTTGCTTCAACATGCTATTTTTTTTTACCAGCAGCAGAGTCGAGTACCAGGTAGTTGAATACCCACAGACCCCTCACCAGGTACTTGCCTGTGCACTTGGTCCTTGTCACAGGTAATGACTTGGTGAGGCGTCTGCAGGTACTCAACCACCTGGGCAATATGATCATCACCTGCTGGAATTTACTATCCAGTGAAGGGTGGTGAAAGCAAGCAGCAAGGGAGAGATCCTCGACTTCAGGAGGGCTGACTTTTGTAAGCTAAGAAGGTTAGTAGGAGAGGCATTGGGGTCTTGGAGCTTCAATAAGATGGGAGTCCAAGATGGGTGGTTGTTCCTTAAGGAGATAATCTGCTGAACTCAAAGGGAGTCAGTCCCAATGCACACCAAGGGGGGCAGGAGTGCTAAGAAGCCCCTGTGGCTCGGCAAAGGCATCCAGGGATTTGCGAGGGCAAAAAAGGAGGCATACAAACAGTGGAAGCAATGGGCTATCACCAAGGAGGATTACACCTCTGTCGCTCGGGACTGCAGGGAGGCTGTTAGGAAGGCAAAGGCAGAGATGGAGCTAGGGCTAGTGACCAGAATTAAGGATAATAATACTTTTTCAAATACATAGGAAGTAAGAAGAAGGCACCAGGTAATGTGGGTCCCCCTACAGGATAGGTTTGGCAGTGTGGTGACTGCGGCAAATTAAAAAGCTGACCTCTTTACGAATTCTCTGCTTCCATGTTCCTGAACAGGGACTGGGACATCTTCCCCACTAGAATTGTGGACAGACCGAGGGGAGGCATCTCCATGCCTAGGGTCAGGGATGACTTAGGGAACTTTTGGAGGGGCTGGATGTGTTTAAATCAGTAGGCCCAGATGCTCTTCCCCTGAGGGTGCTGGGGGAATTGGCAGGGGTCATAGAGCCCCTGGCACAGCTCTGAGTGCTCACGGGACACTGGCTAGTTAGTGGAAAAGGGCCAATGTTGTCTCCATGTACAGGAAGGGGAGAAAGGAGGACCCCAGCAATTATAGGCCAGTCGGTCTTACCTTTGTCCTTGGGAAGACTTTTGAGAAAATTATCAAGGAGCAGATCTGCAAGGGCCCAGCAGGGGAGGTAATGTGCAGGGGCAGCCAACATGGGTTCATTGAAGACAGGTCCTGCCTGACCTAACAAGGTTTCTTTTTATGATCGGGTCACAAACTGCCTGGATGAGAGTGTTGGGGTGGATGCAGTCTGCCTGGACTTTAAGAAGGCCTATGACATGGTTTCCAACCACACTCTCTTAAAAAAAACTTGGTGACTCTGGCATTGGTGCCTACGCAGTCAGATGGGTGGCAAACTGGCTCGATAGTCGCACCCAGAGAGTGGTGATGGACAGGTCATTTTCATCCTGGAGGGATGTAGGCAGTGGAGTACCCCAGGGCTCGGTCCTGGGGCCTTTACTGTTTAACACCTATATCAGCGATCTGGATGTGGGTGTGGAATGCACACTTTCCAAATTTTCTGACAACACTAAGTTGTGGGGCAAGGTAGGCACACTGGAGGGGAGGGACAGAATCCAGCTAGATCTAGGCAAATTACAATGGTGGATGGATGAGAATAGGATGGACTTCCAACGCAGACAAGTGCAAAGTACTGCATCTAGGGAGAAGGAACCAGCAACACGCTTATAGGCTGAGGAACACCCTTCTTGTCAACATGGTGGCAGAAAGGGATCTTGGAGTCATTGCTGACTCCAGGATGAACATGAGCCGCGAATGAGAGGAAGCAGTCAGAAAGGCTAACTGCACCTTGTTGTGCATCTACAGATGCATCACAAGCAGGTCCAGGGAACTGATCCTTCCCCTCTATGCAGCTTTGGTCAGGCCACAGTTGGAGTACTGCATCTAGTTCTGGGTGCTGCACTTCAAGAGGAATGTGGCTAGCATTGAGAGGGGTCAGAGGATGGCCACTCGCATGGTCAAGGGGCAGCGGGGCAGGCCCTAAGAGAGGCTAAAGGGCCTGAATCTATTCAGCTTCCACAGGAGAAGACTGAGAGGGGATCTGGTGGCCGTTTACAAATGCACCAGGTGGGTCCAGCTGGAATTGGGGGAAGCTCTGTTCCTCTGGGCCTCACCATAATGGCCAGAAATTGTTAGAAGGTTCAGGCTGGACATTGGGAGACATTACTTGACAGTTAAGGCTGCCATGGAATGGGGTCCCAAGTGAGGTGGTATTCTCTCCTACCTTTGGGGGTTTTCAGGAGGAGGATGGGCAGATATTTGGCTGGGATTATATGACCCCAGCACCTGTTCCTGCCAGGGGCAGGGGGTCGGACCTGATGAATGGGCAGCCCTCCCGCCTTAATAAGAGCCAACTGAGAAACAACAAGGCGTGAAAGGAGAGGAGGCAAGCAGTTGGCTCACAAACAGGTGGGCAGGCCAGTGACAGAGGGGCCCTGAGAGCCCCCTGTTACAGATGCCGTAGAATCCAGGGGTGCCACACATCCTTTGAAGGTTGTTGCGATGTCTGAGGATTTAGACTTTAGCAAGGTTTTTAATACGATCTCCCATAACATTCCTGCAAGTGAGTTATGGAAGTATGGGTTGGATTAATGAACTGTAGGGTGAATAGAAAACTGGCTGGCTCATCAGGCTCAAAGGATAGTTGTTAACATATCTGCTCAGGGTACTGCCTGATCCTTTGGTTCTCACCTGCCATGACTTCTATCTTATTAAAGAAATGGGGAGGGAAGAGATGTTATAATTAACACCTGTGGAAGGACCACGCTTGGTCTATTTCATAATCTAGGTGCTTTTTTTATTCTTTCTTTTGCAGAGGACTGGAGGGGAGGCAGCAGTTCATCCGGACTGTTCCTGGGATCACCTCGGTGCTCCGAAGTGTGTCCCCGGTGGCTCAATCTATCCGGTAAGTGCAGGCAGATGTTTTGCTGGCTTATGGCTGTGCTCGTAATCTGTCCCAGTGGGTTTCCAGCTCTGTGCCAGTTGCCCTATATAGGGTGTCCCTGTCTGCCTCTTCTTATATGGGTCGCTCACAGTAACCACCTGTGTTCACAGTTGTTGCCTGCTCCAAATAATAAGGAAAAGGGAAAAAGATACAAAAGGTTTCTTTCTTCACCCGTGTCTCAGCTCCCCACTGCCAATTAACTCGTTAGCAGCTTGTTATGGTCACTACCCAGTCTCTTTTGCCGCGCTCTGTGCCAGCACTGGTCCAGGAATCTCCCCGCAGTGGAGTTCCCAGCCCTCGGACCCAGCTCCCCTCGAGTTCTGGGGTGATGGGCAAGGTCTCTTCTGGGGTCTTAGGCTTGCGACCCCCTTTTGCTTCAGCATTGCCTCATTGCGTCCCTGTGTGGAACCACTGCTTCTTGCAGCATGGCAACTCAGTTTTTCCTGGACTCACTGCCACTCCTGTAGGCTCCTGGTAAGTAGCGAGCGTGGTTTGCCTGCCCCGGGCTCTGGAGTCCCCCGGTCAGCACTGGCCTTGGGTTGCAGATCCCTCCTTCAGATCCTTCCTTGCGGGAGCCCCCAGCAGCTCCTCTCTTCTCTCATGGTGCCCGAAGACAATTTCCCTATGCATTGTCCTCTTCGTGGGGCTCTGAGTCCTATTGGCTCTCCACAGAAGTGGGGCATCTCCTCGCCCCACCAGGCCATAATCACTACCAGCTGTGAGATTTCTCAAGTAACAGGGCTTCAGTCAGGAACCTGTTACAGTAGTAATGGCTCGATTCTAGCTGGCAGTCAGTATTAAGTGGCTTGCCCCAGGGGTCAGTCCTGTGGCTGGTTTTGTTCAATACCTTCATTAGTGATCTGGAAGATGGGATGGAGAAGATCCTCAGCAAGTTAGCAGATGACAACAAAGTTGATTCAGAGCTAGATTCAGAGAGACCTCGACAAACTAGGGAACTGGACCAAAAGAGATCTCATGAGGTTCAGTAAGGGCAAGTGACAAGTCCTGTGCTTAGAACACAACAATCCCACACATCAGTAAAGCTATGGACTGATTGGCTAAGCAGCAGCTCTGCAGCAAAGGACTTGGGGTTACAGTGGATAATAAGCTGAATATGAGTCAACAATGTCTTCTTGTTGCAAAGAAAGCCAACTGGCTATACTAGTAGGAATGTTGCTGCCAGCAGATTGAGGAAAGTGATTATTCTTTCCTTTTCAGCAGTGGTGAGGATGCTTCTAGAGTACTGTGTCCAGTTTTGGACTCCCCACTACAGAAAGGATGTAGACAAATTGGAGAGAGTCCAGTAGAGGGCAACAGAAATGGTTAGAGGGCTGGGGCACATGACTTCTGAACATAAGCCAGCAGTTTAATGAGGCCATCAACAAAGCCAGTCACACCTTGTTGTGTATTAGCAGATGCATGACCAACAGATAGAGGGAGGTGATGCTTCCCTTCTATGCGGCGTTAGTTAGGCTGCAGTTGAAGTACTGTGTCCAGTTTTGGGCGTTGCACTTCAAGAGGGACATGGAGAATCTGGAGACCACTAACATGATTAGTGGTCTCTGCGGAAGACCCTATGAGGAGAGTTTGAGAGATCTGGATCTTTTCAGCCTTTACAAAAGATGGCTGAGGGGTGACCGTGTAACCACCTGTAAGTTTTTCAGGAGAGGACAGCAGGGAATTGGGGATGCGCTGTTTACTAGAGCCCCCCCAGGTTGTAACTAGGAGTAATGGGTGCAAAGGAAGAAATTTTTTACAGTAAGGGTGGCCAGAGTCTGGAATGGGCTTCCAAGAAAGGTGGTACTATCACCTAACTTGAAGGTCTTCTATAGGAGGCTTGACAGTCGCCGGGCTGGGGTCGTCTGACCTCAGCCCTCTTTCCTGCCAGGGGCAGGGGGTCAGACACGATGATCCATCAGGTCCTTTCTGACTCTATAATCTATGAATCTGTTTAGGTTCCTTCTGACCCTAAGTGCTATGATCCTATGAAACTAATAAGGATAAAGCATTTTCTCTCTTGGAGAAGTGCTGTGTTAAGGAAAAATGTTTAGACAGTGGAAGATGCTTTGAATTATTTTTTTGGGGGGAAGGTGGGTATGGAAAACAGTCTCAGGAGAGAGAAATAAGCAAACATGCCCATCATGTACTTATGGAGAGATGCAAACAATGCTGGATTAATAACTTTGAACTCAGTTAACGAGGAGGCTATTGCATGGCTCTCCAGATTTGCATTCACTAAATAAAGGAAAGGTGTGCTACAGCACCAGTAGCTGAAAGTTCCCCTCTTCATATGAAAACTATTTTTGAAAATGTGCTGTACTGCGCTAATTTATTAACTGACAATACTATAAAGAATAATCTCTTTAGATTTTTCAAAAGACTAAATTAAATTGTTACAGTTGAATGCATTAGGCCCCTGATTGCATTGTGACACATTTCTGAGTTGAAATAAGACATTATAATCTCAGAAAAAGAGTAATATATTATGTAGTATGAAACAGAATATAGAAAAATTAAGTGGGAGACCATTTTTCTGTCTAACCCAAGGAATGCAATTCAACATTGAAAACATGACAAAAGCAGGAGTCAGCGTTGTTGAGTTAAAACACTGACAAATCATTTCTAAATGCCCTTTAGCTAAGTATAGACTTGATTTAAATTTATCTGAGGTATTAAGGGATCAATACAACTTTCTTAATGATAGTGTAGTTTTCTTTTAATCTAATTAAAGTTAAATCACTGATGTGTATTTTAGAGAAACTAAACCATATTCTTTTTTTCCCTCCCCTGCTCCCCTCCCAAGTTTAATTTGCAGTGCCTGGCAAGGTTTTAAAGGAATCTTGTTAACTAGTTTTGTTTAAGTTCTGAACTTACCTTGATGTCATAGATGAATGAACTTATTTATTCAGAAGTCCATGCAGACTAATTATGTATAATGTCATTCAAATCTGTAATATTGACTTTCTTAAACTTCTCTTTAGAGGAGATCATTAATCAGGGAGAGATTTCAACCCCCTTCCCCCACTCCTGTCTCCCCTTTCTAAAGGAGTTAAGATAGCAGTTTTTCTGAAGTTATGGTGCAGTACTTCCTATTGTACTGCAAAATTGAGTTAAATAATCCTTTTTTCTTCAGGAAGTTATCTAGTTCAGCCCCCTGCTCAAAGCAGGACCAACCCTAACTAGATCATCCCAGCCAAGGCTTTATCTACCTCATCAGATCTTAAACCTCCAAGGATCAAGATTCTTCAGCCTTTCTGGGTAATCTGTTCCAGTGCTTTACTACTCTCCTCGTGAGACTGCTTTTCCTAATATCTAACTTCAACTTCCCTTGCTGCAACTTGAGACTTGCTCCTTGTTCCATCGTTTGCTGCCACTAAAAATCATTTAGTTCTGTCTTCTTTTGAACCACCCGTCAGGCTACTATTAAATCCCCTCTCAGTCTTCTCTTCTCTAGATTAAATAAGCCCAGTTCCCTCAGCCTCTCTTCAGAAGTCACGTGCACGAGCCCCCTCACCACTTTCATTGCTGTTTGCTGGACTCTGCAATTTGTCCACATCTTTTCTTCTGGGGGGGCCCAAAACTTAACATAGTACTCCAGATGTGGCCTCACCAGTGCTGAAGTTTAGATATTGGGAACAATTTACTCATTAGAAAGGTAGGTAGTAAAACACTGGATCACCTTACCCAGAGATGTTGTGGACTCTTCATCCTTGGAGGTTTTTAAGACCTGGCTAGACAAAGGCTTGACTGGGATGAGATAGGAGGAGGAAATGGTCCTGTTTTTGATCAGGGGCTTGGACTAAATGACCAGCATGGGAGGTAATACTCAGGAGCAACCAATACGGGTTCATTGCGGGCAGATCCAGCCTGACTAAAGTTGTTTCCTTTTACGACCAGGTCACAAAGTCCTTGGATGCAGGTGTTGAGGTGGATGTTGTCTACCTGGACTTCAGTAAGCCCTTTGACACTGTTTCTCAGCCCATTCTCATTAAAAAAAACAAAAAACTGGGTGGCTGCGGCATTAATGCCTGCACAGTCAGATGGGTGGCAAATTGGCTTGATGATCGCACCCAGAGAGTGGTGGTGGGGTCATTTTTGACCTGGAGGGATGTGGGCAGTAGAGTTCCCCAGGGCTCGGTCCTCAGGCCTGTGCTATTCAACATCTTTATCAGCGACTTGGAGGTAGGTATGGAAAGCATGCTGTCCAAATTTGGTGATGAAACAAAGATGTGGGGAGAAGCGGGCACACTGGAGGGGAGGGACAGAATCCATCTAGATCTCGACAGGTTACAGAGGTGGGCAGATGAGAATAGAATGGAATTCAGTGCAGACAAATGCATGGTGCTGCATCTAGGGAGAAGGAACCTGCAACACACCTATAGGCTGGGGAATACCCTTCTCAACAACACAGTGGCGGAAGGGGATCTTGGAGTCATTGTTTACTCCAGGATGGACATGAGACACGAATGTGAGGGAAGCGGTGAGTAAGGCTAACCACACCTTGTCGTGCATCTACAGATGCATCACAAGCAGGTCGAGGGAGGTGATCCTTCTCCTCTATGTGGTGCTGGTCAGGCTGCAGTTGGAGTACTGCATCCAGTTCTGGGTGCTGCGCTTCAAGATGGATGTGGCTCAGCTTGAGAGGGTCCAGAGAAGAGCCAGTTGCATGGTTAGGGGGCCAGCAGGCCAGGCCTTACAAGGATAGACTAAAGGGCCTGAACCTATTCAGCCTCCACAAGAGAAGACTGAGAGGGGATCTGGTAGCTGTTTATAAACTCACCATGGGGAACAGCAGGAAATAGATGAGGCTCTGTTTCCTCCAGGCACTACCTGGGATAACAAGGAATAATGGCCACAGATTGATTGAGAGCAGGTTCAGGCTTGATATCAGGAGGCCTTACTTGATGGTTAGGGCTGTCAGGCTCTGCAATGGGCTCCCAAGGGAGGTAGTGCTCTTCCCTACCTTGGGAATCTTCAAGAGAAGGTTGGATAGATACCTGATTGGGGTATTATGATCCGCACTCATTCCTGCCCAGGGCAGGGGGCGGACTCGATGATCTGTTCAGGTGCCTTTCAACCCTAGAAACTATGAAACCACCTGAGGTGCTTCCAACCCTAATTTTTGTGATTCTAGGAATAGAGGGGAAGGGTCACTTCCCTCTATCAGCTGGCAACAGTCCTACTAATGTATGCTATTAGCCTTCTTGGTTACAAAGGCACACTCTTGGCTAGTATTCAGTTTATTGTCCACTGTAACCCACAGGTCCTTTTCTGCAGAGCTGCTGTTTAGCCAGTCAGTCTCCAGCCTATCTTTGTTCATGGGATTGTTCCATCCTAAGTGCAAGACTTTACACTTCTCCTTATTGAACTTAATGAGATTTATTTTGCTCCAATCCACTAATTCCTTGAGGTCTCTCTGAATTTTATCCCTACCCTCCAGATCATTGAGACAAAATAACATACAGCTATTCAGTGCTTTAAAGCAGGGGTGGGCAAAATATGGCCCATGAGGCCATTCTATTTGGCCTGTGGGGCCCCTAAAAATATAGAAAATTAATATTTCTCTGCCCTTGGTTTCTGTCAGAAATTACAGGAACCAAGGGCAGTAGGATCCAGGAGAAGCCCAGCGTGCTCCAACAACAGCAGGCCCGCCTGGCTAGTGCTCCCTGGTGTAGCCGCTCGCAGCCCACGCAGGGCTGTCCGGAGCAGGCACAGGCAGCCCCAGGCTGTCTGCGAGTGGCTGCAGCGTGGGGCACTGGGCATGCGGTGGGCGAGGGACTGCTTCTCCCCCTCCCAACCCTGCGCTCAGCACCACGTTGTAACTCAGCCCCACTGCCAGGCTGGCAGCAGGGCCAGGTTACAAGCTGGTGCTGAGCACGGGGAATAGCAGCCTCTCACTTGCCATGTGACCAGTGCCCCGTGCTGCAGCCACTCGCAGCTCTCCTGGGACTGCCTGTGCCTGCTCTAAACAGCCCCGCGTGGGCTGTGAGCGCCTGCAGCAGGGAGCGCCAGCCATGGGGTGGGTGAGGGTCCTCTTTTCCCCGTGCTCAGCACCAGCTTCCCTGCCAGTGACCAGGGGGTCAGGGCTGTGCACTGTCCCTTGCCTGTACCTTGGGGCTGGGGGGCACTGGGTGGGAGCATGCGGCCTACACCGGTGCCCCAGGGTCAGTGCCGGCAGGGCCCAGAGCAGGGTGGCAGGAGTGCGGGATCCCAGCTGGCAGGGGCTCTATGGAGCTGGGCCAGCTCCCCCCTCTCCCTGCTGGTGCAGCCCAGCCCAGCACCACAGACCCTTGCTAGCCTGCACCCAGCTTTGGGCCCCACTGGTGCTGGCCCTGGGATATTGATCCCAAGACATTGGGACATTGGTCCTAAGATGGTGACCAGGGGGTGGGGCACCTGTCAAGGGCTGGGGCTGCCCATGCGGCCCTCGACAGCCTGCCAAAACTGAGTAAGCAGCCCTCTGCCTGTAATAATGCCTGCCCCTGGTCTAAAGCCATATCTGTGATGGGGAAACTTACTGCCATGGTGGTGCTTAGAAGCATTCTGTTGTTTTAGATGGGTTGCCTCTTAAACAGGAAGCAGTGTAGCCATGGCCACTTGGTGTTTCTGGTGGGTTAATTAGCACTGCTGATTGACAGTGCCAGTTAGTCTGCTCCATGCTAATAAGCTTACCCGTAGCACCATCTAGCTAACAAATTTTCTTCCACCCTGCTTCTGCCCAAGATGGTTTCAGTTCTCTCCAGCAAACCTTTTCAACCTGCTGTTGCCTGTTTCTTTTTCAGTAGTCCTGCAGAGTATCCAGAATCAGGCTATTTAAGTTTCAGTCTCAAAGCTATCCTAGAAAATCCCTTGCCAGCTGTCTCCCCCTTTTTTGTTTTATAGTAAGGGAGAGTCAGTTCAAACATATGTCTGCCACAAGTTCAGACAAATATTCCAGGGGGTCTTATATAAAGTATGCCATTGTTTGTGGCTGCTTGCCTCAGAATCCACCATATCGTCTATGTAAAACTGAGCAGAGTTTTTTACGTGGGGACATAAACAGGCTCTATTCCTGTTATTGCATTACAATTTGAAATGCATATTTTAACACTTGTGCTAATAAATACCATCACACAAATCAAATATTTGCTTTGAGATACAACTGGCAAGGCATGTAAAAAGGGCACAAAACAGTATGCTGCAAGTATGTTAGAAGCCAGAAGAAGACCAGCAAAACTGCTGTTAGTGTTCAATTCCATTTTATGTTATCAGATGTAAAAACTATATTCTGAGTGTGCTTTTGAGATGTGCATGGTAGATACCTGTTCCACAGTGCTTTCCCACTACTAATTCTGGCAAAATTATCATTACAGTGGTGGGAACTTCTGCCTTGTAAAGACAACATTGTTCCATCGAGGTTTACCTGCGCATATATCCAATCTTACCTGGTGTATTTTGCTATCCCAAAGAAAGATTTTACTGTATGCTGTTGTCTAAAGATGATTCCACCCCTCCCCCTGCCCTTTCTTTCACTGTTTTTTTTAAAGATTTGACATGCAATTTTGGCAATTAAATCTGTATTAAAATCATATCTTTATGTAAGGGAGGAGTTGTGAATCATTTCTTTCCAATGATATCTGCCCATGATGCTTCTGGATTTTTTTTCCACTTTCTTTTGTCCAATGTCTTGTACTTTTTCTCCTTTAAGTCAATAGACAAGAATTAGATTTGTCTAAAAATGCTCCCTTTTCCTGACACAAGGTCATTGTGCAGGTGTTCAAGCAGTTTGTCGTGGAAAAAAGAGTGATTCTGCCTCACCCAGTGGTGAGCTATCAGGGTGCCCAGCATTGCTTATTCCCGGTCTGGTCCTGGACTTGAGGAGGAGGGGGGTGGCAATGTGTGGCTCAGGCCTGCTCCATACTTGGTCCCACCAGTCACTTTCACATCAACCTTTGGAAAACACGGGCTTTCCAGTACTGTTCAAAGGGTGGGTTGACTTCACTGTAATAATGTAAAGATTACAGTCTTCTTTGTAATTTCCTGTAGCTATTTGAAGATGTACCTTTTTAGATTGCTTTAGCTTGGTTGGTTGGTCTGTTTGTTTACACAAACCAATGGAACATTCTGAATCTTCCTAAACATCTTTTTAATAAATCACCTTGAAGATGGTATTCTCTGAAAGTGAGTTTTCATATTTCCTTCTTCTCAGCCCCACTGGGTCCTCACATTTTGAGTTTTGAGAGGGATTTGAGGGTAGTGGTGAGTTTACAAAATGTCTGACACTAATACAGTGTTTTTCTTTTCCCTCTTGAAGTCTTGTCTAGTTTAACCAAATATGTTAGGGTCAAGTATTTGCAGCCAAGACTGTCATTTCATGAATGTTTAATAATTAAAAAAAATAGTTTGTCTTTTGTTTCACTAATCCCATATAGTGATAAAAAAAACTTAAGGTATGTCCAAGAGAAGAAAATGTGAGGAAGAAATACAAGATACTTGTTGAACTTTTTAATATAAAGTTAGCCCTTAAGCTGTGAGACAACTATAAAATAGAATACCTTATTCTGTGAAAACTTGCATGACAGATGCAGGGATGGATTCAGCAGGGATGTGGTGAGACAGGACTATTTAACAAACTAGCATAAATAAAGGTGTGTGAGTGGGGCAGCAATTGAGAAGGGGTGCCAGGATGTCAATCCCCAGGGAGCCTGTGCTGCCACCAACACAATAGCCAATCTTCTAGTAGCTTGTGATGATGAAGCAGTAGTGTTGACTACTGCTATTGCAACTGCCCATGTGTGAGGAGGTAAGCACTCAGCATCCTTCCCACCACAACCCCTTCCACCCAGAGTGCTAGAATATAGAGTTCTGCCTCTCATTTAACATCTAGTTGCATGCCTTCTGAAAAAATGGAGCATATCCACTAACTTTTTTCCCTCTTAATTGCTTTGTGCATTGCATATACAGGTAGTTTTCAGAGTGATAATTTCTTTCTTGTTTCCAGTCTACTCTTTCCTCACAGGTGTTCTTTTCACTAGCACAGAAAGTGGTGTCACTAGCACACGCTCTTCTTCTTTAGAAATATTCTCTGCTTGGTTGGTGGGGAAATCATAAAACCGCTTCTTACTGTGTACTTCCCATTACACCTAAGAGTTCTTGTTTCCCTAGTCCAGAGTAGTGAATCTGAACATTACCTGGAGACATGCAATACTGATTAATCGCAGCAGGATTTCCATTTTCATAATCCTTCTGTTAGGTTCTATTAAGTGTTCCTTAATCGTGCATTTGCATCTCCTGTTTCATATCTTTTTAAATAAGAAACTTCTTCCAGAAAGGAGTGTGATCTCCAAGGGAATCTTCAGATACAAAAGATGTGAGGATAGTTTGCTGAATAAGTTAAAGTCATCCAAAGTGACATGAAGTTTTAAGTGCTATCTGATGAGCTCTTACTTGCTTTAACTACTTTGTAACAGTGAAGTTTATCTGGTAAAACTAGCAAATATGCCCTCCAAACTCATATGCAAAATTTAATTTAAAAATTGTCTTACAGTATAGCATAAACTTGGAGATCTATCAAGAGGCCTCTGGGCAGGTGAAAGAAATCATTGAGATGTAATGTAGAATTGCTGTTGCGGGGAGAAATAATGCTAGGCAGACTGTTGAAGATGGGAAAGCAGTAAAGAACTGTGCATCTAAAGCCTAGTGGTGAATAGCTGGTGAACAGCTCTCTCACAGAAGGACTCCATTCGCATGTTTGTGGTGTGAGAAGTGTAAACCTCATATTATGGTGGATTGTTTGTAGCTGCTTTTATGCTTGGTCTCATATCATTGATTGACTTGGATCACAGGAGTTGTTGATGCTCAGGTTCCTGAATGGGAGGAGAAACTTTTATAGATTCATAGACGCTAGGGTCAGAAGGCACCTCCACAGATTATCGAGTCCAACCCCCTGCCTAGGCAGGAAACAGTGCTGGGGTCAGATGACCCCAGCCAGATGCCTATCCAGCATTCTCTTGAAGACCCCCAAGGTAGTGGGGAGCACCACCTCCCTGTGAAGCCCATTCCAAATTTTGGCCACCCTTACTGTGAAGAAGTTTTTCCTGATATCCAGCCTAAATCTGCTCTCTGTCAGTTTGTGACCGTTGTTCCTTGTTATGGTGAACAGAGCATCTCTGATTCCTTGCTGGGTCCCCCTCATGAATTGGTAGGCAGCAACAAGATCACCTCTCAGCCTTCTCTTGTGGAGGCTGAAGAGGTCCAGGTCCCTCAGTCTCTCCTCATAGAGCTTGTCCTGTAAGCCCTAACCATACAAGTGGCCTTCCTTTGGAGCCTCTCAAGTCTATCAACATCCTTCTTGTAGTATGGCACCCAAAACTGGATGCAGTACTCCACCTGCAGTCTGACCAGTGCCACATAGAGGGGAAGTATTGCCTCCTTGATTCTATTTGTTATGCATCTGCTGATGCATAATACAGCGCAGTTTGCTTCACTGATGATTTCGTCACACTGATGACTCATGTTCATCTTGGAGTCCACTATGACTCCGAGATCCCTTTCTACTTCTATGCTGCTGAGAGGGTCACTTCCCAGCCAGTAGGTGTGGTGCATATTTTTGTGCCCTAGGTGCAGCACTCTGCACTTATCCTTGTTGTACTGCATCTGATTGTGTACTGCCCATGTTTCTAACCTGTCCACGTCTGCCTGCAATTGTTTCCTACCCTCTGGAGTGTGCACTTCACCCCACAATTTAGTATTGTCCGCAAACTTGGACAGAGTACACTTCACACCCACATCCAAGTCAGTGATGAAGATATTGAAGAGTATGGGTCCAAGGACTGAACCCTGTGAGACCTCACTATCCACATCCTTCCAGGTCAATACCAACCTGTCTACTACCATTCTCTGGGTGTGACCACTAAGCCAATTTGCCACTCACTGGAAGACGTAAAAATCTGTTACAACCTCTTAATTTATTTATGAGCATGGGATGAGATAATGTATCAAAGGCCTTGCTGACATTCAAGAAAATGACATCCACAGCTGTGAAAATGACATCCATCTGTTCAAATCAAAGGTACTATTTTCAGGTTTCAGTTGATGGCTTTTTTGTCAATTGCCTTTTTTTTTTTCTTGCCAAAAGCCATTGTACTTAGGGTTCTACCCAACTCAGCAGCTCATCTCTTGGGCAGATCATGGGGCTAGCTGCCATTTTCAAGGGGTTACTGTGGCTGGGGCCCCCCAACACCTTTGGCTGAGGGGCCCCAGTGGCCCCCACCCTTAGCTGATTGCCTGCAAGGGCTATCCATTGTCCAGCGCTGCCTCTTGCTGATTGGTTGAGTGCTGTCCATCATGCAGTGATTGGTGGAGAGAGGCAGGGCTGCACAACAGACAAAATCTGTGAATTTGTGATTTTTGATAGGTCTCTAATTATATTTTGATGCATCCTGAGAGGAAAGTTGATTTGCATATTCATTCACTTATGCCTCGTAACCTTTATGTATCTGTATGTCACTACACTAAAATAACATTTTCAATTCACCTAGAATTGTAATCTGATTTATATCAGACACACTAAGTCTGACATCCTTTTAGAATTCGTCCAAACAAATGAAGCATTAATGCATATCCACTGTAACTGATAGCTTGTTTACAAGATCAAAAATTAGGATATTGAGTCAGATCATTAAGGAATAATCTGAATATAAAGCAGCCGATTCTCTCTAGATACATGCATATTTTGCTAGCCAGTTTTTAGTTAAGGTTCTCTTTGGGACTTGGTATGTTAAGACTTGTCTAGAATGCAGTACTAATCCAAGAAGTACCTCTCTGAAAATGCTTTGAGTTTGGTGACAGTGATAGAATATGCCAGGTTGACTGCTAAAAATGACATTTTCAGTTATAATCTTTACATACCTAACCAAGATAAAGCTGATACTTTCTTTTTATGGATGTCCACCTGCAGTAGAGGTGGACCTTGTTGTCCTTCTAGTTTATAGACACTTAGAAACATGAGCCTGGAGGCCCCTTTCCTGTGTAGAGGTAGCATGTTTCTCACATACCTGACTTTCTGTTATTAAAGGAGGATTCTTCTTGATTTCTATAGAAGAGAAGTGAGAATGGGTACAGGTCCAGTTGTTTTTCTTCACAGGTCATGCTCATCATAATTTTCAGCAAGTATTAATCTTAATCTTGGTGGAATTCTACTAAAAAAGTTTCTTGAATTAAAAATAAGAAATGCTAGTGTGAATGTAGTGATATTGTGTCATATGAACACCCTCCTCCTCCCTCCCCCCCTCAAAAAAAACAACAACCCCAGAACAAAACAAACCAACCCTGTATCGCAGGCAAACAATGTTCTTTGGGCAGATATATTTCTTATTAGACCAGGTAGACAGTTGGAAAAATTGTTCTTTGCAAGTTTTCAGGCACAAACACTCTTTTGAAGACAAACACGGCCACGACCAACAACTGTGTAACAGGGACATTCACAATGTGTGTCATCTGTTGTCATTTATGAAATTTTAGAATGGCAGTATTACTACTTGTGCAATTTTTACCTATCAAAAGTAAAAACAACAACCAAAAAAGCCCCCTTTATATTGATACAGGACCCTTGAAAATTAAAGCAACCTCTTATCTGTGTTTGTGAGGAGATAAGCTGTAGTTTCTTTTTGGCATTCTTGTTCTGAGTTCTGAATGTGTTCAAAATCTTGTGCCCTATGCTTTACTTAGTGAACATCTTTGTTGCCCATCATGATCAGTGCACCAATTCTGGGTAGTGGTTTTTATTTTTAAATACTATATCAAGCTATGAAATCTAATCTAGAAATCTCGCAGTGTTTGCTGCCAAGCATTAGGAATGATTCAGCTTCTTGAGCAGGTGGTTCTCTAGTTCCTTTGTAGCATTGCTATATTGTTCTAATTATGAGCTGAAATTCTTCCACTGCCCATTGTTTTCCTTTCAAAAGCAGCAAAAAAAGTGGGTAATTTATAGATGGGTTGACCTATAATTAGAACCATATGGTATTAGTATATGGAATAGACATGGCCTCTGAAGGTGTTGCATACCTTTACCTGCACCATCTTGGTAGTGACAGGTTCAGTGCACAGGAAACAATGGCTGGCTGACTTGGATCACCATTGCCCACAGTTCCTGGGGATCTCTCTGATCTCTTCAAATCCAGTGAGAAACAGGAAGGGTAGAAACCCTGAGAGCCCTGTGGCAAGTCCAGGCTTCCACATCCCTGGCTCCACTGCAGGGAGGAGGGAACTGTGAAGCTTGGGACACTGTATTCTGGGACAGATCAAAACTGGAACCAAAGGCCAGGGAAAACCCTACGAGGTAAACTGGGAGGAAACCAGACAGAGCTGGATGTACTTATAAAATTAGGTTTTGTTTTGTTTTATTTATTTATTTATTTGATAATACAATGGATTGTGCACTTATTATTTGAAAAAGACAGGAAATTGGTAGTCCCTTACAACTAAAAAGTTGTAAGTTAAATTTAAAATATGTAAAAGTAAAATAAATAAATACATTCTTTCTTCCAGAACACAAATGAGCTGATTATGCTTTGCTATATTGTTAGAGCTGTATTAATTCAGATTTGTGTTTTTTCTCACTTTCTCTTCCTCAGATTCAAGCAGCCTTGTAGGACCAATGCACCTGATTAGCTCATGGAAGAAAAAAATTATATCAGGACATCTTTGGTTTCCAGGTTACCGAAGTACGAAACAAAGGCTTTAGGCAGTGTCCTACAGCCATTGTCAAATGGGACCACTGTTAATTTATCAGGGACTGCTCAAAGCAACAATGGCAAAAGTGGCACCAAGCACAATGGCACTGTTTATATGTCTTCCTCTTTTAACTGGAGAAAATCAAATAAATATCAACTTTGTAATCAGCGTGGTGGTGAATCTAACTTTGCTGATAATTCCAATGAAAAAATAAGTGATTCTGAAAAGTATTCTCAGTCTCGAGAAGCATTTGGTAAAGATGTGCACAGGGTGGGTTTGAATGACACTGCTTTACTAGCATCGAAAACATCCAAGCAAACCAATATGTTTGTATCATCTACAAAAGAATTAAACCCGAAGTCTTTGCCTGTACTGTCTAGTTCAGCAAAATTCTCCAAAGGTACATTATTAGGCAGAACTTCGTATTCTGGACTCAATGCTCCAAAATCTCGTTTAGATGGATTTTATGGAAATAGGCCTACTGTAGGCTTGCAGAGACCTAGAGTTAATTCTGGTGCCACCAGAAACAGTTCAGGAGAGGGTCTGGCACAATCAACAGACAACGAAACTTATTCCTGTGAAAAAATGGTTAGATCGCAAAGTTTTTCACATTCCATTCAGAATTCTTTCCTTCCTCCTGCATCCCTAACCAGGTCACATTCCTTTAACAGAGCTGTGGACCTCACAAGGCCTTATCAGAATCAACATCTAGCCATCAGATCATCTCAGAGGTCAACTTTATTATCAAGAAATACACGGCAGTTGAATATACCCAGTGGAACTGAACCTTTAAAATATGGGTTTACTAGGGCATATAATGCCATATCAACCTGTGGTTCAAAAAAACCACTGTTATCAAATGAATCTGGAGCTGCAGCTGCTTTGGAATACCAAATGACTCATCCTTCTTTCCTGAAGCGTAACGGACAACAATTTACCGGAAAGATCACTGTGAGTGATAGCAAGAGTACAACTACTGACTCTGGTTTCATGGATAATAATTCTGAGATATCAACAAATAGTAATGAAATGGATGAAAAAAAAGATGTAATGAAAAATGACAGTCACAGAAAAGAAGGAAGTGAAATCCTGCATGACAGTTTGGGAAAACATAATTCAAAAGTTTTATGTACAAGTGACGATGTGGATGAAATATCTATATCTTCCATGTCCTCTTGTGAGAAAAATGACCTAAGTGAAGACTTCAGTGATGATTTGATAGATTTAGAAGATCCAAATAGGATGACAGAAGCACATCCAGAAGAGGTCTTTATTCAAGAATTAGAGCATGGAGTAACACCGATAGAGTCATTCAGTTCTCTCAAGGAAAGTGAAAGTTCTCACTGTAATGCTGATGATTGGCTAGATGTGTCTGGTAAATACTTTGTTGAATTTCATTTTTTAATTTCTAGATTTAAACAAATTTCTGTAGTGGAAATAATCTATTATGTAATTCCAATTATTTTTTATTGTTGGGATAAATCTTTTTTTTAATTTATTTCCCACCCCTCCTTGTCTTTTTAAATTAGTGCAGAGGTTCATACTTAACCTCATAAGAATTACTTTTGGGTCCTGATTATATCTGGTTTTGAATATCATATTATCCCATATTCCATATGTGCCCATAGTATTAATATAAGATAGTAAATGGAGCTGACTTCTATTAGAAGAAAGCCGTATTCTATTTTAATGCCCCTTCAGGTGAGAAATGTCATGTCAATCAGTGATATACAAAGTTAATCCAAATGTTAATGACATTATGATTATTCTTGATACTTAGTTTAGTATACACTATGTGGGGCTGTAACTTAATGGATACTCTCTGTATTAGAACCTGTATTCTCTCTGTTACTAAATGAAATTTAACAACTTTCTGGTGATCATTTTGTGTAGCATGCTGTGTATCTATGTGCATGACACTGTAATTAATGCCTGCATGCGACTGAGCATCACAGAGAAGTAGGACTGGAAGGGACCTCTATAGGTTAACCAGTCCAATGCTCTGCCTGAGTTAGGATCATCCTTATCCAAACCGTCCTATACAAATTCATTGTCTAATCTGTTAGTAAAACTACCTTGACACAATATAAGACTTAATACTCTAACTCTGTGTCCAGCCCCATGGGCACCACTCTAGGTGTGGCCCTGTGCACCTCCCCACCCCCTACCATTCCTCCCTGTGCTGCCGCAGGGCTGGGTGGTGGCAGCAGGGAGATGCTGCCACCAGAAACCCCCCTTCCCCTTCCTGCTTCCCTCCCTCTTTTTCTCTCCTTTCTTCCCCATTGCCTCCCTGTCTCTGCCAACTGTTGTTGGGGCGTGGGGCGGAAGGGTGGTGGCTCCCTCGCCTCCTCTGTCTGTAGTACTTCAGGCCTTCGCAGCCACTTGGTGCGTGCCCTCTCAGCGGTCCACGTGCAGTTGGCTTGGACTGTTACGGACAAACAGGCAGACAGAGGCTTTTATTATATTAGAACGCTGGAGGTCCAAGGAAGAGATCCATTTTGCTAAAGAGGAAGGCAAAACCGCCTGCAGTACGTGCCAATCTGACCATTGAGTAAAATTCCTTCCTGACCCCAAATATGTCGATCAGTCTGACCCCAAGCAGAGGGGCAAGATCCTCTAGCCAGGAGTCTCTAGGTCAGGTTGGCAACCCCTGGCACGTGTGCCGAGCTTGGCACGCAAGGCCATTTTGCTAGGCACGCCGAGGCCAGCCCCGGCTCCAGGTAGCTGCTACCAGCATCAGCACCTGGGCTGCCCCCAGCAGGGCTTGCAGCGTGCCAGCTAACTGCTGGGAGCAGCCCAGGATCCCGGCTGGCAGCAGCTCCCCATAGCCCGGGTGGCTGCAACTGGGAGGCTCCAAACAGCTGTGCTGGGCTCCAGCATCAGCTCCACACCGGTGTGTGCAGGCATGCCTTGGAGCGGGTGGTGGGGGAGGGGCCTGAGGCAACGCAGCCCTGGTCTCTCCCCTGCTCCCAGCACCAAGGTGATGAGCCCGGCGCAGCTGTTTGTAGCCAGCCCAGGCTCTGGGCAGCTGCAGCAAGTAGTGGGCAGAGCGCAAACGGCTGTGCTGCACTCATCACCCCAGCACTGGGACACTGCAAGCCGTGCTGGGAGCAGCCCAGGCTCCAGCAGCTACAGAGCCCTGGCTGGGGGGCAAGGGGCACAAGCAGGGCATCCTGCCACGTACCCCTTGCCCTCATTTTGTTTTTCTGTCATGCTGGCACTCTGGCACTTTCCGAAGTAGGCATTATGGTGTTTTTCGGCACTCCATCCAAAAAACGTTGCCTACCCCTGCTCTAGGTTTATGTCCCAGCAGGAGCATTGGTATAGCCCAGTCACAATCCACAGCCTTGGCTGCAACCAACACCCAATGCCTCTGAGGAAGGCTTAAAAAAACGGGGAGGAGGAGCGCAAGAGAGGAAATTCCCTCCTAGCCCTTTGCAGCAAACAGCAAAGCCCAGAAGCACAAGAAATAGGTATAGTAGAACATAAGCATAGTCATGTCCAGATCACTCCCAGCCAGTGGCTCTCCATCCTCTTCTTGAACATCTCCAGTGATGGAGTGCCTGCAGTTTTCCAAGGCAATTGATGCCACTGCCTTGCTGTTCTAGTAGTGAAGAAGTCTTTCCTGGTATCAAATTGAAACCTACTTTGCTGCAGCTTCAAGTCATTGGTTTATATCCTGCTCTTTGCAGTTAGAGAGAAAAGGTATTTCCCCTCTTTTTATGGCAGACCTTCAGGTATTTGAAGACTGGTATCCTGTCTCCTTAAGCAACTTTTCTGCTAATTGAACACGTCTACTTCCTTCAGCCTCTCCTTGTATGATTTATCTTCCAAGCCCTTTTATCATTTTTGTTGCAAAATCATCTGCTACTTTTACTGATCTCATTCTTTCCTGGCTGTACAGGCATCTGTAAAAGTTTAAATGTTTTCAGAAGACCTTTAATAGATCATTTTACATTTAACCATATAGAGCATGGCAGAAACATTTGCCATAGGAGCTATGTTTCTAAATTCCTAAGGCGATATAAAACTATGTTATGCCTAGGAACTTTGTACAAATTCAGAATCAGAAATTATAGCTCCTATAACAAACAACTGCTGCATTTTGCTTGATTGTATATTCCAAGAGGAGCTCCCAATCCCCTATAATTCTTTCTTACTCTTACCAGGCATAACTTCTGCTTGGTTAGGGTTGTAGAGCTCTTTTATACCCTCCCCTGCTAAAAGACTGGTATAGAACCCTATTAAATTCTGTTTTACACAGGTAAATTAAATGTAATCAGAACCTAAACAGTAAGTATCCTAAATGTCTTATGTAGTATTATGCTGTAGCTATGCAGCTACAAGGTCGTGGGGATAGCATTATGCATCTGCTGATAGGCAGAAGCAAAGGAGATATAAGTTGCTGGAACATTACGTTTTCTATAATTTTACTTTCTAAACACATTTTCTACATTAGATGCTGGTTTGCACTGAGGAATACATAGAATACTCAAATCTAAGACAACTTTGAATTTAAGTCAACGCTTCATTTTCTATACATGGAAAATTCGTAAGTTTGTTAATTTTTCATGCATAGAATCTAATTTATTAGGGGTAGGTTTAAGTTTGTTCCCCCCTTCCACTGCTGCAGCAACGATAAGGATGTAAGCAGCAATGGGGGAAGGAGGAGGACAGGCAGCAGGGGGAGTCGAGCCAGCTGTCTTGTGCCTGAACCCCCTGTTTGTTGGTTTCTCCCCTGGCCTCCCACTTTGCACTCAGTTGTGGCCCCACTATTGCCAGGGCATACAACAAGTAGTGGCTTTGGCACCTGCTGGTCCAGGTAGCAGTGGTTAGGCTAATGGCAGCTCTAGTCCTGGGTTTAGGTCTGGGTTGGAGCTAGAGCCAGGGCCAGAGCTGCTGCCACGCTCACTGCTGCTTGGCTGTATGGGGCTAGAACTACTATGTGCTCTGTACCTGGGGCTAGAGAGGGGCTGCAGCTGTAACTAAGGGAAGGTGGTTGGGGAGGCTGTCGCCCTGCCTCTGACCCCAAACCCAGGTCAGGGCCAGAACTGCAGCTACAGCAATCTGCCCCCTCCCTTGTACTCAATCCAAGATGAAGATGTTGAATGGGGAATGGAGAGAAAAAAATCCTTGTTGTAAAGTAGAGTATATATGGTAACGATATTCTTAATGTTTTTTCAAACCTTAAGTTGGGCTTTGAACACTCTTTTTAGAAATCCCAGCTGTGGAAGGATGCTGGTGTGACTTGATAAGCTACTGAAAGGAGTATGTGTTGTGTTGGTTTATTTGCAAGCTGAAGTTGTAAAAAGAGCATAATATTCAGCTGAAGGCCGTCTTTCACCATAATGGACTCTCTGAACTTCTTTGCAATTCTTCTTTCTAGGCTGATCTTCTTTCTGTGTACCAGCTTCTGAAGATCTTTCCTTTTTACCAAGAATGTTCATGGGGTTGTAGAAATTGCTTCTCTTTCTCCCTGCTTTGCCATATCTTGGATGGCTCTTCTTTGAAAAATTAGTAGCAAACACTTTCTCTCTAGGCAGCTTGTGCTGTGGCTAGTTCTATTGGTGATGTGTTAACTTCCCAGAAAGAAGGGCAAGTAGGACTAACATAGAGCCTGTAATTAGAAGTAAAATGGAAGAAGTAGGTTTTTTTAATTAAGCAAGATCTGAACTAAATATTTTTAAAATTCTTATGGTATAAGAAAAGTGTAGGTAAATGAATTAAGCCACCTTTAAGGGCCTGTCATAGTCAAATGTCTCCATCTATAACATTGCTACAAATATTATGCACATAGTAGTAAATATGTAACTTTTCATGATATAATCAATGTCACTGAAGGATTTTTGGGGAAGGCTGTACTAGCTCTTGAAAAACTATCTTCATGTATATCTGTTATGCCAAGCATCTCTTACTGTGTAAGGTATTTTTAATATTTTTCACTTGTATTTTTCTACGTTCACAGCTTAGTAACATTAGTAATTGCTTTTAGCTATCCTTTTGCAACATTTATTTCAAGTCCCTTTTACCTGCTAATAACGTAAAACATAAATGATACTTTTACTGTAAATAATGTTTTGGATTGACTCTCTCTCTTTCTCTCTCTTTCTCTCAGCAGTAAATAATAAAACCCAAAGCACAAAGCATACTTCTGGGACCAACTTAATGTCTCCAGATACGAATTGCGGAGCTGGCTCCTCTTTTGAGCTTTCTCCATCCGATAGTTCTGATGGAACCTATATGTGGGATGAAGAAGGCTTGGAGCCTATTGGGAGTGTCCATCCATGTGGAAGTTATGAGTCTTCAGAAATGAACAGTATAGTAAGTATATGATTTCTACAAGTATTTGATATGATCAATTATTAAACTCACTGAAGAGCTAGTGTTAATTTAATAATAGAAATTCTCACAACAATAATGAGGAAAGAGTAAAACAAATTGTCTTAAATATTGGCATAGGTACTCTAATTTCAACTACTGGCCTGAAAAAAATATGTTGATGTACATACTCTTCCCCTTCCCCACCAAAAAAGAGACTGGTACTGAAATAGTTATGTTCTACTTACTGTGTAGTGGTGCATGGAATCTTTAAAGTACCTTCTCTCTTCCAGTCTGATGCTAATACTCTAACCCCCTTCAACCTTAAATCCAAGACAGAAGGTAAGGGGTTACCCTCAACGTTGAGACTTCTTCACCCTCTTACTTATCATCATTGTTCCTCAGGGCAGGTTTCTCCAGCCTGGTAAAGATACTCCCCTTTTACCTATATTTTAATTTGACTTTAGGAAGTTTTCTAGGTAATAGGACACTGTTTTGGACACTAATGCCAGCACATGACCAGGACAAGGTTTAGTGTGTCTAGAATTTGAGAGAGAAATGTATACAGAACAGACTGGTATCTGAAGAGGAAATTGCTGTCTTTGATCTGAGACTCCAGTGCTGAAGTACATATAGGTGATTTACTGTATATTAGAATTTATGGGTGTTTCTGGTCTGAAAATATAACTAATGGAGAGAGTTCATAAGCACGGCTCTGGACCAACTTTGCTTCATTTAAGTTTCAACAGCAGCCCAGAAGCCATTTTGTTCCTTTTCTGCCAGATATTTATTTCTGGAGTTCATGGCATGCATATGTCTTTCCTCCTCTTTTAGTTTGAGAGTTTCTGTGAGTGGCAAGTGATACATTACTCTAGAGCAGGGGTTCTTAGACTTGAGGACTCTTCATTAGACTCGAGGCACTGCATAATTCTTGCGAGTTGAGTGGCACCGAATTTTAAAGACTATATATTACAGTGCTTAGCTCCTTGCAGAGGGGCTGGGTATTGGGCTGGAAGATCATTTGGGCAGGAACAAGCCTGATCCTGGGTTTATCTACTTATTTCCTTACATTTCAGGATACCCTTCAAAGTATCCAGTGGCATCTCAGGGTGCCCTAGAACTGTGGTTGAGAATCACATGGTCTGTATAGTTATGTAGCATCTAAATATTAAAAACAAGTATAGAAGCTGTAACCACAGTATCATCTTCAACAATGATATATTTATATCAAAGGAGGTGATCACTGTTTTAAATAAGAATCATGTAGGAAAGGCTTGTGTGTTTGAAGTAGTACTGGGATTAAATGTAGCAGTTTTCTTACAGTCAGTACTGGATCAATCCCTCAGTTTGAGTTCTGAGGATGACTATGCATTTTTATGAAAAGTGACTCTGTGGCTCTAGCCATGTTTATTTGAGCAGTTTCAATTGGATGTTACTATTTTCCTGTCTTAAATAACTGTGCCAGAGATAACTGCTTACTTCTTGTAGTGAATGATACATTTTTGGAAAAAAGCACTTTGATATTTTTCAAGATGCAAGAAGCTATATGGAAATTAGTGTTAATAATATGTTAATATTGTATGGTAATCCAAAAGAGATCCCATGCAAAACTATGCATGTCTTTAAAACTTATTTTATGAAGATTCTTAAAAGTAAAATAGGGTGTTTGTTGCATGTTAGTAAATGCATAGACAGTGGTGGTAGTAGTATGAGTTTATTTACAGCATTTGCTTTATTTAAAATACGTATATGATACACATTTGAGAGATTCTATACAATCTAGTAGAAACTTTCAGAAGTAAGGAATTCTGCTTTGCTTTCCCATGTCCAGTGGGGTAACTAATCTGATACAGGTCTTTAATATCCATTAGTGAATAGGAGTTGCCACATGGGCTTTTGAAAAGGAAAATTTACTGTGAAGTGGTTCAGTTTAGACGCATGTTTATACACAGTTTGAATACAAACATTGAGAGTAGTAGTACACGAACTTAATAAAATTCCTTGCTGTGAGGGTCTGCATAATGAAGTGTGGTGTCATATTTATGGAAACTGATTATTTGTGTGTCTCCCTGTGTCATAAGAAAAGTATGTTGGTATTCAGGGCTTGAAGCTGAAAGAACAAATTTATTACAGGGTGTTTTTTATTTTATTTTCTTTTTACCATAATAGGATTCATTACTGAATTGAATCACTTTTTGTATCCATTTTAATGCTTAATCTATTATTGGGGGGGGGGGCGTTTCCCAACCTTAAATGAGATAAATATCAATAATGCATCTTTTTATTTTTATTGCGCAGGTACGCATTCAACTATCTTTAGCATTTTAAGTGCTTTTTGAAATTTCTTTCAGTGATTCTATCATCCCTGTTATGTTTACTCAGCGTGATACTGAACTGCATCTGTATTACTGAGCTGGGCAGGACACACAGGGTTCATACATCTCTCAGTGCTCCCTGTGCACTGAGCTGATTGTCGGCTGGGGCCAGGGACCTGTTTGGTTTTGAGCCCAAATAGATAATCGGCCAATTTGGTTTTATTTTGCTGCTGCAGGAGGAGCATAGACTCCTCCTATCCAGCAAGTAACACGTGATTGGGATCTAATCCATGACCCAAAAATTGTGTGTCCTGCCATGTAACTGTGTCATGGTATAGTGGTTGGGATTGAGGATTAGATCTTAACACATTTTAAAGTGAACATCTGTCAGGTGCCTTACCTTAAGTTTTCAGAAACATCCAGAAAACAGTGACTATACAGACACTTTGGACATGTTCCTGCTCCTGGATCAGTATGTTAGGGGACTATAGTAAATATGTTTGTGGCACAACTATTTTTGGTTCCCTAACTAGGCCTAAGCAGTTGGTGTTGAGATGTGTTGCTCAGCCAAATTGTATTGAAATGTTTTTCATCTTTTTTCGTTAAATGATTTTTAAAAGGAAAAAAAAGTGGTGTTGCTGCTAAGGATAGGCTGCTCTGTGATAGGAAGCTGACTCTCTTCCATTTCATGACATTGAAAATATAATTTCTGTTTTGATCTTTAGTGTGCAGAAGGAAGTTAAACCCTTCTTCCCCCCCACCCTGAATTAAACAGGTTTATAAAACCGTAAGCCATTGTATAGTTGATAGATCTGATTTCTCAGAAGTGGAGATAGGAAAAGCCTATTTCAACAGAAGTGTGTGTTCGTGTATTTCCTCTCTTCCCTTCCTTCCCACAAGACAGCCCCTTTTTTCTTGATTAAGCCTGATGATCAGCAGTGATGTAAAGTAAAGCCTAGTTCAGCAGATTTGTGTGGTGTTCAGTTGAAATTACCTTTTACAAGATAGGGAGTTGTGTATCTTCTGTGGCTCGAATAGACTTTCTGTTTCTAGTCCAAATTCTGAGTCTTCAGCATCATTCTGAGGTTTTTCTAAAAAAAAAAAGAAAGTCTTCTGGTGAATTTGAATATTTGTAAAGTGTTTGATTTCCTTGGACACCTAGCTAAGTGTAAAGTATTCAAATATATGTATAAAATTTTCCTTAACCTGCTAAATAGCTCTTGTGTTTCCATGCATTATTATTATTATTATTTCCCGTCCCCACTCTGTTCTTTGAGATTATTTTCTTTTTTCCTTGCACTGAAAGAATAACACTAATGTGATTTTAACTTCTTTGATTAGAAATATATGGACGTGGTCTAACTGTGTGGATTGGCTAGTTTTTCTTCCTTTATGGATATTTCTTCTTTTAAAATATCCTTTTAAAGTTATGCCTTAGCTTTTTTTCTTACACTTTCTACAGTTGTTCATCCTCTGTATTTGAGTGGCATCTAGGCATCAGTGTTGTTCCTTTTATTTTAATAACAGAAAATTGATGCCTTAAAGTCAAATCCTCATGGCAGGAACAGACCAATTATGTCAGTATTGCAGACAGTATATAAAATTAACCTTATTAATCTAATTAACACATCTGGCCTGTATTTTTTTATCTTTAAAACTTGACTTTGGAAACAAGTTATAATTGGCAGGAATATAAAAGAAGACCTATAGTGGTTCTCCAAATAATTACCATGCCTTTGTGAGCTTGCTTTATGCTTAGGGTAGTAATGGAACTCCTTTACAACAGACTTTCCAGCATGTTAAACCTAACCGCAAAGCGATGCCTGGGTGCTTAAGACTCCTTAGCTTAATTGCACTCCTTTTTTGTACCCCCTGACAAAAATGTTTTATTTAGATTAGCTTAGTTGTGCTTAATCAGGTAGAAGCTGGCAAGAATTAGCTTTTTTCAGGGTTAAATGTCTGATATTGCACCGTGACCTTTATAATTGCTACTCGATGCAGACATCATCTAGTTTTAGAGTAGCACAGTAAACAAAAACTTTTTAATCTTATTATGTAGAATGTGACCCTGGGCTTATCTTTCAGTGTGTTTTTTTTTCCTTTTAATAGTTTAATCTTTACTAGCCAACTTTGCTAAACCTTTGCTTTTTTATATTTTGTTTGGAAAAATATTCAGTGTCCATAACTTAAAATAAACCATACAGATCTTCCCCTGCCCTACACCTTCTTCCACTTCAAAACAAAGCAATCCAGATATCTTGCTGTTAAAAGATTTCTCATAACTGTTTTATCCTGCCATGATAGGCAAATGATTGAAAAATAATGGTGTCAGCATTAAACACAATAGTCTTTGTCTATATTTAGTGCTACCTTGTAATTAACGCCACTGGAAATGTTACCTTGTGTTAAAAACAATGTAGAGCAGTCCAAGGTAAGGAACCTGTGCTGATTGTAGTTCCTTCAGGTATTTTTACACAGCTCTGAGAGCTGCTGTAATGAAAGCACCTGCAGCATCTTATGTATCAGCATCCCCTGGAACACCTGGCAGCTGTGGGACGTCTCGTCATGGCAGCCACGAGGCACAGCTGCAGTCTCCGAGTCCTGGGGATGTGTGGTATGCCCGGGAAGCTGGGAGCACACCACATACCCCTGGAGCTGGGAGTCAGTAATGGCTCTGATCCCTTAGCTGTTGGGGCTCTATGCATTTCTGCAGCTGGGAGATCATAGCTACTACTGTCTCCCAGCCGCAGGGAATGTGGTGCATCCCTGTGGCTGGCAGCCCCAGGAGCTTGTTTCTTGCTGGTGCAGGGGGCAGCAAGGCGCGATGGGATCTAACGCCCAATCTCACAGTCATGCCTCCTGCTGTGTGTGGGGGGGGCATGGTAGGAGGTATGTTTGTGTGGATTGAGCATTGGATCCTATTGTGCCATTTCCTGCATGTGTAGAAGAGCCCAAATATAACATTGAAATAAGGCTCAAGTTCCCACCCTACTGCCCTCCTCCAGGGCCTCCATAGCCCAGCAGGTATGACTCAGTGCTTCAGGGAACAGTGGGATGGTGGGGAGCCAGGCTCTGTTCCACTGCAGCAGCTGCTGCCTCCTGCCAGGGGCAGGGGGATGTGGACTGAGGTCTCTGGCCCCGTTGTCCTGGCAGTTGTGTGGCGGAGTGGGGGGCAAAACTGCTTGCCACTGTAAGCTCCATGCTACCCTGGTGAGGCATCCCTTGTAAGCATGGCAGCAGCAAGGGACACAATCCTGCACCACTGTCCCTGCTGCTGCCATAAGGCAGGGGACACCTTGACATGGCAGCACGGGGCTCGCAGCAACAAGCAGCTTTCCTGTGCAGTCCCACTGTTCCCTGCAGTGCCGGGTTACACCTGCTTCATGGCAGCCGGGCAGGCAGTCCAAGCCCGAAGCAGGCAGCTCGCCCCCACCTCCACCCCGTGCACAGATCTGGGGGGGCATGGGCTCCTCTTACCCCCTCCAGGAGTACGTGCAGCAGTGGGGAGCCGGCCCCACCCCGCCCACCTCCTGGAAATGTTGCCCGTGTCCCTGTCTCACTCCCTGCTGGGCTGTGCAGCTGTGCATTGTGGCCCTGGGCCCCAAGCCTCATGTACCACCTCACTGGGCAGCAGCCCCAGCTCTGCCCACATCCTTCCCTCCCTATGGGAGCCTCAGTCCCCAGCTACATACCTGCGGGAGCTGCTCTCCAGGCTGTTTGGCAGCCATGTGCATATATATGCACATAGCACCCCCTTCCTGACTGTCCTCCTCCCACTACCTCCCACTCCCCTGCAGGCTGGAATTCTGCCAGCCTGCAGAGAGCTCTTTGTAAAACTGCAAAATCCATAGGTTTCTCCATTCAAATGAGAAATCCGTGCTTTCCTCCAGTAAAGGGAAAAACTGCTTTTCCTCCATTTTCTCATGGTAAACAGAAAACCTGGATCCCTGTTAATGACAGTGTGTAATGGCCATGAGGAAGTCATTAAAACCACCCAAGATCAAAATATGTTTAAGTGGGCAACCTTGGGCAGATGTGCAGATTTGGTCTGAACAGTGACTCAGATCCTCAGTGATATGTTTGATGGACTTATGTGGACTTGCAGTATAAAGACTATTTCTGGGTCTGCCTTAGAGTGACCAGGAGATATCAGTGAGTTGGCTGGTTTCCTTATCACATTTATTTACTTTTCTTCCAATGTTATGAAGAGGATGTTGTGGGCTTATGGTGGTTTGGGGTGACAGAGGTGGGTCTTAGATTGTGGGAGTCATTGAATAAGTTTCCATTTATTAGCAGGGGTTTTTTTCTTGTATGGGGAGCAAGGTGATACCTTTGCACCTGAAGTTGCTTACCTGAGGTCATGACGTCTGGATTTCTAGGTCAGGATTGTTTTGGTGTGCCTTCCACTCTAAAAGGTCAGACAGGCTGCTGAGCCACCAGCAGGTGGGGGTCAGGCCTAACTGGAGGGTCAGCTGACTCGGGGACTGGCAGGTGAGGCTAGGCCTGATCAAGAGAGCCACCTGGTTACAAGGGAGACCCCTGATTGGAGGAGGGCTGGACCTAGAAAGGGTATAAGTCCAGAGCCTGAAAGCAGATTTGGCAATAACAGCTTGGTAGCTGGCAAAGGAACATCACCTAGCAGGAGGGCTGCAGCTCCTGAATGCCAGCAAGGAGAATGACATCCGGGGTTTGTGTAGGAACCAAGGGGATGGATGAGGTTCCTGGGGACCCTGTGTGGGGTCTAGAGCCCTGAGAAGGAGGCTGAGTGCCTGGGCCTGTTGAGAGGTCAGATGAGCCCTGAGAAGGAGGCCGAATGCACAGGGGCCTAGTGAGAGGCCAGGCCAGGCCAGAGGGAGAACTGTGTGCAACAGGGGCCTAGTGAGAGGCCAGGAGAGTGAGGGACTGAGTGCACAAGGGTCTAGTAAGGAGCGAGAGAAGCCCTAGAAAAGGGACTGTTAACGAGCTAGGCGAGCCGTGGGAGAAGAGTTGGATTTATGAGAGATCTAGGGAAGTGCCTGGGTGAACTCAATGAGTGTGGAAGAGCGTGGCGTCCTACTGAGGGGCATGGATGAGCTCAGAGAAGGAAAAGGGGGCGGTGGTAAGAAAGATCTATTGGGAGCTCTGGGTAAGTGCAGAGAGAGAAGGAATGGCCTATGGAGGGGCCCAAGAGGGTGAATCCATAGAGAAGAGCGGGCTGGCTGCTTGAGGACTGACCCTGGGAACCTTGACTGGTCCAAGCTGGGACCAGGGCCCAGGAAGGGCCGAACGGTGAAGTAGCCCACTGCGAGAGACCATCAAAACCAGGATCCTGAAGTCTCAACTGGCCTGGAGATGGATCTAGGGCCTATGAAAACCCAAGGTCCCTGTATGGGGGCCAGAACTGAGAGGGATGATGACAGCTGGTGCTAGGCTGTCTGAGGAGGTGGGATCGAGGACAGGGGTCCGAGACTGAGCTGGGGCCCAGAGATGGAGGACTTGGAGTGGAGATGGAGCCAGGGCCAGGGGCCTGGTAGTTAGCCTAGGAGGGGTGTTCAGGACATCTAGATGGAGCTCAGAGAGGGGCATGTAAGATCAGGTATGCCTGAAGACTGATCCTGGTTAAGACCTGCAACTGCATCCTACTGGAGCTAGTTAGCATGATGGGGCTGCTTGTGTCAATGCAACCCCCATGAAATGTCACGTGTGTGCCACTCCAGGGAAAGGTGAGGTGCCAGAAGGCTTCAGCTCCCACTGTCTTGTGGCTTACCCTGTACAGGGGGAGGGTTAGAGGAGCACATCCCAACAGAAAAACACTTGGCATGGAAGACCAGGTGGACCATGGTGAGGTCCAGAGTTCCAGTGATGGGCCAGGGAAGAACAGGACTGCGTTAGTCCAGAGGCCTGGGGAGAGGCCCAGTGAGAGAGGCCTTAGCCTCTTAGTGAGGCCCAGGAAGATGAGACCCGAGGGCCTGGAGAACATTCGGAAAAGGGGAGAACAAGATGGGTCCAGGACAAAGGACCAGAAGGGGCTGGTGCAGCCTATGGGCCAAGAGAGAGTCTTGAGGGGCCTGGTAGCTTAAGGAGTGGTTGCCTGAGATCAAGGGGTCTGGCAACCTGAGGGCCTGAGAGAGAGACCAAGGGTTTTGAAGGCCCAAAGTGGGACTGAGAGGCGCCAAGGTGTCAAAAGGCCCAGTGAAGGGCTGTTTCAGCAGTTGGTTGAACATTGATAAGGATGCCATCTGCAAGGCATGGGACATGGTGTAGGGAAGGTATGGAGCCATGTGATTGGCCCGTAAGGCCACAACCACAAGTCAGGTAGTTGTTATGATAAGATCAGGGCAGCTTCCCAGAATATTTATGTATATCTATTACTATCAAGGTATGGCATGAAAGAGCAGGGTAAACTGCCCTTAGTGGGGTAATTTAAAAAATTTTTCGGGTACTCCACGACAGATGTCCTCAATCGAGTGCACCCATGATGAGTTTGTCTTAAAAATGTGTAGGGCTGCAGTGTACTGGTCAGGCTGTAATTAGCAAATACTTACATGTCTGCTACAGGTTTGGTAAACAGTGTAGAGGGCAGGTTTTGAGAAAGCAACTCTCTTCACAAATCTAGCAGGGTTCCTCTGTTATCTCCTGAGTAAATTTTAACTTTTCCTAGTTCTGTTGCTCTGCACAGGCAATTTCATGATGGTGAAAAAACAGTTGATTTCTTGCTGTACTGTTTTTTTTCTACCCCCAGGTGACCTATGCTTCTGCACTTCCTCTTGACTCTAGAGCTCAGCTGTTATGGCATTAGAGAAAATGAAGTTTTACTAGTTGAAGGGTGTCATTTATATCACCTGGAAGTGTGGCATTTATAGCTCTGTCATGTATGATGCCTGTGCCCCAAGGTGTCACCTACTTCATTAAGAGGTTGTATGGTTGTATAATCAGGTGCAAGATTCTTGTCGTGTCACTATGAGAGGTATGATATTTAGTGAACAAGCCTTGATGGCACATGCCCTTTTATCCTTTTGGATAGGAAAACTATCCAAAAGGATAGTTTATATGCATCTGCTATAGTAGCTTGATTCAGAACTGAGTGTCTTCATGCTACTTCTTTATAGTACAGGTGAATATAGCAATAGTAAACTAAATTTTTCTGGATTGTAATCAGTTGAATGTAAGTATGTTTATATATGAGCAGCAAGGCTACTCTGATTGTACTGTAACTAAAGCTTGTTGTACTAAAGTTTTAGGTAATGTGTCCCTCTTACCATTTTTAAGCATGGGGACACTGATACACAAGATGCTGGAGTCTGCTCTGAGGCGCTGCAATTAAAGTGCCCTTGTTACCAATGTTAAGCACAGCATTGCTGATGCATAAGATGCTCTGGGCGCTTTAATTAGAGTGGCTTTTGGAACCACTCTTAATTAAAGTGCCCCCTCCCTACTCCCAGAGCACATATACAAATGCCCGAAATTCACAAGTTAGGGATGAGTGGTAAAATACTGGTATAATTAAGTGTTTCCTTTTATTTCAAGGGCTTAAGTGAGTTTTCTGGCACGAACTTTTAATTCTCTATGAATTTTTTTAAAACAAGATCAACTTTTAAATCATAATGTTATTTAGAATTTTTCTTTTGCACTTTTTGTTTACCCTTATAAGTGATGTAATACCTCAGTAGCAGAAAAGTTTTAATGTTTTTCAACATTTTTGTATTTCAGTAATAGTACTGATCGGAGTTCACTATTTTTGCATGACACAGTTCTTCCAGGTCTTCCATGGGGCTCTCAGTAATTAAAGATAGCAGGCTGAAACTGAAGAGAATAGATTGGAGTATGCATAGAAAATAAGAAATGGTGAGGCTGGGCCTGTGCTTGTTTGATATTTCATTCCTGGCCTTGCTGAAAGTTCCTCCCTAATGTCAATAGAAAATCTTTTTTGAAATATGAAGAACTAGGACATGATTAGGAGGGTGTTGCATCAGAAAATGAATGTCAGTCAGTTTAAAATCCAGATTGTTTTCATATTTAGTGTTGTAATTCTTTTATATCAGTTACAGCAGTGGTCTAAATGGCACATATACTTTTTGTTTTGCTGAATAATGTCTTAGTTGTTTGAGTAGTGAAGACTCCTAATTTTAAAAAAATCGTATCAGGTGTTACAGTTGAATTATAGTATTTCCTCTATTTAGTCTAAGCTTCAGTGAGTTTTGACTTCGTTGACCTTCTGTGAATCCTTATAATCTTGCCCTGGTCTTACAGGGACTGGACCCAATGATCTCACTGTGCAGGATTCCCATCCCAGCCTCATCCAGGTCTCCTTCACTAGTTTTTGTTGTTTTTCCTCTCTCTCCTTCTCGACCTGTCTATCCCACAGGTGGATAAGCAGCTCATTGAAGTAAGTGAGAGAGGTCCCTTTACCTATGTGATTGGCGTCACATATCTGGGTGGGGGCTTAAACTCCCTATTGTTCTAAGCAATGGCATCATGACTGGGAGGGGAGGCAAATGCCACTGTCTGTCTGCCCGGCAACCAGTGATGCATTTCCAATTAATTGGGTTGTAGCCAACTTCAGCTAGTCTCCATTGGACCCCAGAGTGAGGTCAAAAGAATCATAGAATCAGTGAGTTGGAAGGGACCTAGACATACCATCTAGTCTGACCCCCTGCCATGGGCAGGAAGGAGCACTAGGGGTGGCAGGGGTCATAAGACCCCAGCCAGATGCCTATCCAGTCTCCTCTTGAAGATCTCCAGGGAAGGTGAGAGCACCACCTTTCTGGGAAGCCTATTCCATGTTCTGGCCACCCTTACCGTGAAGTAGTTCTTCCTAATATCTAACCTAAACCTATCCTCCCTCAGCTTGTGGCCATTGTTCCTGGTGACTCCAAGGGGGGCCCTGGTGAACAGACTTTCCTCGGGTCCCTGCTGGTGGCCCCTGATAAAGTTGTGGCTACAAGATCCCCCCCTCAGTTTCCTCTTGCGGAGACTGAAGAGATTCAGGTCCCTCAGCCTCTCCTCATAGGGCTGGCCACAGAGGCCCTCAACCATACGAGTGGCCCTCCTCTGGACCCTCTCCAGGTTCTCCATGTCCTTCTTGAAGTGCGGCACCCAGAACTGGACACAGTACTCCAGCTGTGGCCTGACCAGCGCCGCATGGAGGGGGAGCAAGACCTCTGTGGACCTGTTAGTGATGCCCCTGTTGATGCAGGACAGGGTGCAGTTGGCTTTGCCTATTGCTTCATCACATTGGCGACTCATATTCATCCTAGAGTCGATCCTGACTCCAAGATCCCTCTCTGCCTGTGTGCTGCTGAGAGAGTCAGCCCCTAACCTATAACCATAATGCTGGTTCCTTCTCCCCAGGTGCAGCACCCTGCACTTGTCCTTGTTGAACCACATCCTGTTCAGATCTGCCCACTTCTCTAACCTATCCAGGTCTGTCTGGATGCGGTCCCTGCCTGCTGGTGTATTCACTTTACCCCACAGCTTGGTGTCATCAGCGAACTTGAACAGGGTGCTCTCAAAACCCTCGTCCAGGTCACTAATGAAGATGTTGAACAGCACCAGCCCTAGGAGTGAGCCCTGGGGGACTCCACCGCCCATACCCTACCAGGTCAACATCAACCCATCCACCACCACCCTCTGGGTTTGCCCCTGGAGCCAGTTTGCCATCCATGTGACCGTGCATTCGTCAGTGCCACAGTCCCTCAGCTTGCCCACCAGAATTGGGTGGGAAACTGTGTTGAAGGCTTTCTGGAAGTCCAAGAAGATGACATCGACTTCCTCCTTCACATTTAAGCTCTTTGTTACCTGCTCATAGAAAGAGACCAGGTTAGTCAGGCAGGATCAGCTTTGCACGAACCCATGCTGGTTACCCCTTAACATCACTTCCCCTGCAGAGCTCTCACAAATGTTGCCCTTGATAATTTTTTCAAAGACCTTCCCCAGGATAGAAGTGAGGCTGACTGTCCTGTAGTTGCCAGGCTCTTTCTTCCTCCCCTTCTTGAAAATAGGGACCACATTGGCCCTTTTCCAGTCCTCAGGGACTTGGCCTGAGCACCAGGAGTCTTCGAACAGCCGTGCCAATGGCTCCGCAATGACACCAGCCAATTCCCTCAGCACCTGTGGATGAAGGTCATCTGGGTCCCACCGACTTGGACACATCTAAGCCCTCCAGGTAATCCTTAACTAGGTCTGAGCTAACAGTCGGGGGACTCGCATCCTCCCCAGGCCTCTCTATGCTGTCACCCGAGAGCAACCCATTGTCAGCAGACAGGAACGCGGAAGCAAATAACTTGTTGAAGAGTTTTGCCTTCTCTTGTGCGTCCGTCACCAAGTGCCCTACCCTGTCCCGTAGGGGTCCAATGTTACCCCGAGACTTCTTCTTGCTACCTGTATACTTGAAGAAGGACTTTTTGTTAGCCTTAATCCCAGAAGCTAATCTAAGCTCCAGTGCTGCTTTAGTCTTCCTCACCAAATCCCTACAAGCTCGGGTCAAGGAGGTGTACTCCTCCTTTGTCCCTGCACCCTGCTTCCACCGCCAGTACGCATTTTTCTTTGCCCTCAGGCCAGCCTGGATATCCACCCTCAGCCATGAAGGTTTCTTGGACCCTTTTCCCGCCTTCCTGCACAGAGGAATTGCATTCTGTTGTGCCTCAAGGATAGCCTCCTTGAGGGAGGACCACCTTTCCTGGACCCCCAGACTAGCTACCTCCTAGGCTCCGAGTGCCTCCCTGACTACTGCCCTGAGCACATCAAAGTTGGCTTTGCTAAAGTCAAGCATTTGTGCTGTGCTAGTTACCCTCCCCACCTTTCTCTGACTAGCAAACTGGATAATTTTATGATCATTGTCCCCTAGCCTCCCTTGTACTTGCACTTCCACCACCAGGTCTTCCCCAGAGGCTAACACCAGATCCAATATGGCATTTCCCCTAGTGGGGACGAGTATCTCCTGCATGAGTTGTAGGTCCTGTCCGCACGTCAGGAACCTTTGTGAGTGGCTAGACCTGGCTGACTGCTCCTCCCAGTTGATGTCAGGGTAATTCATATCACCCATGACCACAACATCCCTTGCATGCACAGCCTCCCCAGGCTGCCTGGAAAATTCCAGATCCAGCTCTTCCTCCTGATGTGGTGGCCTGTAGTAAACCCCTACCACCAGATCCCTCTCCCCCTGCCCTCCTTGGAGCTTGACCCACAGGGTCTCAGTTAAGCCTTCCTCTGGTCCCATTTGGAAGGTAGAACTGGTATACTGTTCCCTAACATAGAGCGCAACCCCCCCCTTTTTTCCCCTTCCTATCTCTTCTAAACAACCTATATCCTCTATGTCTAATGCCCAGTCAAAAGGTTCATCCCACCATGTCTCCACTAGGTCAACCAGGTCGATTTTACTACTTGCAAGCAGGAGAGCAAGCTCCTCCTGCTTGTTCCCCATGCTTCTTGCATTAGTGAAGAGACACCTTAATCCCCCTGTGGGAGCTCTGGGCATCCCCCCGCTTCCTTAGAGACAACTGATCCCTTGGTATATACATGAGCTCTTACCTGGGCAGGTCCTACACCTGGTTGAGTTGTCTCTTGCTCCTGTGGATCCCCGTCCCCCAACGAACTTAGTTTAAAGCCTGCCAGAGGTCAACTAGCCTGTAAGAAAACAAACTCTTACCTTTGGGGGAGAGATGGAGACCATCACGCCCCAGGACGCCCTCTGCTCTGAAGTGTGGGTCGTGGTCCAGGAAGCCAAATCCGGCGTGACGACACCAACTCCGGAGGTGCCAGTTCACCTCACGGATACAGGCGCTCTGCCACTGATGGCCTCCACTAACCGGGAGGAGGGACGAAAAGACCACGTGGGCCCCCAACTCTCTAAGCTTGGCCCCCAGAACTATGTAGGTATCCATGATCTGGTCTGGACTACCAGGGCCGCATCATTGGTTCCCACGTGGAGGAGGACCATAGGATAGTAGTCGGAAGGCTGGATGAGGTCAGTGATCTTCTTTGTGACTACCCCAATCTTGGCTCCTGGGAGACGGTACACTTCCCTCACATTGTTGTCTGTGTGGCGGATGGGTCCCTCCGTTCCTCTGAGGAGGGAGTCCCCTATGACGATGACCCGACGTCTCTTTCTCTGGATCACTGGATGATGCTCCGAAGATACGGATGCCGGCTTGTTGGTTGAGAGCGTGGCTTCCTCCCTTCCTCCTTCCTCACTCCCAGTCTCCTCTAGTGCTGCCAGGGCCGCATACTGGTTTCCCAGTTGTACTGGGGTGACAGTTGATGCAGCTGCATGCCGTCTGCGATGCCGCCTGGCCCTGGAGGTGACCGTTCTCCATTCGCCTCCTGCAGACTCCTGGGTGGTGACAGCCTGAGGGATGGGCCCTGCAGAGAGAGAAAGTACCCGTCAATCTCATCCTCCACGGCCCTGATCCCCCACAGCCTGCTCACTTCCGCCTGGAGCTCTCTCACCTGCCCCTCCAGCGCCACAATCCTGGCACAGGTGGGACAGGTGAGAGAAGTCCCCGCCCCCATGTCTCCCCCTGGCCCCAAGGACCAAGCCAGGCAGCCCCCACAGGTAGGTGGCTCCACCTGCATGGAAGCCTCACTGGTCCCAGGGCCAGGAGGCAGCCATGGGACAGAAGCCCTGGCTGCATTCCGCGTGACAACTCCCATGCTGTCACCCCCACGCGCTTACCTGGAGGCGACTGCTGCTGCCACCGTTGGCTCTTCTGCTGCCTGCGGCCTCTCGCGCTCCTCTCTGCACAAACCCTGGCACAAACTCTGGCACGCCCCTAAAGAGTGCGCCTGTTTGCACTCCTTGTTCGCGTGGCTCAGGAGTGCGGCTCCCGCCCGGCGCGGCTAAATGGGGTCAGGCGAGGAAAGAATCCCCTGCCTGATTTCCCTCACCTGGCCCCACTTGCTCCTTTCCCCAGCTTACCTCCTCATTGCCACACCTGTTCCTCAGCTGCGGATCATTGCTGCTGCTGCTGCTCTTGCTTCTGCTGTTGCTGCCGCCTCAAGGGTTGGGGGACACCGGGGGCACGTGCGCTCCCTCCAGCGTCCTCAGTATAACAGGTCTATATGTGTCTATAGGTCTGCAGGTCTATACAAAAGGTCTATATGTGTTAAAGACTGCCCAGGAGGAGGTCTGGCAGCCATGATGAAGAAACTGAGAGCAGCAGCTGAGCATCTGCAGCTCACTCGCTCTTTCTCTGTCTCTCTTGCTCTCAACACATTGTAACAAAAGGGGCCTGAGAGACCCCACGAGCAATCCCCAGAATCCCTAGTGGGCTGAACAAGCTCACAATAAAGTGAGAAACTCACCTCCAGAGCAGGAAGTATCAGGGCTGCGCTGTCGCTGCATTTTAAAAGGCAACTGTCAGTCAAGCTGGGTGCCACCGTGGGAGATTTAAAAGAAACCCCCGAGTGCTGGGGAGAGGAGAGCTTGCCTCTGGGCGAGCTGTGCCCGAGGCAGAGGCAAGCTTGATGCACCAAGGCGGAGAGGTGTCAGAGCCACAGGAGCTCAATACCTACAGAGCTGAATAGGCTTTGGGAAGCTGAGACAGGGAACCAAGCCTTGACCCAGCAGTAACCCACCATTTGTAAGAACCTGGGAGAGGCTCTTACTGGCTAACAAGGACTTTAGCCAGAATAGGAGAAACCTTTTTGGGAATAGGCTCCTCTTTGTTTCTTTTCTTTTTTTTTATTCTTATCTTGTGGGAAGGAAGCAGAAGGATCCAGACACCCGGAGTCCTTCCATCAGGGCTTAACTCAGAGGTTAAACTCTGGTAAACCAGAGGCTATTTGGCCAGATCGGATGAGTCCAGATAGTGTCGTCAGGATTACCCCTGAAAGAACCGGGATCAGACTGGACTCTGGCAACATAATTCATCACCATGACAACAAAGGCGTGTGGCTGGGGGTGTAGGGGAGGTGGATCCCCCTTCGTCAACCGCTCTCGGATCCATGAGTAACCACAAGTGGGACCTCTGTATTCACAACCACTGAATCCCTCCTATCCAATTTGTTACTATCAAAGTCGTGGCAGGTGAGTTGAGGGGAGGCCTAACTTGGTGGGAACCCAGAAAAAACCCACCATCAGAGAAGCGGGAGCGTTACACACCCGGGCACACTCTGAACTGCCTGCCTCCACAGAAAAGCTCTGGATGATACTTGTGAGTAAGCTACTTGAGATATAACTAGATATATGACTTGCAGTAACACAGATGCGTGATTCAAGGCTACCCAGCCACCCTGTTTGCTCTGAAGTATTTCTCTGTTATTACTGTACCCTGTACCCTACTCCAAACGTACTCCTTGTAATCAATAAAGTTCTCCTCTGTACCTAGTATGGGAGACTTATTGGGAGCGGGCCTAGATTATGCCTTCGGGTTCCTTTGGTCCAGCTGACTAAGGGAGACCACTATTTGTGCTTCAGACTAAGGGAAACATCCCAAGTTCTTGCAGTGGGTCAAGTACCCTCAAGGGCTACTAGGCCTGTGTACCCCAGGGGGCACAGGACCTAGAAACAATCCAGACCCTGGGTGGTGGTTGCGGTACCCCCAGGCTTGCAGGTGTGCTCCAGGAAGTGGGGTTGGCCAGATGTGAGGCACCGCAGGGAGGCACTCAGAGCCTGGAAGGTGGTTGTGCAGCTCAGTGCAGCACCCCCTACTCGCTTGCCACACTCGCAAGGTCCCTTCCAGCCCTAATGTCTATGAAAATTACCAAACTGTTGTTCACTTTGCAAGTGAACACACACACACACATGCGCGCGCGCGGGAGGGGGTGTGCACACAGTCTGAACTAGGACAAGACTCCAGCCTCAATGGCTAGGAATTAACTGCAGTGGCAGTTTAAGTGTACCTCTGAAATAATCTGACTTTAGATTGGGTTTGGCAAGACCAATCTAATTGAACTTCTGTCGTTCCCAGTGCAGCCCTGGGGCTGGGAAAGCCCAGATATTGGCCCCAGCCCTGGGTTTGTGCTTTTCCTACCTCCCCTCATTGCGCTGGGCTATTTTTAGCTCCCCTGGCCCTTCTCTCACCCCCAGATGGACAGCCCCACCATGGACCAGCCAGTTCTCCTTCCTCCCTCCCCCACTTCCTGCAAGCCACTTCTGGTGTTGCAAGTCAGGGTGGGGGGAGGGGCAAGAGGGATGATGGTAAATTTGCTGAGGGAGGGGTGTTTGTCTGGAGGTGGGAGGGGTCAGGGAGCTAAAAAGAGCCTCTGGTCAGAGTGGGGTTGGTGAGCTCCCCAAGCCCCCATATCCTGTCAGCCCTCCGCAGGCCCCACTACCCCCTCCCCGGATCCTGCTGCCCCACCCCCCAATTCCCCTCCAAAGCCCCTGTACGAGCCCCCCCATTCTGATTTACCTTGGATCAGGTGGCCATTTTTAATTAGATCCAACCTCCCCTTAACCTTCTTGGATGTCTGTAAGTAGCCTAAGTTGGGGTTTGATCAAGAAACATGAATTTGACTGTGATTTATTGAAAGGCGATGACCAAAGTAGACCTCAATCCTGGTGTTTATTTAAAAAGAAGGGAATTTGTTTGCCTAACTATATTAAGAGTCATGAGGTGTGTTCTTCTTATTCTTTTTATATTACAGACTTACCTGTCTGAATATTTGAGGGCTTAAGTCTTTTTTATATTTGGTGTTGATTTTTAGCTGTTTATACACAGAATTAAGAGTCCTTTTAGCAGTTTCTTGTTAGTGGTTTCAACTGCTATAAATAGTGCCTGCTTTATAATGCTGATAGCTTTTGTTAGTTTTGATTCTTTTCCAGTTTACTCAATTACTTTGTTGCATCCTAATTCTCCACCTGGCATCAGAGCTCCTTGATGCCAGTGAAAATGTTTGTCCTTAACAAAGCTGCCTACTCCTGCACTTGTTTTTTCCCTTTGCCCTTCTACTTCTCCAGACTACGAAAATGGGAATTATTAGGTTGTGTATCCTAGCATTGGATGATTTAGAAATAGTTGATCTTGTCTGGGTATATAGCAGGATGGATTAGATAACTTCTCAAGGATCCTCCCACTCGTATTTTCTATTATCAAATCCCCCATAGCCACCACCTGCAGCCCCAAAGATACTTTTAAATAAGAATATGATGTGGGATTATGATTTTGTAATCATTAAGACATCAAATATGCATTAACATGTTTGGGGTTTTTTTTTAATTAGAACAGCCTCCACAATTAAATAAAGAATTCAAGTAATGTCTACCAAGTTGCTTGAATTTAAGAGCTAAAGTTGTTGGTGTGTGTTTCCTAGGTACAGAAACATACATGTGTATGCATGTATGTATAATAACTGTCTTTTACTGGGTCATACCATAGATCCATCTTGCCCAGTATCCTGTCTTATAGAGGCAAAGAGAGTGGATGCTGAAAGGGAGAGTTAACTGGGCATGACCAGTGTTTCCTTGCCCTCCCCTCCCCACTTTTCCTCTCTTTCAGCCTCCAGCATTTAAGGTATAGGATTTTCTAGTTCAGAGGCTGTATCCCTAACTTCCATGTTCAATAGCTACTGATGCCCCTTTCCTCCAGGAATTTGTCCAGTCTGTGGCAGATACCACATGTGCTGAACATGCATTATTTACACACTGTGGGGAACAAGAACTTCCTATTTTAGTATTAAACTTACTACCTGCTAGTTTCATTTTATGACCCTAAGTTATTTAATATGTGAGACAGAGAGTAAGAGAAATCTTTATTTACCTTCTGCCATTTAGCATTTTGTAAACCTTATCACATTCCCCTTCTCTTTTTCTAAACTTTATAGGCCCCTCCATACAGCTGATCATTCTTGTTGCCCTTCTTTGGGTCCTTTTTTGAGTTGAGGGGATCTGAACTGGATACACTGTTCAATGTGTGGACACACCATGGATTTATAAAAGGGCATGATGATACCTTCTTATTTTTGTTTATCGTTCCCTTCTTAATAATTCCTAATGTTTTGTTTGCCTTTTTGATGGCTGCTGAACACTGAGCTGATGATTTTAAGAAACTCTCCCTAATGACTCTTAGATCTTTCCTGTGTGGTAATAGCTAAAGTAGGGCCCATCCTAATATGTGTCTAGTATGGGTTATTTTGCCCTGGTGGATTGCTTTACATTTATCTACAGTGAATTACATCCCATTTGCTCAATCATACCTGATCCTTCTTTAGTTTGCACATGTGCACACACATGTCCAATAAATATATGTAATAAATATAGCTTATTTAGATTGTTAGAAATCCTAAATCTTAGCATGCTATAAAATGGTGATCTATATATATATTTCATTATTAGGTGATTCACTTGCACATATTTGTATCAAACTGTATGAAAATGGCAAGTTGAGTTTAATTATATACGCAAAGCCAGTACTTCAGATTTATTAAACAAAACTTTAATGTTTAGCATACAGAACTCTTAAAAAAATCAGAATATGGCTTAATACAAAATATGTTCTACATATGAAATGCTGTATCATATTTTTTAAAGTCACCTCCAAAGTTAGATGTTTCCCCCTTGTATTTATATAGAAAAAAATCAGCCTTTAACTTCAGAGTTTTTACTAGAGGCTCATTGACTCAACACATTTAATTTAAATGATTTTAATAGGTTATACTAATTTATACTTTAGCCTATGCTGTGCTAAATTCAAATTTCATCATTTTAATTTGGTCTATTTTTAAAGGAAAACAATTATACTTTTAGGTAAAAGAAAATCCAATTTAAATAAAAAAAAAAAATCCAATTTTTAATATTTTAGAAACCATCAGTTTTATCAACCCTGTGTAGAAGTCAGCTTTATTTAAGCATTGTTTAACTAATTTTCCATGAATATGAACAACATTAAAAACTTGGTCTTGTACACTAATTTCAGTCTATCTCTTGCCTACTGATCTGAATGGGACCAGGTAAAATTACAAAAAAATTTCAGAGACTTCTGAAGTCTTACTAAAAAGGACAATCGCTGTGGAGGTTAATGAAGCATTTGACTGAAACATGTTGATGAAAGCTAAACATTTCAAGGATTGATTCTAAGGACCAGACTGTCAACACTTTTTTCCCAGGTTTTTTTCCTATTGCACAGACAAAAACAAGGGGAAAAGCGAAATTGTAATCTAGCTGTTTTGATTGGTGTCTAAGATTAAGAAGAGAATTCCAGCCTAATTTTGACTCACATCTATAACAAAAGTAGAGATAGGAGCTGTAAAAGTTAAATAAGTATCTTTTAAATGTGATTTGTTTTTTTAAAGGTTAAATAAGGAAAGTAATTATGACCATTTTTTTTCTCATTTGTCACAAGTTCTTGAGAAGGCTTTCTGTTAGAAACTTGAGAGATTCTCCTGTTTTAAAATTACTGAACTAAACGGGATTTCCTTTCTCAAGGCTTAACTGATATGTATAACTGTGTCATGAAATAAACTACTAATATTTGATTACATGAATGCCTTTTTAAGTATTGATAATCATTCTTTTGACTTTTTTGTTTTTATTCACTTAATTTTTTTTTTTACCAGTTCTCATTAAATGGAAAAAATATGAATTCAGCAAATGTAAAAGGATCTTTATACTACTGTTTGGGTACTCTGAATATAATCTTTGGAAACTCATATTTGAGACAAGCTACTTCCTGCATCTTGTCAGCAGTTAGAATGTTCTAAGTGCACCGGAGGGAATTTTCCTGCTTCAGTTTCCTGCAGGTCCCTTGCAGAAAGGTGGCCTGTCTGTAAGGGACTTAACTTTAGTGAAAAACTAGAACAAAGCAAATGGTTTGAGTCTGGTGCTTGTGACAAAAAGCTTCATTCAAAATAGTTAAAAGTTTTGCCAAATTATAAGCAAGTATAATTTGCAGTTTTTTCATTATTAAAAAAAAGGTTAAACAACCTAATGATATAGGTGTCAGTACCAGCACTGCTTATCATTAATTATCATTGTAAGGAGATTGGTATGCTACTGTAAGAATAACTGAATGCAAGCCAGAACTATCTGTTTCTGATATCTTAATTTTGTTTGCACTAGATATTAAAATAATACCAAGTAAATAGAATATACTATATCAAGTGCAGTAATTCAGCAAAATACATCTACAAGTATTATTGTGCTAATTCCTTAAGTAAACTGCTTTGCAAAGATGTCCTAGAAAAATTGTTTGTTTACCATTTTGTATTACCTCATCAATTTGAGCAAATAACAAATATAAAAATGTTGCAGAAACTCCACTCAGGGTATGTCTACATGAGATACTTTCTGTGCAGTAGACTAATCAGCTGCGCAGTAAAGTGTCACTATGTAACTGTGTGTAGGAGCTACTGCTCTAAACAGCTAACACTACTATTAATTGTGCTTCTCAGTTTAAGAATATTTGAGCACTGAGAGCTATCACTTTGTGTTCAGTTTGTAATGTGGGTTAACTTGTCTTCCTGAACAAGTTCATGGGGTGCATGGTAGCATCCATGTGTTGTGCAAAAAAACAAAACAAAACAAACAAACAAACAAAATAATTTGGGATGGGATCCAGCTGGGAAGCTGGGTACACACCCAGGTTTCAATCTGCAGTTCTGTGGGTCTTCCTGAATTTACAGTACTGTTGTTCGTTGAATAAGAATGATAAATACTCCTGGTGTGACTTGTCCTTTTTTTCACCTTTATGACACCTACTTTCATAAAGGAGGAACGTTCACAAATGGTTGAGATGTCCAAGTGCAACAGGGTTTTTTATTACCACAAATTTTGATCAATAAATTTTGTAGTTGGAAACATTAGCCAATACATGAAGAACTAACAGTGGGGAAAAAGAGAGATTACAAAAGATTTAAACAGTAAAAAGGGAGGGGGAATCTTGAAAAAGGGGATATGCTGGGTAGTATTAAACTTGAGAAGACAAATTGCTATCAAGCATTATCTCAATATCTAGACCTTTAATGTAACAAAATTTCATGTGGTAGATTATCTGATTGTCATACTTGATGCTGAAATTCTCTGTATAATTTAGGGCCTGTTGGGCATACAGATTAGGAATTTGAAGCTATAAATTGTGTAAATGTGATGACAAGGTTGAAACTAAGAATTTCACATAGAGTAGAAATATAAATGCTTAAAAATGGCTGCTTTGTAAAATATTTAGAACTGGTAAAAGAGTGAGTGGGGCATGCCTGAAAAACAGCCAAAATGCACTTCATTTTAGTTTTAAGGAAGACAAATAATTTGGCTTGCCTCTCAACTTTTTAATTAAAACATTCAGAATTTTGAAATCATTTAAGATAATATCATTACATTTTGAGGTGTACCAATACATTGGTCCCATATTGGATCACCACCTATGAGACGAAAATTGAAAGTATTGCTGATTGTTGGGTTTTTTTGTCTGATGTGGCTGATAAATGCGGCGTGCATAGGCGCAGCCACAGCACAGCATGTGGGCAGCCAGGAGCACAGTCCAGCAGCGTTGAGAGCAACTGGGTCTGGCTGGTAAATCTGTTGTGGGGTGGGGGGCCAGATCAAGGCCCCTGCGGTGAGGGAGGGAGTGGGAGTGGGGCTGGGATGAGGCAGGGGCAGGCATTCCTGAGGTCCATGCAGCATCATGAGCTGCCCCCCCAGACGAGCTGCAGCTTTGTCCCATGCCCTGCTCCAGCTGGGCAGCGCCTGCCCCATCCCCAGCCCCACTCCTACTCCCTCCTTCACTGTGGGGCCCTCGATCTTCCCCCCCACACTTCACACCCCTTCCCTCCCCCCGCCCTTTCCCCCACAAAAGACTTACCAGCCACACCTCGCTGCTCTCCACACTGCAGGGCTGCATATTGGAATTGGATCAGCATCGACCGATATGGGCTCGTTTAAATTGACCATCAGTATCGGCCCATAAAATCTCTATTAATGCACCCCTAATTACATTGTTGGAATTTAAGTGAATTATATGCAGATTAATATGATTGCAGAACATTCAAAGAATTTTATTAAACAATCACTACTTCTGTGAGTAAAGAAAGAAGTTTTGTTTTTCAAAAAAGGAATAGACTTATTAAACTACTACTTTACATATATCGTTACAAGCATTTGAAAATAATGAACAAAAGTAAGCCATTTTTCATGACATTCCAAAGGTCAAAAGGCATACAGGGGTGGCAAGAAACTGCTGCCTCCTCCACTGAAGCCTCATGCCATTGCAGTTTCTTTCACTGGCACACCAACTTTATTAAACAGTCTCTGATTACATGAATGCAGCCTTTTGTCAACTGTGGACATGTGTGTTTGGGAAAAGTGCATTAGTGCTGTTCGCATTTAAGTTGACCTAATTTTTTGTTTTCTTTTTGCTTCCCGTTAAGAAACATTTAATTCAATTTGAATTAAAATATTTGATTTATGGTCTCAATTTGAGCCTCTTTTAAAATTAAGGTTAACTTTGAAATTAAAGAGCCTTCTTAACTTAAAGATGTCAGTTCTTTATTTAAAGCATCTCAATGAAACATTGCCACAAAAATCACTGACCTGTCTACCATACAATGTAAACCAAGGAGATTTGGCTTCTTTAGATACCCAAGTGGTTGTTAGTGTTTGTCTGTCTCTGCAAACAACATCATCCAACCAATAGCAGCCTCTCTGGTCTGTCCTCTTAACTGTTTTATTAATTCATCATTTGTTTGGTTCCCAATGTTGGAGAACCTCTAGGAAGGTTTGAGGATGTTTTATCTGAAACCTAATAATATTTTTTCATATACTTCATTATTTTATTTTATTTTCTTGTTATTTCAAACAGCTTGAGTTGGTTTGTTCTTCTTCTTTCTAAATCCATTGCTTTAAAATGTCCATGTAAACCAGATTTCTTGAAACACTTTTAAGTCTTTGGTCTGCAGTTTAAATCCTTGAAAAAATTATAGCTTTTTTTTTTTAAGTGATTAAAAATCATTGTGTAAATCCCAAAAGAAATATGTTCAGAATTATCAAAAGAAGCCCTGCTAATGTTGCTGATGCTGTAAACAATGTTTTTAAAATGCATCTTCCCGTACAGGGAAAAACAAAAATAAATCCTATTTTTTTTAAAATTGTCTGAACTATTATTAACTCTGAGCTAAGAGTGAATATCTGAATGGTTACCAGAGGACATACTTTTCTAGGACTTAAATTATTTAAGATTTAAATTACAGTGTTTGTAATGTTACATGGCAGTGGTGGTGGTTGCAGTGAGTGTGACTTTTTTGGGAGGTAAAGTGGGCCTGTTAATTTTCCCCAAATACATCAACTTCAGAGAAGAAGCAGTGCCAATTATTTTTTTCCTTAAGGATTAGCAAATAATTTTCCATGAAAAGGCTATATAGAGTTAGAATTTCTGTGGGTGTCCATTTTTAAAACATCTGGCTTGCTTCCCTATTTTTGTAATTAGATATAGCTATCCCTTGAATGTTCATACAATAACGATGCAGAAGACTGCCGAAGGACAGTTTAAACAAGTAATATTCAACTTACAAATATATTCATAAATATGCTAGTTCCTTATGCTACTGACAGTAAATGTAACAAATGGCTAATCTTTTTAGGAATAGTTGTACTTGCCACTGTTGTTTTACAGGGTATTGAATATAGTGTACTCTCTTCTTTAAATGAGTACCCAGTAAAAGTCAAACAGCTACTGATCAGTTTATTGGGTAATGATAATTGAAACAGCTATTTTAGTTAATATGGCATAAATATCCCATAACTGGCAGTTAGTTTATATGGTTGGTAAGTTGGAAAAAATCTACAACTTTGATCTTGGAAAAAGAGCAGATGTGAAAAGCTGTTAAAGCTAAAACCTTTGCCTTTTTGTTCTGTGGTGCAGAAAGGTATGTCATCTGCATTCTACAGAGCCATTAGCAAGTTTTAAAGATAACTGATGATTCATAAAGAGGAATGAAATCTTCTTCTTCAAAACATAAATTACCAGTACTCTCTACTAGTGATGTACAACTTAGTAGGGCTCTGTGAAATTTCACCACCAGTTTTTGAGGTTGAAACAGCAAAATCGAAATGAAATGGATATGGTTAAAACAGCCTTGAAACGAAATGAGGCAAGTCGAAACATTTCGCTGTTTCAACCCTGTTTCGATATGTTGCCCATAGGTTATAATGGGGAAGGTCAAAACAGCCTATAGCTTTGTCATTTCTGGCCAGATTTGGATAAAACTTGCAGAAATGGTAGCCCCTTCTCAGGGTATGATGTGTGCCAAGTTTCAAAAAGTTAGGTGCAGGGGGTTCAGAGAAACTTTCACCTTGAAATTTGGCAGGCTTTGTTGCCTTACCAGGGGCTACCACTCCTGCGGTTTTGACCCTACTGTGGCTTAACACATACATGTGACATGAGTTTTGCTTTCAAGATTTTGGGGTGCAGTTTTCCCAAGTCCCCTGCACCTATCTCCTTGAAACTTAGCAGGCTTTGTGGCCTCCTCAGGGGCTAGCATTCCTGCAGTTTTGACACCACTGTGTCTTAACACACACGACACAAGTTTTGCTTTCAGGATTTTGGGGTGCAGTTTCTCTGAACCTCCTGAACCTATCTTCTTGAAACTTGGCGCACGTCATGCCCTCAGAAGGGGCTACCATTCCTGCAAGTTTCATCCAAATCCGGCCAGCAATGACAAAGTTACAGCCTGTTTCGAGCTTCCCCATTATATCCTATGTCCGAAACATCGAAACAAGGTTGAAACGGCAAAACATTTTGACGGAACGAAATGGAATAGCTGTTTTGACTTGAAACAAAAGTCAAAATGAAATACTGTTCTGTCGAAATACTGGTTGAAACTAAATGCTTCTGTTTTGCACAGCCCTACAATTTAGCTTTCTTTTAAATAACTGGGTATTTGCAGCATGAGGAGGCAAAGTAGCTTTCCTTTGGTAAAGCAAGGGGCTAAAAGTTTCTCTGGGTTATGTTAGCTCAGCCCAGCATACTTGGAACTCATGTCAGATATTGAGGGAGGAGAATAACAGGAAGTAACTTGGCTCAGAAAATGGAGGACTAGGAGATGACAGAAGCTTGACTTGTTCCTGGAGGGCTATCTGCTGAACCAGCTTTTGCTGCTGGCGTTGGTGTTGAGTACTTTGCTTAACTATCCATTTGGATTCATATCCATGCCTAATAAGGGAGAATGGACACCAGTTTCCCCTCATGTTTTTGGACTGTCTGGCAGGGGTGAGAGCTGTTCGTTTGTGTTCTGTCATGATTTTTATTGGTGTACTTGGAAATCACTGATAAAACTGCTCCAAGTGCTTACTGGCTGTTTCTGCTGGCCAGGGGAATTTTCTGTTGCCTACCAAAGAGCGAAGTGGATTATCAAGAAGGTAATGATATGTCATATTTTCTGTTCTCCTGAGTTCTCTTTGAGCCAGGTTATTTCATGTTGCTCTTCCCCCAAAGTATGCCATAAGTAATATTGGGGTGGAACTAATTTTGCCCAGAGGACCTATCTCCTCTACCAGGGGAAAGCCACTTTATGGACTCCATCACAATCTGGTTCGATTCTGGACTGTATGGCAAAAAACTGTACCTTTTTATTGACAATAAAAGGACAATTACCTGTCTTAATTCTGTGCCCTAACAAGATATAGCCACACAGGGAACTGAGCCATAGTTCTAAAAATGTTTTTCACTCTTCCATAAAGATTTAAGATAAAGATACTCTGATATCTTAATTTGACCTCTTCTCAATGCTGAGTGAACAACTTCCCACTTTAGTTGATGGCTTATTCAATGAAGATAATTTCCTTTAATATAACTTACGTGGCTGACTATCAATGAATTGTAGTATGTATTGCAGCAGTACTGCATCTCTCCTCATTTTCTTCAAATCCCAGGGGTTTAATCTGGCTCACTGAAGTCTTTCTGTTCTTCTATCCTGTGTATAAATGTAGTTTTGGTGTCATAAGAAATGTAATCCTAATTTAACTTACACCAGTAACAAAGAAGAGGTGGCATTGCATAGGCCTGATGACTTTTTTTTAAAAGTGTTGTTTGCCAAAAACCCTATGCGAACCCCAAAATTCTCACTTGAAATTGGGGCCTTTTTCTAGTCTCAGCTGACTGACAAATTAAATATAAAAGGAGGGTAGAAATTTACTTGCTGTTGTAACAGTAAGAAGCATTCAGGTTCTATATCCTAGCTCATTAAAACATCACATTAGTAGAATAAATCCCAAGTTTAAAAATTGCCTTGAGCAATGAAAGAGAACACAGGTTTAAAGATGCCACACCCTTTGCTGTATACAAAGTAAGTATAAAATTTAAAGGGCTGTAAGTTGGAGAAATAAATTGGTTAAACTGACGAATGCTGGAATCAGCATGAGAGAAAAACAAGTCCTCTGAATTTAAATTTAACCCAGTGCCACTTCTAAATGTACTGGTCTTTTAAGGAGCAGAATTTAAACTAAAAGATGAATAAATACAATTTCATAAATATCTACCTTTCTTTAGTTTTAAAAAGGAATCACGAGGCAAAATATGTGATGCATTCCATCCAAGCGACATTTAGATACCAGTTACGTAGATGGACATTTTATGGGTAATTCTTGGTAAAATATCTGCAAGCAGATTCATAGATTCATAGACATTAGGGCTGGAAGGGACCTTGAAGATCATCAAGTCCAACCCCGTGCCCCAGGGGCAGGAAGTCAGATAGGGTCAAAGGATCCCAGCAAGATAAATATCCAAATGTTTCTTGAATGTAGTCCAGAATAGGTGCCTGCACCACTTCTGGAGGGAGTCTATTCCAGGTCTTTGGGGCTTGGACAGTTAAAAAAAAAAAAAAAAAAAAAAAAAATGTTTATGACCGTTGGTCCTAGTTTTTATTTTGGGCACTCTGGTTCTTTCAGATCCTGATGTATATCCTGTCGTGCCCGAGGACCGGTGTACCCTTGACCTGCGAGCCTGGGTCAGCACGACCGGCTGGACGCGGGTAGAATACAGGGTTCGTTCGGGTGGAAGAGTGAGAGAGAGGAGTCAGGGAATTAAAATGCATTTTGGTTATATAGAAAAGTTTATTTTTACTTACGCTACTGGAGAACTACCGGAGATCGTAGTGTAGGCAAGAATTTGTTGTTATGCAGTGAGGAAGAAGAAAAATTCAGTTCAGTTCCAGAAAAGTTCAGTTCAGTCTGCAGATCAGTAACTACTCGATACAGGTTTTAAAAAAAAACATACAAGTAAAATAAACTGCTCCATGTAGGTTTTCAACACAGCTTACAAGTTTCTTCGGTTCAAAAACTTTCGTGCACGGACCGGTGAGAACAGACGAGTCAACTGTAATTCACCTGTAATCCGCCAGGTGGGGGTAGAGGTCTGCGATTGGCCGGATCGCTGACTAAGTCTCCTGAGTGTGCATGGAGGTCTCCCCCCGAAGATGGGGATCCTTCTAAACTTAAAGATTTTTAAGTGGCCAACCACAGCACACTAGGTGTGAATAATTAGGAGACTGCCAATTATGATTGTGAGCAGACTTTCTTTGTCTACTCAGGTTTCATGCCAGAACGACTGCGCACGTAGTCTAGATTTAGGCTGGGGAGGGGGTTGGATACAGAGCTACGATGATGAAACATGTTATGTTAGCCTTTTGACCTTTCTCTTGCCATCGGCATCTGAAACCAAAGATTTTTCTTTGACATATCCCTTATGTATGTATAGGCAGCCACCAGGTACCACCTGAGCCTGTGCTTTTCCAGGCTGAAGAGTCCCATGACTCGCAGCATCTCTTCATAAGGCCTGTTTTCTTGCCCTCTGATCATGCGCATGGCTCTCCTCTGGACTCTCTCAAGCTTCTTGACATCCTTCTTGAATTGTGGAGCCCAGAATTGGATCCAGTACTCCAGGTGTGGCCCCATCAAAGCCGAGTAGAGCGGGAGGATGACATCCTGAGATTTACTTGAGAAGCATCTATGGATGCAAGCCTGAGTTTGGTTTGCTTTACGAGCTGCTACATCTCATTAGTGGCTTATGTTCATTTTGTGGTCAATCATGACCCCCAAGTCTATTTCAACAGTGGTACTAGCAAGCATAGCACTACTGAGCCTATAAGTATGCTGCGGGGTTTTTTTCCCCTGAGGTGTAATACCTGACATTTATCGGTATTAAACATATTCAGGTTTGTATCCACCCACTTACTAAGTTCATCCAAGTTAGCCTGGATCACTAGCCTGTCCTCAGGTGTGGACTCTATACCTTAAAGTTTAGCGTCATTGGCAAACTTAGCCAGTGCGCTTCTGACACCAATGTCCACATCATAGATTAAAGATGTTAAAGAGAATGGTCAAAGGACAGAGACTTGGGGGGCGCCACTACTCACGGCACACCATAATGATTCGCTACCATTGACCACTACTCTCTGGGTCCGACCTTGGAGCCACTTTCCCAGCCATCGAACTGCAGTATAGCCGAAGCCACAGTTAGCCAGTTTTTCCATGAGGAGGTCATGGGACACCAGATCGAAGGCTTTTTTAAAGTCCAGATATATGATGTCAATCTCTTCTCCCTTGTCCAGGTGATAAGTCACCTAGTTATAGAAGGAGATGAGATGGTTTAGGCAAGACCTACCCGCAACAAACCTGTGCTAGCTATCCCTCAGGATGCTGCCCTCAGCCAGCTTATCTGGAAGAGTCTTCTTGATAATTTTCTCCAGAATCTTACCAGGGATTGAGGTCAAGCTGATTGGCCTGTAATTCCCAGGATCTACTTTCCACCCTTTCTTGAAGTTGGGTACCACGTTGACCTTCTTCCAGTCTTCAGGTATTTAACCTAAGCGCCATGAGTTTTCAAATCTTTTTGCCAATGGTTTGGCTATGACACCTACCAGTTCCTTGAGTACCCTAGGGTGGAATCTGTCAGGACCAGGTGACTTGAAGGTGTCCAGCCTCTCAAGTTGATCCTTTACTAGATCAACACTGATGCTAGGTATAAATATGCCCTCACCCTAGCCATCCCGTGTTTTGCTAGGCAGGGCAGTCCCATTGGACTGATGAAAGACTGATGCAAAGTACCCATTAAGCAGGTTGGCCTTTTCCTGGGTGTCAGTTATCAGCTGTCCTGCTTGGTTCAGCAGGGGTCTAATGTTACCTTGGATTTTTTTCTGACTCCCTACATATCTGAAAAAGAACTTCTTGTTATCCTTGATATGTGAAGCCAGAGGAAGCTCAGTTGTAGCCTTTGCTTTCCTGATCTGCTCCCTGTAGGTATGGACCAGTGCTGAGAACTCCTCCTTGGTGGTATTTCCAACCTTCCATCCTTTATAAGTCTCTTTTTTGAGGCATAGGAGGTCCTCAAGTTCCCTGCTGAGCCAAGGGGGCTGCTGTCCCCTTTTGCTACCCTTCCTCTGAGATGGGATGGCCATCCCTTGTGCTGCCAGGATTGCACCCTTGAGGAACAGTCGCTCCTCTTGGACTCTTCCTGTTGAGTTGTGGTCCCTTAGGTCCTCAACAATGAGCCTCTTGAGCTCATCAGAGTCAGCTTTCCTGAAGTCAAAGACTTCTGTATTGCTGACCAACTTGTCAGCTTTGCGATAGATAGTAAAGGTGATCAGCTCATGGTCGCTATTATGCAGCTTACCATCAATTCTTAGGTCATTTACTAGATCATCTCCTTTGGCCAGTACCAGATCCAGCAACACTTTACTTCTTTTTCGCTCACAGACTTCTTGAGTCAGGTAGAGCTTGTTCATGCATGTGAGGAAGCTTTGCAACTGGTCGGATTTGGCTGAGCGCTCTTTCCATGAGATGTCTGGGTAGTTAAAATCTCCCGTGACGACCGTGCACTGAGAGCATGCAGCTTCAGCCAGTTTCCTGGTGAATTCTTAGTCCTGCACTTGTTTCTGGTTAGGAGGTCTGTAGTAGACTCCTACCATGATGTCCCATGTGCCACGTTCCCCACATATTTAACCCAGAGGGACTCCTTCCTGGGTGCCAATGTGAATTTGCAGGGGCATGTAGCTGTCCTTGACATAAACAACTACACCTCCACCTCTTTTGTCTACGTGATTTCGCTTGTACAGGGTATAGCCATCTATGACTGGACCACAGATGGAGTCCCACCAGGTTTCCACTATCCTTCTGAAGTCGTAATTATTCTTGTTTAGCAGGAGGACTGGTTCCTTCTGTTTATTCCCCAAGGTCCTGGCATGGGTGTACAGGCAGGCAAATGTCCCACTGGGGGCTCTTGCCTACCCCACAGATTGATCTGGGGCTAGGGTAGGGGTGGGTTCCCTTTAAGTGCGTTAGCCTGCTGGATTTAGAAAGGTTGCCTGGGGGCTTGCAATGGCGGTAGTCCTCCCAACCCTCGGCGGGCTTAGTTTAAAGCCTGGTTGAGCAGATAAGCCAGTCTGGCTGAGAAGAGCCTCCTCCCAGCGGAGTGAGGTGGAGGCCATCTCTCCCAGCAAACCAGCAGGATGTGGGATGATTGTTGCATGCTAGCATATAATGTCATAGTAATTTGCATAATACCATTATCCAGATGCTCTGTTCTTATATAGTACCAAAGTGGGTGAGATGTAGGAACAGGAAATATTTTTGGAAATTTTTCTAAAAATGGGGAAAGCAGTGGACTAAGTAGAGTACAGAGTTTTCACTTGAGCTTCTTTTTGTATCTTGGCTTATATGTTTTAGGACAAGCGTTCTCTTGGCTTTGAGAAACTTAATAGGCTTGGGTGCAAAAGTATTTTTCAGCAGAGGTTTTAAAAGTGTAGCTTTGCTTTTGCAATTATGAATTGTTTGAGGTGAGGAGGGGAGGCTGCAGTAGCATCCCTTTAAGTTGATACTGGTTATTGAAACCAATATGTAGATGAAAGAAACTAACACAGGAGGGCTTGGAGCTGTTGGAGATGATGTTTATGAAATCATAAGCGATAGGAGGTACAGAGGACTGGGAGAGGTCCAGTATAGTGCCCTTTTTAAAAAAAAAAAAAAAAAAGAGAGAGAGAAAAAGAAGGAAATACAGACTGGTTAGCTTCACATCAGGATCCCAGAGGTTTTGGGAGCACATCATAAAAGAAAGCCCATTTGCAAAAATCTGGAGGAGGAAAGGCTAATCACAAGCATCTAGCATGGATTTATTGAGAATAAATCTTGCCAATAAAACTTGATTTTAAATTAATCATAGAATCTTAAAAAGTTAGGTTTGGAAGGGGTCTCAGGCGGTTATCTAGTCCAAGCCCCTGCTCAAAGCAGAACTATCTCCAGCTAGATCATCCCAGCCAAAGCTTTGTCTAGCTGGGTTTTGAAAACCTCTAAGGATGGAGCTTCCACCACCTCTCTGGGTAACCTCTTCCAGGGTTTTACTACCCACCTAGTGAGAAAATTCTTCCCAATATGCAACTTAAACTTCCCTTGCTGCAACTTGAGACCATTGCTCCTTATGTCATTTGCTACCACTGAGAACAGCCTAGCTCCATCCTCTTTCAAACTCCTCTTTAGATAGTTGAAGGCTGTTATTAAGTTCCCTTTCAGTCTCTTCTTCTCTATATTAAATAAGCCCAGTTCCCTCAAACTTTCCTTATAGGTCATGTCCCCCAGCCCCCTCACCATTTTGGTTGCCCTCTGCTGGACTCTCTCCAATTTGTTCACATCCTTTTTGTAGTGTGTGTGTGTGGGGGGGGGGGGCACAACTGAACAAGTACTCCAGATGTGGCCTTATCAGTGCTGAATAGAGGGGAATAATCACTTTCCTTGAGTTACTGGCAATATATGTACCAATGCAGCCCAGTATGCCGTTAGCCTTCTTGGGAACAAGGGCACACTGCTGGCTTATATTCAGCTTACTGTCCTCTGTCACCCCCAGGCCCTTTTCTGCAGAGCTACTGCCCAACCAGTCAGCCCCCAGCCTATACTAGTGCATGGGATTGTTCCGTCCTAAGTACAGGACTTTGCAGTTGTCCTTGTTGAACCTCATGAGATTTCTTTTGGCCCAGTCCTCCAGTGTCTAGGTCACTCTGAATCCGAACCCTACCTTCCTGCGTAGCTACTGCTTCCTTCAGCTTGGTGTCATCTACAAATTTGGTGAGGGTGCACTTGATGCCATCTTTCAGGGCACTGATTGAACAAAACTGGCCCCAGGACTGGCTCCTGAGGCACTCCACTTGATCATGCCTGCCGACTAGACATTAAGCCAGTGATTGCTACTTTCTGAGCCTGATACTATAGCCGATTTTCTATATCCGTCTTACAGTACATTCGTCCTGCCCATATTTCCTTAGCTTCCCTGGGAGAATGTTGTGAGAGATCATATTAAAAGCCTCACTAAAGTGAAGGTACACCACTTGCAGTCCACATCACAATTGAAAGAAGTTTTGCTTGGAGTCCCGTGGGGATCTGTCTTAGGCCCAGTGCTGTTCAATGTGTTTATTTAATGATTTGGATGATGGAATTAAGAACTTTTTGAGTAAATTAGCAGATGACAAGAAACTGGGAAGGATTGTGAATGTGGAGGATAGGAGAACAATTAAGATCTGCTAGTCTTTGTAGATCACAGATTTGATACGAGTCTGCAGTGTGACACGGCTACCCAAAAGACGAATGTAATTGTTAGGATGCATCAACAGAAGCATTAGGTGCGCAACAAGGGAGGTGATGGTGCTTCTCTACACAACACGACCAAAATGCTGACTTGCATCCATAGATGCTTCTGTGACCAAAATGCTGGCTTGTATCCATAGATGCTTCTCAAGCAAATCCCAAGATGTCGTTCTCCCCTTGTACTCGGCCTTGGTGAGGCCGCAGCTGGAGTACTGCGTCCAGTTTTGGTCTCCACAATTCAAAAAGGATGTTGAGAAGCTTGAGAGAGTCCAGAAAAGAGCCATGCGCATGATCAGAGGTCAGGAAAACAGACCTTACGACGACAGGCTGAGAACCATGGGGCTCTTTACCCTGGAAAAGCGCAGGCTCGGGGGTGATCTGATGGCCACCTATAAGTTCATCAGGCGTGACCACCAGGATCTGGGGGAACGTTTGTTCACCAGAACGCCCTAAGGGATGATGAGGTCGAACGATCATAAACTACTGTGAGACCGTTTCAGGCTGGACATAAGGAAGAATTTCTTTACTGTCCGAGCCCCCAAGGTCTGGAACAGTCTGCCAGCGGAGGTGGTTCAAGCACCTACTCTGAACACCTTCAAGAGCAAATTGGATGCTTATCTTGCTGGGATCCTATGACCCTAGCTGACTTCCTGCCTTTTGGGTGGAGGGCTGGACTCAATCTTCCGAGGTCCCTTCCAGCCCTAATGTCTGTGAATCTATGAAACACCAGTTAGGCCTCATCTAGAGTGTCATGTACAGTTTTGGGCTCCATGTTTTAAAAATGACGTGGAGAACTTAACGAGGGTCCAGAGGTAGGTGACAAAAATGGTAAAGGGCTTGGAAGACCAGTCATGACAAGAGGTTGAAGGAAATAGGCATGTTCAGCTTGAAGCAAAGATACTTTAGTGGGGACATGACACCAGTCTTCAAATATGTGAGGAGTTGCCAGAGGAAAGGTGTTTTCCCTCTTCGTTATCTCTGCAGAGAGTAGGTGACTTGAAGTTGCAGCAAATTAGGTTTAGAGTGGATATTAGGAGGAACTTCTTCACTGACAGTGAGGCAGTGGTATTGACTGCCTAGGGAAGTTGTGGAACCTCTGTCACTGAAGTTGTTCAAGAGCCTGGATAAGCATTGTTCTGAGATGATTTACTGTAGGTAATCCCCGTGCTTCTGTGCTTTACTGGTTCTCACTTAGGACTGGGAAGGAATTGTTTTTCTCCTCTTGCTGCTGTATGTGTCAGGGTATCTTTTTTCTACCTTCTTCAGAAGCATTGAGCATTGGATACAGCCAAGGCTGAGGATTTTGACTGGGGTATGCCAGTGTTCCTTCTGGGACTCAAACCTGGAGATTCCTGGCTTGAGGGATTTGTCTCTCTGCTCAAGGTCAGTCTGATTGCCATATTTGGGGTCAGGAAGGAGTTTTACCCTGGTCAGATTGGTGTGGATTGTGGTTTCCTTGTATTCGGTCTAAAACCATCTTCTGGGAGTTTATGACGGTTGCTCCTAGTTTTCCCCTGGGGCACTTTGGTGAATAGTTGATCGCCTAGCCCCCGATGTTCTCCTCTGATATATTTGTAAGCTGCCACTAAATTTTCCTCTTTTCTAGGCTGAACAGTTCTATATTTGTCAGCCTTTCCTCGTATGGCTTGCTCTTCAGGCCTCCGATATTCTCTGAACTGTCTCAAGCTTCTCCACATTTTGCTTTCCCCTAGCTGGGGGTGTAGCTCTCTTCCTTGAATCTCTCCAGCATAGTTTAACCCATTATGCAGCAGCAGGATGTTGGCCCTTGTGGTCCCCCTGCTTTACCTATGTTACGTTAGGGTGTTACATCGTGTGTTAGGGTTGACTTTGTAGTTTTGCTGATTGGTTAGAGTTAGACCATGGATTTGCATAGGGTTGTTTGGGTAGGGTTGATTCTGCCTTAGGCAGGGGTTGGACTAGATGACCTCCACCAGAGATCCATTCTAGCCTACTTCTCTGATTCTTTTAACTAGGTGTTGCTTTTGATGATGTGGAAGGAATTAGAATTTGTTTTGTTGGAGGAGGTGGCAATATGGCAGGGATGTCACTGGATGTAATGGCTGGAACCTTATTGGATGCTTTGGTGACCAATTAGGATGGCTACCTAAACTGACCCCAAAGTTATCCTAGCAGGAATAATGGAGGTGTCCTGTTTCTTGCCCCCTTTTGTGTGCCTTTGGAGTTCTACCTCGTCTACCTTCTCATTCAAAGCAAGGGACAGTGTTTATTTTGTTTCACCTTGGAAGCTTGTATGATTGAGGAAAGGGATGTGTCAGTTACATATTGTGTATGATTTTGTTTCCAACTGAAAAAAGACATGTATATTTGTACTGGAATCCTACTTAATAGTCTCAACCCATGACTTCTGTTGATTGACGCTCTATTTTCGTTTCCATGATCTTTCCAAATACTTAGGTCTGGGTTATCTAGAGGGCTAATAGCTAAACTTACCAGCTTCCATTACTAGGATTCCATCTGCCACTAAAACTCTCACTTTGGCAATGGCAAAGGAAATGAGTTTTGAGTAAACCATGGTGGAATATCTTGCCAAATTATACTTAAACTTATGGTTATTTATGCTGGTTTAACTTCAGTAGGATTGGGACAGACTAATAAGGTACCTTGAGTAACGTCATGCTAGTTCCAGTATTTACTACTTCACTCATTTTTTTTCATACTGGGTATTGCTGTGAAGTTGTACAAAAGTTCATTCTTTTGATTATTGTTGACGGGCAGCTGTACTTGTACCTTTTTCACCTTTTAAGAAGTTAAGATTTTTCAAACTAGCATCTTACAGTTTATATTATCTCCTTAAAATAAGTAGACTTATTTTGCACACGCAGAGTTTTTAATTTTTTTTCCATTTGGAGAAATATTAGGAAAAAGGATAAAGTCAGTAAACTGAAAGACCATTGTAACAACCTCAATATTCAAGGTACAGAATGTTTATTGTTAAATTTTATAGCTTGTCACTGTATAAAGCAGCTAGAAATGGTATTGATTGCTAGTCTTTCTGTAAATGAATCATCTCAAGTAGCATTTATTTCACAATTAGAGAAAGATCTGTATCGTCAATATTGGACATGTATGAAAGGTAAATGTACAATATACTATTTAATGACCAAGATAAAGTGAGTATTAGTGACATCATTGATTAGAACGCACCATTCTTTCTCATTCTTTTTTTTTTTTAAAAGGATATCTTAAATAACCTTGATTCATGTGATCTTGAAGATGATGATCTCATGCTTGATGTGGACCTGCCTGAGGACGCACCTTGTGAAAATGGTTAGTGAAGCAGTTTCTTGAACATTGTACATGAACAAAAGTCTCCAGGTCAAGAATGTAATACGTGTATCTAATATGAAAGTGAGAGTCACAACTGTAGTTAAGGTTAAGTTAAGTTTTTCAGTTGAAGGGACAGGGCCACTTTGCTATGTACAAATTAATTAAAAATATTCTACTCAAAACTCAGCAGTTACAGATGCAATATTTTCCTGCATATACCATGCTACTGAATGTAGTATACACCTTGGTTTGTATACCATGCTCCTGAATGTAGTACACACCCTGGTTTATACAGGCATCTTGGACAAAGGGAAAACAGTGTTATCTTGAAGGGAATTTAACTGATCTAGCACATGACACATGGCTTTGGAGCCAGAATGCAAAGTCAGCTATATCATGCTGAGTCTAGGGTCACCCACTGGCTCCAGAGCCATGTGCTACATCCAGCCAGCCCCATGCTCTGACCTCACTGGGGTCCAGCCATGGACCAACTCTACGTGATGGCCTGACCTAAGGTGCAGAGGGCTGGCAGGTGGTGTGTGCTCCCTATGGTTCTGCAAATTTGCCGTGGGAAGGGGGAGTGGTGGCAGTATTAATTTATGGTTAATTTGTGGCTCCCAGAACTGCAGCAGTTAGCTTTTTACCTGATGTTCTTTTGGGGAAACTGTGTGGGTTATATGAAATAAAATACAGTATGTTATTACTCTGGAAAACATTATGATAGATGTGAAAAGTCCATGTGCAGTGGAGAGGTGTTTGTGCACTTCACAGCTAAGTTAGCAAGCGGTAAATAAATAATTTGCCATCCTTTTAATCAGTGGCAGATCACACAATTTATTGGGAATAGACAAAGTGCAATTTTTATCATCCTGTAATTGACAAAAAATCAGCTTTTATAGAACACGCAAAAAATTGCATCAGTGACAAATATCACTTCCACCAAACTTCCATTTTGTGAGAAAACTGTTGTAATAGTCAAATAGTTCATGAATTTATTAATTGTGGTTATTTCATTAGAAAATATGAAAGGAATTCTTTTTTAAAGATGGATCTATTTATTGATAAAACCTATCATTTATAAATTCTTAAAATGTAAATGCAGCAACAGTTGAATTTGAACGACCTCATACAAAACCTGTTAATGACTGTTTAAAAAAAGGAAAGCTACCTATGTTCAAAAAGTTTAATACCTGACAGTTAATCTTGATACAAGTAAAATTTAAATGTAAATATCTTATGTTTTATTGATATATTTTTTAATGCTTCAGTATACAAATTCACTAGCAAATCCATGCAAAAATTAGAATTCCTTAATCACTTTGTATCCAGAATATAGAAGTTCATATTGTTTCAACTAGTGGCATGAGAGACTGCTTTTTTTTTTTAATTAAAAAATTATAGTATCAGGCAATCTCTGAGCTCTCTGGTATTTTTAGGATGGTTTTTTAAAATAAAATGCTTGTGGGTGTGTTAAGAACCTTAGTGAAGATGCTCTTAAAGTTGTGTGTGGTATGTATCCATAAAACACAATATTTTTGTTTTCATGGGAATTTAGGTCAGAAAAGTGAATTACAATGTTTAAATGTCAATAGACAAACATCAAATCATTCTTTTTGCTTGAGATTCATACTTCTAAATAAATTCATGGGTGTTTTTGTTTTATTTTGTACTTGTGCATAATGAGCTGTCAGAAGCATTTTAAAATGATTCTGTAATCCTTTTTTTAAAGTGAGCAGTTATGTAAAGTTTTCTTCCCAACTCAGGGTTTTGTTACAGAATTGGCAGTTACAAAAGAAGACTAAGTATGATTATTACAACAAAACTTTAATTTAGGATTAAACTGATTTTTTTTTTTTTATTTACTTGCCTGTGGTCGTTCTGATTTACATGATTGTAACTGATATCAGCACCTTCAAGACTTATTAACAGGCTTCCAAAAACTTTCCTTGTTCTAGTCTCCGGAGTCTGGGTTAGCGCTGAGACACTATTTATAGAAACAGTTCTACTTCAACAAGTATGTACATAGACAGCGACGACAGGAATTTAAATCACAGGGTAAAACTGGGCTCGTTTCCCAACCACACACAGGCTCGGAACTAAGTAGGAAGGAAGGCCTGTTTATCGATGTCTTATGTCTGAGTAGGCAGCAGAATAAAACAGTATTATGTTGTGCTTGTCTGACAAGGGGTTGACAATGTGAGGAAAAGCTTTTTGGGTAAGTGGAGGAGAGAGAACAGTAGTTTATAACTTTAATCTTTTTGCTTTGTATGACTGTAGGGATTGCAGTTCGGCTTTGGCTTTGTTTGTAGTCCTTTACAAATTGTTGCCAGAGAGTTCTCATGAACTGTTTATGTGACCAGAAAGGATTTTAAAAAATATTGGGAGTGTTTTGGTAAAGTCTATGACTAAAACTTTCTTCAAGTTGGAAAAGAAAAGTCAGGCTGGTAGCTATCTCCGGATACTTTTTTCTAAATAGAAAAGTATTTTGCTGCTTTCTAAAATGTCGTCTTTCTCTGTTTGTGTATTGTTATCCCTTGATAAATGTTTTTAAAAGTGATCTTCCTGTAGGATTTGGCATGTGAAAAGCCTTAAGGCCTATAGATTCTACTACAGATTTTAGTAGTCTAAAATTGTTTATTTTTAGAATATAAACACAGAATTTGCTACAGAGATAGTAAAAAAACCAACAAAAACCCAAACCAAAATACACTATAGGTGCTATCTTAGAATAATTCTTCTTATATTTTCAGTTTATATTTGTGTTCAGTTTGAATTGAAAAAGGTTGAGATTCGACTGTACACCTGTTAGCAGCCTTTAAGATTTACTTGTATTTATGTAGATAATGAATATGTAAAATGTGTTAGACATAATAACCTTAAATCTTTGTAGTGGAATGTAAAAATATGAACCGTTATGATAGACAAGACAGAAATGCCCGAAAACAGTCAGAGGGATTCTGGAAGAGGACGCAACAGCGTTGGAGTGCACAAGATCATTATAATCTTGGCCATACTGACCACTTTCTCCATGGTAAAAATGATATTAGCAGGTAAGGAATTGTTGTGTAACTTTGTAATATATTTTTTAGAAATTAATGTATTACAATGCGTAGTTTCTTTTGCCAGTAGAGCATTTCAGATGAAATGGAGGATGTAATATTTTTTGTTGAACCTTGCCCATAACTAGTTTATTTTGAGAACATTCAGATTTATGCTATAAATTACTTCCTTTAAACCCAAAGCTTTTTCAAAAGTTCTTAATACAAGTGTGACCAATTTTACCTTAGGCTGACACCAACTTGGAAACTGAAGCATGTTGTTTCTATGTGGATCAGGAAATGTTGTAAATGCCCAATCATGTGTATTAAAAGAAAAATCCCTTCTTTTATTGTTTTGGATTGTTGAAGTGGTTTTTAGATTAAGTAGTTTTTACCTTTGTATTAAAAAAGTAAAAAAAAGGTAGTTTTTTTGTAAGCCAACTTATATAATAAATATTTGTGAGTGTGCAGGTGTGAACAGATTCCGTGATTACTGGGAATTAAGATTATTAGACATTCTTGTTTATAGTGCTACATTTCTAGAATTTACTATGAAGATAACAGTAATAACTTTTTTAGATCTTTTTCTCCAGTAGAGATTTAGGATAGCTAAGCTAGGGACAGAAGTTAGGCAAACCAGTAAAAGTGATTGTAAATTGGTTCAGATCTGTAACAAAACAGAAGTTCCGTGTATATAAATCGCTTTCAAAATGGCTGAGACCAGTTTAAGATGAACCTGGATGGATGTAGTATCAGACTTAACTGATTTAGGTTAAATCCATTGATTGAACCTCTGTCCCAGATCCCCTCCAGATTCAAGTTAACTCACAGGCCCTCAGCATCCCAGGATGCTTTGCACTGCACCCACAAAATCCTTCCCCATAAGCCCCTATGCCCAGGATGGGCAGGCTAGCCTTGCCCCCAGATGTCTGCTCCAGGTGATCAAGGAGGTGTGTTCTAGCATCCCCTAGCTTCTGGCCTGAGCCACTGCAGGCATGTGGCTTCATTCCTGGAATCAGAAGTGATTGTCTGTTCACTTGCTTATCAGTTCAATATATAGCTTGGACTAACCTGCGAAGATTAAATAGATTTAGTGTCAGGGTTTTTAACTGTCCAAACTTAGCCCTAGATATATGAAATATAAATTATTCCACCCTATACTTTGTCGCTTTAAAAATGAGTGTTAGTGTTCTATGATTATGAACCTGCACACACACACACACACACTATTAAAATGTGCAACTGAAAAATGTGTAACAGCAAAAAGTTTTGAGGTTCAGACAAAGATTCTACTTTTAATATTAAAATAAACACTTCTTTCAGAGGATCCAAGTACGCAGAGTCTCCAGTTGGTCACTTTGAAAATTATGGAACACCAAACTTTTACCAGGCTCCTAGACAATTTGTGGGTTTACCAGAAAATACTGTGATGCTTGATGAAATGACACTTCGGCACATGGTCCAAGACTGCACAGCTGTAAAAACTCAGTTACTGAAACTGAAAAGATTACTGCAACAGGTTAGTGTACTATAAAGGAAACAAAATTTGGGACAGGAGTTGGTGGAGCTAAGACAACATCTGTGTCTGCCTTTACTGTGTTGTGATTTTCACTTTTCCTGTACAGTTACTTACAATGCTGTCTAAATATTTATTCTTGTGTATTAATTCTTACCATAGCCCCTTATACTGTCCAAACTTCCATTCAGTACATTTTGTTTGGGCCAGTGAGTTCCTCTATTTCTAACACTACAAAAGTACATGTAGGTGTCTTCTTGCTTTTCAGAAAAGATTGTTAAATTAAAGAATCAGCATCTAATGTGATGCAGGTGAGCGATCCTATTAAATAAGATCCAAGAAAGGAGCAAGAAACAATATTTCTCTTCACTCTGCAAATACTGCTCAAAGCATATAGATTTCTGCTCATAGTAAAATTCATCTGCCTTTGCTCATCTACTTCCTATTAACCTTTTTTTCCTTGTGTTCATGCAAGGTGCTTGGCAAGCTTGGGGAAAATAGTTCACATGCAGTGAGGAAAATTTGGCTGCCTTTTCTTGGCATATAAAAAATATGAGCTGCTTAAAATGATTGAGAGGACTTCTTTCATGTGTACCGAGCTAGACAAGTAACTGGCAGAGTTTTGGTAATCCTGAAACAGTGATGAGCCAACATTTTGGTTAGGAATGCCCAAAATTATCTCTGCACCATCACAATCCTCTTACCCTAACCCATCAGCTGCTCTCCTTTCTGTCCCATGCCCCATCTGCTGTTGTGGTGCCTGTCTCTGCCAGTCAGACATTGCCTGTGGCACACCTGCCACAGGTGCACCACACCTCTCCTAAAAGATGATTCTGCAAAATGTCAGTTTTTGGTTTCAAAGATTATTCTTTAGATTATTAGGCAGAAAAGAATTCTGGCATTCTGGAGAGGAAGAGATTTCAACAGAAAAGACTTTCTTCTCTCTGCAAAAGACCTTTTTTTAAAAAAAATTATTGTTTAATTTTTAAACATGCCTGGAATGGTAGTTGTCAACCTTTTTAGACTTGAGGCACTGCTCAGAAAATTCAGGCTCTTAGCTTTTATTATTTCCTCCCTCCTTCCCCATGGAAAAATAGAGCAATTCTGTTGCAAAGAACTCAAAAACTATACAAATTCAGATTTTTTTTCATTATGGATTTCTACTTGAAATCTTTGGTTTTATTTTGTGAATCAGATGCAAGTGTAAGCATATCTAACAGCACTAGTATTATGTGTCACCCTGTAGCACCCTAGTTGAGAGTCACTGGCTCAAAGTATCTAGTAGCTTCAACCTACAGTTACCAATGTAGTTGCCAAGCTACAGTCACCAATTTAAAATGCTGCCTGGTTCCCCCAGGTGTTCCCCTTCTAGCCCAGTAACATGCTTAGGAAGTGCCTGCTGCTGTCTCCAGCTGAGCTTGGCGCCCTGTGTAGCCTGGCTGGAGAACGGAAATAATGGCTCTGGAGGCCACCCCATCGCTCCTTCCTGGGTCTTCAGGGGCAGCAGCAGCATCACTGGGGGATAGGAAAGATTTGAGGGGAGGGGATGGAAGTCTCTGAGCATGGGAGGGAAGGGAGGGGATGCCAGTCTGGGAGCAGGGACACAGTGCTTACCTGATTCATGGACTTAAAGGCCCCTGTGATTGGAATGGGCAGACCATGCCACAGGGGCAGTGTGGGGGAGAGGCCAGGAGTAGGGGGCAGCAACCCTTGTAGCAGTTATAGCTTCCTCTGCACCCCTGTGTACAAAAACCTAGATCTGCTCTTGTTGACATTGGTACTAGTTGCAAATCTGATCACATTTTTCTTAAATAAAGTTCATAGGTACACAGATGATGCATCCTAAATTGTCACTTACTGTTTTGATGTGAGGAAACTTGAGATGCATGTTAACTTTTGTACAGCAATATTTCATACAGTTAGTATAGTGCTGCAGAGGGGGCTATACTTCTGCAACCCAGTACCAGGTTACTGGTATGTTTCAAAAGGCACAGTCCCCATACCTTTTCACATTTTGGGCAAGACAAAACCCATGGCCAGAACCCTGGTATGAGAGTTATTAAACCAGATGGGAAATCTGGCAACATGCTTTGCAGTTGACTGTGTAAATGATACTTACAAACAGATATTCCCCTTGCAGACACAGAATATTTTAATTCTAACTCAAGCCTATAACATAACAGCCTGACTTTTCTAGAAATTGTTTCATCCAGAATGAAAAGGGAAACAACCAAAATAATTGCTATTTTTATTTTCCCAGTCTACCTTAATGAGTAGACTGGGAAGAATCAAAGGTACAGTAATTTATCACCAGGGATCCTGGTTTTCTCTGATGTTAAAAATACCAAATTTTCTGCTAAAAAATCACAAATTCTTTGCTAAAACCTACAAGATATGTGATTAAAATTAAAGGTACACCCACAGCCATGCTGGTGCCCCTTGCCCCCCACCCACAGCCTCTGCTCCCCCAGCCCTGCTGGAGGGAGCCCCCAGCTGCCCAGGCTACAGACCCAGGTCTGCAGCCCCCTGCCCCTGTTCCTTTCCTCCTGTAGGGTCAGGTGGGGTGGCTCTCTGCTGCTGCATGTGCTCCCAGGGGGCAGGGAGAACATGCGCCCCCCATATCTGTATCTGGAGCAGGCACAGGCTGATGATGCTGCGCAGCCAGGTGGGGCTTGGGGCCACAATGTGTGGCTTCAGGACCTGAGCTGGGAGCAGGACGGGGTTACAGGTGTCTTGTCCGGGGGAGGGGCAGGGCCAGCTCCCCGCTGCTGCGCACTCCTGGGGGGAATGGGGCACCTGCACCCCCCAGATCTCTACTCGGGGCAGGTGCAGGCTGCAGGCTCAAGCTCCTGCCCTGCGTCCCTCCCCCATGGCCTGCCCAGCCCAGCAGGTGCAACCCAGTGTGCTGCAAGCTGTCCCCCTGTTGCACTGGCAACGCACCTCCAGTGCCTGCCACTGCTTTGAGGGGCACAGCCCCATACCGCTGCCCTCAATGCAGCCCTGTGCACCAGTGGCTCATTTAGCAGGGGGAGGGGGTGCATGGGAACAGGGGAAGGGTGGCTCCTGCCAATGCATGCACTCCCAGACAAGCAGTATATACAGCATTTCTCCTGCATTTTAAAAGGCATTTCTGGAAACTTTAACAGCTCTGTTAGCCACATCATCTGTGAATTATTTTTAAAACGTCAATGCATAGTTAATGGCTGTTAGGGTAGGATGATGATGACAAGCATTTCTCTCACTTGCTCCTAAAATCTTCCTGTTGGCTCCCCTTAGCTTGGATGCCTGGGACAGTCACCCCGCTTGCCCCCTTGCTACAGTACTGCCTGTGAACTGGGAAGCTGGGAGACCAAACAGAAGGGAGAGCAGAAAAAACAAATATTTGTTTTTGGATATCCATCTGACCCAAATCTCCAAGGCCTGTGGAAGACGTTATATCAATTATATCATGGCTTTTTTTGCACTATGAAAACATTGCATCCTGTGCACAGCTACATGTGCAAAGGGAAGGCTGTCAAGGGGAGTAAGAAAAGTGGCATGCCAGTTCTCACTGCTGCTGCTGACATCCAGTGATAGAGCTCTGTGAGTTCAACATGGATTCCCTCTCTCTCCCCATGCTGAGTAAAGCACAGAATGAGGGGGAAATTGACTCCCCCTTCCTCCCCCTGTACAGAGCTTTGCCCCAGTGTGGAGCACAGCTTGGGACTTCCCTCCCTCTCCTCCTGCCCCCACATGGAGCCATGCACATGGGGAAACCTCCCCCACTGCACTTTGTGAGGAAAGGCGGGGAACCCCTGGAGCATGCTCTGTCCTGGGGGCAAGGGTTTTCCCACGTGCCCTGAGGATTCCCCTGCTCACTTTGCACTCTGGGGTACGGGTTTGCTTGAGCACATGGCTCTGTGCTGTTGAGAAATTCTGGCCTACTTTGCACTTTGCTCAGAGCAGGGAAAGGGAAGGAACCGCTGTGCATGCTTCAGGTTGGGGAGGGGTTACCAGCATGGAGCCTGGCTCTTTGCTTGGAAGCTTGTTTTCCTCTACCCTGCCCAGCACAGGGAGAGGAATGCCCAGTGCCTTGCTCTGTGCCTGTGGAAGGCTTTCTCACTTTTTGACAAAGTCTTGGGGGATGGAGAACCTCCACTAGAGAGCGGTAGGATTGATATCCAAGGGCTGGTTGCTTTTCCAATTAAGTGTCCTGTGAGGTGATGGAGATCAGTGCACCTTGAGATACCAGAGAGCCTGGCAAAGAACTGTCACCCAATGTGTGATATTCCACGTGTTCAAATTAAAACTTGATAGAAACCATCTACAAAAACATTCAACATTTTTCAAGCAACATATAGCTGTTTTTATAGTTGGATAGTCATTTTTATCATTCTATAATTATTTTGCATGTCTAATTGGATAATGCATTTAGATTAGGTAACTGGCTAATTGCACAATGAACATAACCTGTGTTGGAGCGCAAAAGACATAGAAACTAGGCCTGTGCGAGTCGGCAGCGATCCAATCTGGCTTTGGATTCAGCTGCTTTGGATGGCCGCAATCCAATCCGGAGCTCCAGATCAGTTTGCCATTTCAATCTGGCCGAAGCAGCTCCAAAGCTTCGGAGCCACTTCGGAGATCCAGCTATAGGCTATGATAGGGGATGAATTAAATATCTGTAACTTTGTCATTTTAGCTGTGATTTAGGTGCAACTTGCAGGGGTGGTAGCCTCTGCTAAGTGCATGAAGCCTGCCAAGTGTCAAGAAGATAGATGCAGGGATTTGGGGGGAACTGCACCCCAAATTCTTGAAAGCAAAACTCCTGTCACATCTACATATTATACCACAGGGGGCTGAAAACTGCAGGGATGCTAGCCCCTGGTGAGGCCACAAAGCCTGCCAAGTTTCAAGAAGATCAGTGCAGGGGTTTGGGAGCTGCACCCCAAGCTGCTGACAGGCAAAACTCGTTGTGTGTGTGGGTGGGTGACTGCATCTGTCTTGGGGCACGGGGGCATTAAATCTAGTGCAGGCCACAAAGCCTGATGTGTCTCGCTGGGAGAGTCTGTCGTCCAGGCCCTGCCCCCCACACTGCTGACAGACAAAACTCATGATGTAGGTGGGTGACACTGTGCATGTGTTAAGGTGTGCATGTGTTAAGGTGTGCCCTTCCTGGTGCTGGGGCCTCTGCACAACACGGCAGTATGATCCAGTGAGGCCGCCTCCTCCCCAACAGCCTTACACCTGGTCCTCCGCTTTACATGAGAGCATGTAAAATAACTTAGCTGGCTGAACACGAGTAGCATCAGCAGCAGCATCAAAGGTACCCAAATGGGACTGTCACAGAGCCTTTCTTTTTATAAAGGAATTGACAGCAAGTAGTAAAGATGATGTGTTGTGTTAGACATATGATGTTATTCATGGTGTGTGATGGTTTATCTTGTGTTTTTATGTCTGTATGTGTAATATGAAATAAAAAGGAATACTTAATGTTTTTTTGGAAGCTTTAGTGTTGAAAACCCCTTTGTGAGGCTGAGGAAGTACCTGCAGTTGGTTCTGGATGGAAGGAATAGTAAAGAAGCCAGAGGCTGGCCTGGCCTGCAGTACAGGCAAGAAAGCCAGTGAGTGAAAATGGAAATGGAGATGTTGGGGGGGGGAGGGAAAGGCTGGGGTGGGAGATAGAGGGGAAAGGGGGATGTAGCAATGCAGGTAAAAGTGCAGAGGTGCCTGGGGTGTCGGGTGTCTGGCAGGTCGCAGTGTGCCAGAATTCCACTGTGTATATTGAGTCCATGAGTTTGTGTACCTATTATCTAGGAAGCTGATGAAGTGCAGTTCATAGGCCCAGGTCTGAAAAGTGGTTTGTGCAGGGATGTCACATGCAGACACTGCTCCCACCTCCTGGCTTCCATTGGCAGCACTGATGTCAAGGCTGCTTGTGAATAGAATATGTCTTCGTTGAGGGGGGTGGTTCTCACTGGCTACCTACAAATGTCAGTCTTTCCTCCCCACTCTCTCTCCCTCCCCTGCTCCCCTTCCCACCCCACAGACACTGCCATTGGAAAGGTAGCCAGTGAGAAATCCTTCTCTCTGGCTACCTGCAGATGTCAGTCTTCCCGCCCCGTTCCTCCTTCCTTTCCCCCCCACACTCTCCATCCCTCCCCTGCTCCTCCTCCCACTTCTAATTGTCAATCAAGATGTCCAAAGCGGGTCGGAAGTGCTTTGCACTCTTCGTCCCACTTCGGATAACTTTGCAGAGGCCCCACTTCGATCTGGGCCTGCTGCTTTGGACGCTGAAGCATCCGAAGTGGCTCCGGATCAGAAGACTCACACAGCCCTACTAGAAACATTATAATGGACTGCAAGGTGAATATGGGTCATCAGCGCGCTCTAGTTACTCTCCCTTTTCCCCCCACAACAAATCTACCCCCCCCCAAAAAAAGAAAAGGCAGTAATATACTGGTCTGTATTAGCAGGTGCTAGTTGAAATGGTTATCAGTTCAGTCTAAACAGCTTGGATTAACCTGCAAACACTGAATTGATTCAGCCTTGGACTTTTTGACTGTCTACACTTAGCCAGGATGTCTGCACATGGTAATTTTTCCACTCTGTTCAGTAATGATGAGGCCTCACTTGGAATACTGTGTCCATTTTTGGACACTAAAGTTTAAGAAAGATGTGGATAACAGAGAGTGCAGTATAGAGGTCTACAAAATTGGTAGAGGTCTAGAAAGTTATTTATAAGGAATTTGGACCGTTTTTTCTGGAGAAGCGAGAGGCTTAAGGTTGCTTATGAACTGAATGGTAATAGATTATTCTTGGAGTCCTCAGAGGTCAGGTCAAGTAGTAATGGTCTTAAATTGCAATCGAAGGCATTTAGGTTGGATATTAGGAAGAAATTTCTTACCACGAGGGAGGTTAAGCATTGGAAAAAGCTACCGAAAAAAACTTGAATCTCCATCTGTGGAAGATTTTAGGAGCAAGTGAGAGAAATGCTTGTTATCATCATTCTACCCTAACAGCCGTTATTAACCATGCATTGAAGTTTTAAAAATAATTCAAAGATGATGTGGCTAACAGAGCTGTTAAAGTATCTAGAAATGCCTTTAAAATGCAGAAGCAGTGATGTATATACAACATTTTGTTAGTGTGAATGTTGTCAGTACTCTTCACTTTTTTTTTCCTACTTAGTTTTCATATACGAAAATTATCTTTAATTGCGGACAGCTAAGGTTGTGTACGTGGATATGTTGAGTTGTCTCGAAATGAAATTTTTCCTGAAGATACTAAGATTGCTGTTGACTTTCAGGGGGACATAGGTTAAATCACTAGGGATGTGTGAAAATCTTGACCCTTTTCTTGGTATGTTTTCCCTGTTGTTGTTTTGTGAGCTTCATGCAGTCTTTAAGGAACATGAAAAATTCACTTTATAATCTCATTGAACTCTGGGGTCCCTACAGTAATAAAGAAAATTCAAAACCTTCTCTTCTTTCAGAATTAATCTGAATACAAGAAGTTTCCTTGCAATTCACACATTTTTGCCATTGGCCAGTTTACTAGAGATAATTAATTTAGTTTCCCTTACAAAGCTTGCATAATAAGTAGCAGTTCAATGATAATGTTTGCCTCTAGGCCTAGAAAACACCCTTCTGGTATAGACAAATGTAACATTTGGAATACTTTTAAATGTATTTTAAACCTGAAGTGGACAGACATACCACTGGTTAAACTGGTTAAATCTGCCTGAACTGGTTTAAAACTATCCCTGGAAAATCAAGTACTGTTTTAAATAGGTTCTTAAAAAGTACTAGACATACCACTGGTTAAATCTGCCTGAACTTGTTTAAAACCATCCCTGGAAAATCAAGTACAGTTTTAAATAGGTTCTTGAAAAGTACTCCTCTGTCCTTCCCCTGCACTCACCCACTAAAGCAGGGTGGATTTGATTTAAATCAAATTGATTTTTAAATCATGACTTAAATCACTGGTCAGGAAACCTTGGTTTAATCATTGTTTTCTACAAAAAGTGCACTGTTGTTTGTCCTTTATTCATTTAACTTCTTGCACTTTTAGAGAAAGGTAAGGGCTGGACTGTGTGTACACAAACTTGCAGAAAGACAAAAGAGCTGATGGGTACGCAATCGGGTTTGTTATCTATCATCTCCATATGCTGCTATTGACAAGAATGTTATTTCTGGAGAGACAAATCTGCAGTTTGAGAACTGAAACTAACCATCACAGAGATGCTTAATGGGATCTTCTAGGCTGAGCACTGAATCCCATTGGGTAGCGTGGTTTTCTTTAATCTTTACTAATCTATTAAGGAACCTCTGGGAAAACCATAAGATTTGGGCCTCTAATATAGTCCTGTTCTGACCTATTTATAAAACTTCTCTAAAAAGGTTACATGAATATATTGTCTCAAATAGTATAAAATTAAAAGGTATAATCCCTATTCCATGATGATATATTTCAGCTTTAACATAAATTAAACCCCAAGATTAATTTAAAAAAGATCTGATTTAAATAAAACCCCCAGGTTTTGGGTTTGTTTTTTTTTAATAGTTGATTTTTATCCACTCTCACTATAAAGTATAATGGGTTGGGTACTCGCTTCCCCTTTACTCTCCTTCCACTGATCCACTGTGAGGCATATGGGGGTGGATACCTACTCCCACCCCCTGTTGGCAGTCGCCATTTGTAATCTTTTCAGGTTTGTAAGATTCCAATACTGCAAGCCTGTCCATTATTTTACACACAAACTGTATTATCGAAATGCTAATTATTCTACTAGCTAAAATGTAAAATGGTATTAAAGAGTTCTTTAATATAAGATGATATATGATATGCTATCTAAAATGTTGCATGTCCAGGCTCTTCAATAGCTTTAAAAATCATATAAAAGGGATCTGAATTATGAAGGAATTTCAGGTGGGATGCAGAAACCATTCTGAGATTATTACTTTGGTTTTGGCCATGGAAGGTAGAAATCAATGATGGTTACAGTGTGACTTCTTTGGGCATTAAGTGAATTTGTGGCCTTATTTGAATCCTAGGAATTAAACTACTTGATTATTTTTGCCTTGACATTACCTGTATTCTGGCCCCTCCATGTATCCTGCTCTTTGCTTCTTGGTTCTTCTCAACTATCTTGATAGACACATATTTTGTTGACCAATACTTATGACCGTATGCCTTCAAACCTATTTTACTATATTGCTTCTTATAAAAAGAGCCTTATTTTACCACTACTTCCTTTTTTGGGAAGTCACCTACTGGGCATGTATTTTATTGTATTGTCCATGAGGCACAGCTATATTAAGAGATGCTTTCTAGGGCTGTGCGAAATTTCACTGCCAGTTTTGTTTCAATGCTGTTTTGACCCGTTTTGAGGTCGAAACAGCAAAATTGAAACAGAACAGATACAGTCGAAAGAGCCTCGAAACAAAATGAGGCAAGTTGAAACATTTTGCCGTTTTGATGCTGTTTTCTACATTTCGCCCATAGGCTATAATGGGGAAGGTTGAAACATCCTATAACTTGGTCATTTCTGGCCTGATTTGGATGAAACTTGCAGGGAGTTCGGGGAAACTGCACTCCAAAGTTTTGAAAGCAAAGCTTGTGTATATGTTATGCCATGGTGGGGTCAAAGCTGCAGGCATGCTAGCCCCTGCGGAAGCCACAAAGCCTGCCACGTTTCAAAGATATAGGTGCAGGGGTTTGGGGGAAACTGCACCCCTTGAAACATGGCAAGCTTCATGTTCCCCTTCAAAACCCCCTTTAGAAACTACAATTCCACAAAACAAAACAAGGCTGTCATAACTGCTATAGGCAGTGGACCATAAGGCAGTTTCAGCAGCATTTAGGACAGGGGCAGGCAAAATCTGGTCTGTGAGCTGGATCAGGCCCACGGGGGACTCCATTTCCCAGAAGCCCCTGCCTGCATCACTGCAGCCAGTTTCCATGGAGACCCCCATAACAGTGGGGCTATGACAGCGCAGCAACCAGGGTTTCCACAGAGACTGACCCCAGCAGTGTTGGTAGGTGTGCATGGCCAGGAGAGGAGCTGGTCCAGGGCTGCAGCAGTGTGGGAAGGGGTTGCTGGAAAACAGAATCTGGCCGCTAGCCGGAAGTGCCATACTGTCCATCCATGATTTAGAGCCATTGCAGTGAGATCTTTGTATTGCTTGCCCTTTTGAGACAAAAGGTATGCACCTGACTCTACCAGTAAGGATTCCACATTACCAATATGGTTATGTTTGTGAAAACTGGACAAGACAAAAAGAGGTAAGCCAATGACTATTCCAAATTGTGACTTACGGTGGGGATGGAGAAGAGAGAAAATTCTTCTGGACAGGTGCAGTAGTTTTGACTATTTATTTCAGGATTGACCTAAAATTATCCATCTACAAATTGCCTTCTCAATGACAGTAATGACCAAAATGGAGTGAGAAACTCAGCCCCTCTACCAGGAATCTAATGCTTCTGTTCTACTCTCCTTACAGATGGACAGGAAAGCAGCTGGTATCTCCTACTTTTAATTTGTAGTCCATAATGATCTCGTTGATATCCAGACAAGCACTTGTTGGATTGGACTGCAGTAGGAAGTCAACTACGTGAAGACTTACTTACTGACTTCCTGCCAGGAAATGTGAATGGTTTATATAAGACAACATATCGGTCCCTGAAATCATCCATCTAATAGGAGGGAGGGGAGGCTGGGAATGTAAATCTCATCTCAGGGAAAAAATGAGAATAGATCAGTCTCTTGTAGATCACCATGATTCACATCTGGATCTAGAGAATCCTCTTAGCTGTCTCTGTTTTTGTAGTACTAACCCAGAGTCTGAGATGTCAAGGTTGATAAGGAAAACAGGAGAAGACCAGATATATCAAGTACAGAAACAGCTTGGAAGTCTCAAGCCAATAAAACCACATAGGAAAAGTCAATCTCCATAGCTTGTGGCACAGTGAAGGGATCTTAGGCCAATTTTTCCAAGTCAGAACTGTGGATACAGTAATGGATAATAGATCAAACTTTACTACAGGCAGCCAAGGTAAAAAGTATCCAACTGCAGCATAAACCCCCTCACTACTACAGTGGACTGGGTGGCCCATGAAGGAAATGGATACACCAGGAAGTAGCATGGGGTTGGTGCCCAAATATCCCTTTGCACTCTCCACAAATTTTAAAACTGAAGCAGAAGTTGCTCTGTGGAAGAGATTCAGAGGTGCATCAGGGTTGCCCCAAGCCTTTTTGATAGTGAGACAAACACTGTCTGAGCTGGCGGTTAATGCCAGAGTTTCTATAAGCTTCAGTGGTAAACTTACAAGACTATGAAATCTCAAATTTCAAATGGGTAATGTGAGGACAAGGAAGACTTTTTCAAGAAGGCCTGAACAAAGACCTCTCCCAGGAGCCAGTCTGAATGCCATGACTTTTGCAGGTCTTTCTGTAGCCAGAAAGAAGGAACATCTGGAAAATTCACGATAGTCAGATAAGTCTCTATGCCCTGAATCAGAATTAGATCCTGTAGTTATCCAAAAAATGTATCTGAAACTAGATTTCACATCCTTGAAGGTTCTTTATTTTAGTAAAACAATATCAGAACATTTCTCAATAAGAGAAGATGCATGCCCATTAGATAAAGGCACAGCAACATCACAGGATTGGCACAGTTCAAATCTCAGGAAAGAGGCTAAAATGAGAAGAAATAAACAAAGCTAGTAAGAAAAGATGCTTAACCTAAGGGAAAGAATTAATGAGAGAGCTAGGGGAAGAAAGCACTGTATGGCTGTACGAAACGGAATGCTGCCGTTTCTACCAGGGTTTTGACGGAAAGGTGTTTTGTTTCGAATTTTGTTTTAATTCAAAACAGCTGTTCTGTTCCATTCCATTCCATTGAAACCGGGTCAAAACAGCAAAACTTTTTTCGATGTTTCACCCATAGGATATAATGGGGAAGGACAAAACAGCCTATAACTTTGTCATTTCTGTCTTGATTTGGAGGAAACTTACAGGAATTAGTAGCCCCTTCTCAGCACATGAAGCTTGCTATGTTTCAAGGGGTGCAGTTTCCCCCAAACCCCTGCGCCTATATCTTTGAAACGTGGCAGGTTTTGTGGCTTCTGCAGGGGCTAGCATGCCTGCAGTTTTGACCCCACCGTGAATTGTAGTTTCTAAAGGGGGTTTTACAGTGTTATAGAAGGTTCCTTTTTGAAGTTTCAGTGCTGCTTAACATGAAGACTGATGCTGTAGGTACTTCTAAATGCAGTAGAGCTGCCCGTTTATTCCTTTGAGTCTTGTTCAGTACAATTTTCTTGTAGATGTTGGTAAGTCATATTCAATCCTCAGACATACTTGGCTGTCTTCTTGTCAACTGACATTTTGATTCTTGAAGCTGCCCATGAAGCATTGGCATCTCCACGGTTAGGAGGCCTTTGCTGTGGTTGAGAGGTGCTTGCAGTTCTTTGATGTCTTTCTCACTTCCTCCCTTTAACAACAGCTTGGCCCATTTCCAGTCTGTATGAATTCACATTAAGTTAGATCACTGATTTCTGAATACAGTTCTAGTTACATATGCAAACCAATTCAGTTTGTTACTCACTCTAGATTCTCTTTCCCTTTCCAGGAAACCTTTTTCACAAGATTTTGCTACAGCAAGGGAAATTTTCTTCTATGTATACGTGTATGTGTGTATGTATATGTGTATATACACACATATATAATATACACACACACACACACACGTATGTGTGTATATTTATATATGGAGTATATAAAAACCCTATATGAGTGTATATATGTGCATATAAATCCAGGCTTTAAGCAAGAACAACAACCACCCCAGCCCCTCCCAAAATCCTCAGCAGGGTTACCTCAGCATCACCTAAAACTTGCATGGTATCTCAGTTAACAAAAATCTCTATGCCCAGAACTGGACTAGATTGAGCAATTAGGGACCTAGCTCATTCTCAAATCCTGCTGGAAACTTAAAAGTTTTTTTTCCCAAATGGATGTCCTAACTACAGTGCTATAGTGTACTCAGTGTAGTGCTGTTTCTCTCTGGTCACATGAATTCTTTTTCATTTCTTCCTAGTTATATATGTACAAGAGGAAGGTTGGAGAACCCAACTGTATCTTTACCGTAATAATTTGGGCACTCTGTCGGGGTGGTGGAAGATGCAGGTTTGAACCCCCTTTAGGCTGAACATGGCTTAGAATCCGAGTATAGTTTTTGGGCAAGTGCTATAGAGGTCTACCCAATTCAGGGAAGCATTTGGCTGATTTTGGGGACAGATCGTGGGGCTGGCTGGCATTTTTGAGGGCTTATCATGGCTAGGGCTCCTGCATGCTTCTGGCCAAGGAGCCCGAATGGTTCCACACCTCACCTTTGACTGGCAGCAAGGGCTGTCTGTCATATGGCCTTGTCCCTCACTGCTGATTGGTTGCAAGGGCTGTCTGTCATGCAGCCCTGCCCCTCACCACCGATTAATGTAGAGGGGCAGGTCAGCATGATAGGCAGCCCTCTCAGCCAGCCAGCTGTAAAAGACAGGGGCAGCAGCCATCTTGGGCTCCCCTTTGTACTGGCAGTCCCCTCTCTCCACTTTCCACCCCAGTAGGCTGCACAGCTGGGCTGCAGCACCATGAGGACTGCTGGTTTCCTTTGGGGAGCCAGCATTTTATTTTCAGTAAGTTTCTTTCTTTCTGTTTTTTTCCCCCCTGGATTTCATAGACTTTGTCCACCTCTGTCTGGACAATGCTGGATTTCACATTTTCCATGAAATCGGCTAAATTGCAATTTTGGTGGGTTCCTAGTTATAATTACAGGGGTACTTTAAGGTTGATATTGTCACTGCCTTGTTATGGTTGTTGTCTGCCTTCCTTTCACAAGTTTTAAAAGGCAAATAAGATCATTCATTCATTCATTGCTTTTAGTTCTCTACCCTTTGGAGAAGCCTGCACACTCTAAATTCCAAAGGGCTTGAAGTTCCTGTCCATCCTGCAGCTCTAAGTCAGGCATCTCAGCAGGATTTCAGACAGAGCCCTGTGTTTATCTAGCTAGCTCTGTATTTATTGGATAACTTTAAGTTGTTCCCCATTCACAGCACAGTTTTCTGGTTCACCTCTGAACCTAGGTTAGGTGCTTAACCTTCTCTGCATAGTGTATATATGATGCCTAGGCCTGTTAAATTCGGTTTTGGATTCTTTTCTCGATGCCAAATGCTTCAGTGCCTAACTTGCAGGCACCAAAAGTCTTTACTGGACCTGATCTTGGGGAGTACACAACCTTTTGGTAGAAGCTGGGAGTTAATCAGTTAAGGTTGTAGGAAAGTAGGGCTGGAAGGGACATCATAAGGTCATCTAGTTCAGCCCCTGTTCAAGGCAAGATCATCCCTTACTGAACAATCGGAGCCATTACCTTCTTTCCGCAGTTTCTTTAGGTAGCCTGTTCTGCCCTCAAAGTTGGAAAGTTCCTCTTAATCCCCAGTCTTAATTTCCCCTGTTGTAGCTTGAGGTTGCTACTCCTAGTCCTGTCCCTCACCTCTGCAAGGAAAAGCCCATCTTCACACACATTGTATTGTACAAAGCAGTTGTATGTCCTCCTCCATAATACTTTTTTACAACTTTTGTCACTTGTATGAAACAAGTATTTAATTAAGCAGGAAAGGTGTGGAGGGCTAGTAGGACAGCCAGGATACAGATAGAGCGTATTTTATCAGAGGAAGCTAAAATAGCTTGGCGTAGCATAGTGAAGGCTGAGAAGGGTATGATTATTTTCATAAATACATCTGAATGGTAGTTAAACACAAAGGGGAGAGAAGAGCTATTTGAGCTTGTTAGTTCAAAGACAAATGGTAATAAACTGATAAATGTTTAGGTTTCTGACCATCAAAGGAGTAAGGTTCTGGAACAGTAGTACTGTGTAACTAGTTTCAGCTTAGAGGTTGATAACTTTATCAAAGGGATCATGTGATATGATTGCCTGCAGTATTGGGGAGTTAAACTTTAGAGCAATAAAACTTCTTCTGTATAAGTTGCAGATTGAAAAACAAATAATGTCATGAATAAATTCAAGTGCCACTCTAAGTAATAGCCCCTCTTGCTTGCAGTGTTCTAGTCAACTCAATCCTTTCTTTAAAGTGATAAAAACAGACTACATGAACTGGATACAAGGCCAGTGCATCAAAGCTGGTCCATTTGATTCTTCCTGGTGCTACTAAATTTGTTTTACTGTGGCAAATAAACATTCCACTTGAGATACGCACATTAATGTAAAAACTTAGGAATTAAAAGGATTTGAAAATGTATAGGCAGGTAATATAGGCAGACTTTTTTTAAATGTACAGAAAAAATAATTTTCCAGTGGAAAATCTTTTAATGTCAAGATTTTATAACTATTAAGATATTAACATGATATGAGTTTCACTGTGTCTCAGGATGGTTTCTGATTTCAGCTCTAAGGCTCTGATTCAGTATTTATCTAACTTTTGTTTTAACCATGTGACTAATCCTGTTAATTATAGTAGAACTACTCCAATGATAAGTATATGCACAAGTACTTTGTTGACTTGCTGTTTCAAATCCAGTTAGCTTTTGTATAAAGAACACCATTATACATAACTCAACTGAAAATCTATGTAGGAAGTAGATGACTGAGATGGATTAGTGGAAGTTATAGTCAAAAGAAAGGGATAGCAATTAAACAAAGTTCTCATAAGGTAGCAGCAGTCAGTCATTCAATAGAGAGATTATTTGAACATATCTTCAAAAAAGACAAGGGGTTTGATTCCCCAGCCCCCGGTTTGATTCATCTGGGAGCTGGGGAGGCTCCACAAGTCAGCCAGGGCCCGGCAGTGCTCAGCCCCAGCTCCAAGACAGCATGCAGTGCCTTAACAAGCCATGCTGCACCTGTGCCGTGGGCAACGCTGCCTGGTGCTGGGGGGTGGGTCTTGGCCACCAGTGCCCAGAGGCCATGATTACCGCTTCTACAGCTGGGGAGTGTGGGGCTTTTTTTAAGTGCTGGGGCTAAGCTGGGACCGGCTGGTGGATGGGGCCAGCAGGGCAGCCATGGGAGCTTCTCCGACTGTGTCTGCCTCTGCCCCAGCCGCTCCGAATGGCCAAATCTTCCAAAGCTGATTTTGCCAAATCGATTAAGGACAGTGATCCAAATCTCCAAATCAAATCACTGTTCTCTGAATTGGCCAAATCTGAATAGAATACTTTCCTATTCTCACAGGCCTAGTGGGTGGCAAATGTAGACAGTAGAGACTAAGATCATGTACATACATACAGTTTCTCCTGGGACAGTTGTAGCTCTCCCAGGAGAAACCACAAGTGTACAGATGTTTAGGGTTTTTCTCCCAAAGTAAAAATGGCTGTTCCAAGAGAAAAAAAATCTGGGAACAATCAGGTTTAAGTCGCTCCTGGGAGTGTTTCTCCTGAGAGAGCATTCTTTTCTGAGAGAAGCTAAAGTACAGTCCTCCAACATTCCAGGCTGCTTTGCTCCCATTCTCCCTTCCCTGCAGTGCATGCTGAGATGTGTGCACAGGGACCCTCTGGCTGTGCAACATCAGTACTGCAAGCTCTTTTCAGGGGCTTAGCTTCTAGATGGCTATCCAGGCATCTCCAGACAAGTTTTTCTACAAGGAGAGCAAACCTTGGAGAGTGCTTCCAGATCATTTGAACATGTACAGCCTAAATTTATGCATCTCAGTATCTTGCACCTGTAGGTTGCCCTGCAGCTTTGCTTTATAAAGTGACACAGCATACAAAACGTTACAATGCAAATATGTTAGCATGGCATCTCCCCCATCATTTTCTTTCTGATTTCATTCTTTGACCTGTCTTCAAGGTTGAGCACAGTCATGCTTGATTTTTAAAAAAAAATTAATTTCACAGGTGGGCCAAACATTAACATCAGAAATGGGCAATGGTTATTATAGAAAAGCATGATAGGATATGCTAAAGTAAAAACTAATACTATTGAAGTAATACTTAATAGTAGAAAGGAAAATACATTCCTAGTAATTTTAGGCTTATTAATGCAAAGTAAAAAGTTCCATTTTTTTAAAGGGCTTTTTGGTGTTTTCAAGTGCTGTGGCTATCCCTGTACTACTTCAGAGCCCTGTGCAGATGCATGGGGCCACAAAGGGTGAGTCTCCCCTAAATTTTCCCTTTCTGCTGCCAGAATTTTCTTAGGGGGCTGTGAATAGCAGCGACACTCAGCCCCTGGGTTCTGGAGGTGCATGAAAGCTCTGGCTCCAGCCAAAGCCCATTGCTGTTTCTCTTCTCTTCTTTCCTTCTGCTTAATTAATTTGGCATGGGATTAGGTGGAAGGAAATGCTCAGCTCCTGGGCTCCAGACCTGTGTAGAATTCACTGGTATTTCAGTACAGGTGAACTTCACCTGCTCATATCCTTCTTTCCAACTGTTGCTGAATGTCAGTGATGTGCTGGTGACAGGCTGTTCACATCAGGTTCATGTGCTGCATCTGACACACAGGGTGAAGGTTGAGTACTATTGTGGCACTTTAACAGCTGTTTAAAAAATGTGTATGTGCAAGTAAGTCTCAATGTGGGGAGGGATGGGGGACCCACCCATGAGTCACACCTCTCCCTCCTCCCACCCTTTGCAGATCATGCCTGCCCCCCCTCATCCACACTACCAACTGGTTGTGCCTGCTTTCCCTACCCCATATGGGTTGCGCCTGCCTTCCTGCCACCCCACCCATGGGTTGCACCTGCTCTTGCTACCCTCATGGGTCACACCTGCCCCCTCAAATCTTGTGGGAAGCACCTGCTCCCCCTACCCCACCCATGGGTTGCTCCTGCTCCCCTTATCCCTAGCAGGTCGCATCTGCCTCTCCATCTTCTGGCAGACTCCTGATTTCCTCCAGCCTGCTGGACACCCAGCCCTTCCATACCCCACCCCCATCCTGACTTGCCTGATATCGGGAGCCATTTTGAATTGATTTAACCTCCCCCTAATGCCTCCAAATGTCTGTACTTAGCCTTCATGTCCTATCAAGTGCTTTAGGACATGGACATGCAATTAACTTTTGGCATTTTTGGGATCCTCTGCTTGCTATGCTTAAATTCAATAAATTTCTCTTAAAGAAATAAAAAATAAAATAAATCTGCTCTTACACTATGCTCTGTGTTCTTCCTTTTATTCATCACAGATATTTAGATACCATGGCTGTGAGTTAGTACTGTATTAGTCAAACTGTTAGCAAGAAAACTACTTTTGAATATAAGTAATCTTTAAATGAATTATTACAGCTCATTTTAGCTTCAGTTGGACGTTATTTTTTTTTCATAATAACTCTTACATAGAGAAGATGCATAGAATTCTGAAAAGTGAAGTGTTAATTGATTAGTCATGTTCAGTAGATGAAGACTTTTTGGCCATAGCACTCCTCCATTTTTTTTTCACTAATTGTTCTTCAGAACAGTAGAACTGTTGGTGCTTGGGATTCTTTGCTTTGCATAAGAACATGTGTATGTGATTCACTGCTTATGCTTTTGCTAATTAACATAGTTTTATATCCTGGCATTTGTGTCTCATTCCAGAAGTGTGTGATTGCATCTTATTTTGATTTTAAAAAAGAGGCAGTGTTGGGCAAATATGTTTCTACAGAATCAGGGGGGAAGTAAATATGAAACATGACCCAAAAAATCATGTTAGAGGAGTTCCTGCTTTTTAAAAAGCTTGTTTTCAATTGAAATGTAGTTCTTGGGGCTTATTCTTTGCAGACTGCTTATAGGTTATTGAAAAGACTCAATTCAGTCTGAACTATAACAGCAAAGCTGACAATGCTTTATCCAAAACTGACTTTGATAACTAGCTATTTAGCAAGCAAGCTGGGTCTCTTTTTTCTTCCCTTTTGGCAGAATGATGACAGTATGCCACTACAGGACATCCCATTTTCAGTTTTGTCAAGCCCAGAACCACAGGATGCTGATCCTTCATGCAAGGTAAAATGACACTGTTTTGCAGAATGATGACATAAATTGTGAATTTTATCACAGTCACATCTGAAAATCCAGTATAAAACTGATGCAAGAAACAGTTTTACATTGCGGTCTCATTATTTCATTGCAACAGTATATTTTTTGTATTTGCAATAAATTCTTTGGCTATTTATTTACGCAAGTAACATCCTTGCAGTGAGCCATAAGTCTTGTAGGTGAAGTGTACCTTGTGCACTTTTAAACTTTAATAACTTAGGTTGTAGGTATGATGGAAACAATCTGTAAACGGCATTTAAAAGCAAATTTATTTTAAAGTTTTAGGACAATTAGATTACACAATGCTAGACTTCATAAGTAATAACGAATTTATTCTCAAGTAAGATGGAGCTCTGTGCCACTACGCTCTGAACGTACGACAGTTTCTAAATGATGTTTTCCCAGAGAAGTGGATAGGCAGAGGTGGACCAATTGCTTGGCCACCTCATTCATGTGACCTGCTACTGTTGGACTTCTTTTTATGGGACATGTTAAAAGTGTAGTTTACTTGTCAAAACCATGTTCTTTGGTGGAACTTAGAGCTAGGATCACCAATGCAGTTAGTGCAGTAACTCAAGAGCAACTGGGAAACATTTTCAAGGAGCTGGAAGATTGGATTGAGCACTATATCATGATGAATAGTGGTTATGTTGAAGTCTAGCACTGTGTCCTCTAGTTGTCCTAAAACGTTAAGAAATTTGCTTTTAAATGCCAGATTGTTTCTATCGTACCTACAACCTACATTATTAAAGTTTAAAAGTGAACAAGAACTTTATGAAAACCCTGTATATAACATGTATTTCTAGCTATTTAATACGCAGCCTTTCATTGCACCTTGGTTCCATCATTTAAAAAAAACAAACAAAGGCAAACCCAGTTGGATGTCCACATAAGGTTTATTAAGGTAAAAGAGCTTATTTGACTTTTTCAAATAAGTGCCTGTTGCAAATTCATGTACAAATGAATTATCAAAATAATTATGCTTTTCACATTTTCAGCGAGTGTTATAATAGGGCATAAAATCTTAGTTTTAATTTAATAAATTACCTCTATCTTTAATATTTGCTAATTACCATGATCATTCCATGCTTCAAGGCAGTTTTTTTCCTGTATAAACTGGCACAGGTCTTAATAATGAGCACCTGTGGAATCTTCCCTCAAATATGGCACTTTTCCCATTTTTTTCCATCAGAATTTTGCTAGCAATCTCATTGTTAAATTTTCAAAATTTGATTTTCACTCTTACCTATTGTATCATGATCACATCATAATTGTTGTTTTGGTTTTTTTCTGGTATATTTTAGTTTATACAATTCTTTCGTTTCAGAGTAAGGCCTCCCACACATTAGTGCAAGTATTTCTGCAGGAGGAACTTCAGAAATATTCTGAAGATCAGTATTTATTGCAAAAGGGACTCTGGCTAGGATGTATGGCTCCCTGTAGCTATAAAAGGCTCTGTATTTTAGAAACTAATCTCAAAACTCGATTCACACATGGACTCTTCTTACTGCATGGGATCCTTGTGAAGCTTATAGGGTTCAGCAACGTCAGAAAGATCCATATATATGATCCAATAGCATAGCTGCCACCTAAAATTTTGTGGAGACTAGGTCTGTTTTCTGTGATTTGTTGTTTTTTTTTAACTTGATAGATTCTTTGCATACCACTGTTAAGCGCAAACAATTTTCAGGGAGAAAGCATTGCTTTTTTATTTCAGAATGAAATATGAAACACTTTGAATTGATTATCACTACTTGTGATTTTAAATTATTCTGCTTTAATGTGTAAAGTATAGTACATTGTAGTGTGTAAGTCTGGGTGTTTCATCCTTAATCAGCAGATAACAACATTTTAATATGATTTCAGTTTTGTAAAGAATATGTTAATTTTTTAAATATGCTTTGAGAATGCATTGTTTGCTTGAACAGAACAATTAATTCACTAAAATTAGAAATGCTACTGAAAGGAGAAAATGTTAAGAAAATCCCTTTTTTTTTTTTTTTTCAATAATTGTCTACTATAAAATGCTTTGGCATGCACATGTGTCTTGTACACTTCATCTCCAAATCCAAGAGAAATTTCAAATTAACATTGTTTTCTATGTACTGCAAAATTATTCCTATATACTGGAAAATTATTATCCTTTATTATAGAAATAGAAAATCTGATTCCTTTCCATTTTCAGGTATTCAGTATGTACCTTCATGTTACGATTTTCAAAGAACACATTTAGTATTTTTGAGATGTATTTTACAAGACTGTGAAATACACTGAATAATTAACAAATTGCAATATGCTGCACAGAGAAAACATGTGAAAACTTCTAGTTCAGTCAAAACTTTTCTTTTCTCTAGATATATCTTCAGTTTGTGGAGCTCTCTCTCATTCCAGCATAGACAATGAGATGACAGCAAATCACACTGGTTTGGGAAGAATTCATTTAAATTGTAATGCATATTTTCATGCTGAGGCTTCATCAGCATCTGGTTTGAATATGCCCTGGGGAGATCTTAAATTGAGACTGTTGTGTACGTCTTAATAAAAACCTCAAATTGCCTTTTTTTATTACCTTATGTCAGACTGAAGATTTGCTCAATGAGATTAAGCAACTTAAAGATGAAGTGAAGAAACAAGATGAAACAATCAAGCGATTAGAGCGTCAACTTGTAAGTATAGCTCTACATTGAACCAATTAAAATAATTTAAGGAAAGACCACATATGTGTTTGTAACAGGGTGACCCCCTTCATCATGTCTTCACCAGCTGCCCTGCTCCTGGGGTAACCGCCTGGTTTGCTTGTCTGCCATGCCTTCATGGAAAAATAAGAGAGTTGTAACTAAGGTGGGAGGCTACCTATTACTCACCCTGCTTACAAGGGCCTAATACCCATTGCAGCCTCCCCTCAATGGGTCTTAGGCCTCACAGATGTTACAGCTCTCTTCTATAGCCCCAGAGGGCTGCTTGCACACTACCCCGTTCTCACTGGGATCCCACTGACTCCGCTGGCTCTCACCCAGCTTCTTTCATACTGCCCTCTCTCAGGGGCCACTCTCATGCCAGCTTTGGGCTTAGCTCTCCTCACCTTGGTCGGTCCTGGCACAGTCTGTTGGGTATCTCCTGCTACCCTCACCTGAGCATTGACTGAATGATTGTATGACTCTAGGCCTATTTTGCTCCTAGCCCCTTGCCGGGCCACTATTGCCCCACACTGGGCCTCCTCACTTGCCCACATTCATGGGGCCGCTCTATTCATCCCCCTCTTCCACAGTGTCTCTCTACTCATCACCCTTCTCACACAGACTCACACCCCCAGGCTTTCCTTTGCTGCTGGGGTGTGACCCCAGGTCCCTCCTCCAGCCTGAGCTCTGCCTCAGGCCCCCTTAACCAAGCTCTGGGCTCCCCCTGCCTGCTAGAACATCACCAGGGTTGTGGGGCTGGGGTGTTTAAGGTGCCGCAACCCGCCTTTCACCAGGGAGGTAACTGGTCTGGCATTTCCTGGGGGCTCCCATGCCAGTAGGAACCTCACCAGACCACCCTTCCCTGGCAGGGTTCAGTTTTATGTCTTACCCAGGACAAGGGGTCACCTCCTCCCCATAGCCCCTGCCCTTACCTTCTGACTGGCCAGAGCAGCATCTCAACCTGATGTCCCTTCCTTCCTGTAGCAAACTGTAGCCCAGATTATATCTTTGGACCAAAATGGCTGCCCTTATTAGGCACCTGGCTGCTGCCTGTTTGCTACTTTTAAAGTGGCAAGCACCAAAGGTGCCCTGCTACAGCGTATCAGCGTATCTATAAGGAGACTTTTAGCTACCATGTCTCCTTGAAAATGTTGGACTAAATTTTCTTTTTTGATTTTTACTTGTTTTATAATCCAGAAGGGACTATTGAGATCACCTACTTTGATTTTCTATAAAACATAGGCCCTAAAGTAATTCCCTAAATTAATTCCTGTTTTGAATTAGAGCATATCTTAGGGGGAAGAGGGGAGGAAATCCCTCCTTGATTTAAAAATGTATAGTGATGGAGAATTGACTACAACACTTGGCAAATTGCTCCAAAGATGAACTACCCTGACACATAAAATTGCACCTTCGTCTGACTTTTATGCTTCTTGGGGTTGCATAAGTGTAGTTTGTGGCTTCATTTTAGGCATATCTGGGCACTGGCCTATTGCAGGGTGGTCCAGTTTTACAAATTAAAATATATCTGGACTGTATTCGTTTCTCACTTCTAAAATCTTAATTTGTTTAGACTCAGGTGGTGTATATATAGCTTCTGTGTGGCACATGCAGGTCAGGGAGGGGACAGGCAGCACAGTGACAGATCAAGCAGGGAGCAAAAATTGGAGCAGCAAATCAAGCAGGGAGCAGAACCAAGCCAAATGACTGACAGAGTGCTTGATCTATTTTTTTTTAACCAATATTGGATTGAAATGCATCTCTTTCAAATTAACAAAAATGTCTTCTACATGCACAGTTGAGCTTTTAGAAACTGAGCATGGGTGTTGTTGACCATAAAAAGATGCTACTGTTGTAAAGCTTTTTATCTTTTTTGCATAGGTGTACTAAATGCGTCTTGAAGTTGAAAATGGTAATACAGATTTAAAAATTGCAGATGTACATATCAATATGTAAATTCACACATCCATACATATGTGTGTATGTATAAATAAAAATACATTTGCAGTATGAAATACAGTGTGGTGAGAATTATATTTGCTCATATAAGCAAATAATGGTAAAATATTGCCTAGTTTGTTTAATATTTCATAGCTGTATATTAAATGAATTAGGCTCTTAAAATTGTTTCAATTATCCACTGTCCTTCCAACCATAAAGCCATGCCTGTTGGTTACAATAAGTATAACATTTCAAACCACAGAGGAAAACAATAAATTTTAGAAACCCCAGAAATGCTTTTGAAACTTAAGTCAGTTCTTCACACTGCAGCTTCTTGATCCTTTATTAAGGTTTCAGATACGGTGTCATCACTTGCATAGGAGGAAACACTTTGTTTTCCAATGGGAGTCAAGCCAACATGTTGCCATGGAATTTTAGACTGAAGAGAATAGAGTGAGCTCACATAGAGCTCACATTTTTGGGACATTTTAAAGCTTTGGAGCCTTTATTTGGTGGTTTGATTCTCTGTTATATTCTGTAAGGGCAATAGCAGTTCAATGTCTTCCTATAGTTTTTACTTATTCAGAATAAATTGAACCTGGCTTTTTCCTGAAATTGAACCCTAAAATGTAAGACTGTTTTGTCAGAGCAGCATGGTAGTATAGAATTTCTGAATATAAAAATGTTGCTCTATTGAGGTTTAACAGGCTGGAGGTGTTTTCCTGTTGAAATAACAGGGTTCCCTGTGTTCACATTCCTGATTGTTAAGGGTTTCAAAATGCTTGTCATTCGTCTTATCACAGTCGGCATTTGTACATGTGCTGTGAGGGGAGTGGAGGAGGGTGCTTTAATTAGAGCAGCTCCAAGAGCTGTTCTTATTAAAACGCTTGGAGCTTCACGTGTATCAGCACCCCTGCACTGAAAAATGGTGGTGAGGGCGCCTTAACTAACTAGTTAAAGCAACCCTGCTGCCATTTTTTAGCACAGGGATGCTGATATATGTGAGACTGGAGTCTGCCAGAGCATGGTAATTACCTCAGTCCAGCTGACTGGATTAATCAAGTCTGCTCTGCCATGTTGGAATTGCAGCATATCAGAGCAGCCTCAGTGTAAGTGTATAGGTGCCCAATGCTTGTCTTCAAGGCTCAGTGGACATCCTGGCTAGGTCTAGATGAGCACTCGCATGCCTGTTGCGCTGTGTCAGAGCAGTTTGAGAAGCCACAAAAGGCACACTGGGAACAAAAAAATGTTAGGCAGTGCAGACTCTAAATTTGATACCAGGAAATCCTGATATAAAAAAAAAAAAAAAAACCCGCTGCAAAAAAGCAGCATGGGGCATGCTCAAGCATGGGTCCTCCAAAGAGATGGAGGCTGGGTCCTCCAAAGAGATGCTCTAGCACCCAGCCAGCACATCTCTATGCCTGCCCCTTTCCCCTGCTGCCTCAGCATGCTCTCTGTGTGCTGGGGTAAATGGGAGCAAGGCAAGGCTGCAGTAGTGACCCAAAACCGGGCACCATCCCCAGTAAGTAGGAACAATGGTGTGGGGGGGACTGCTCAGAAGGGATGGGTCCCTGGCCCGTTCCCTGCATGGAGCACAGCCTTTCCCTGCTCCCCCCTCCCCGCAGCAGTAGCAACAACAGCCGTTGGGTTCTCAGGGCCCACTGCTGACAGACACCCCCCATAGTGTGGTGCAACCCAGCACTGCCTGTGCTACATAGCATGGGCCCAGCCCAGGGACGTATGCCTTTGAGTAAAACCAGGCTGCTCTTGCTGTTACCTGGGATGCTCTCACCACACACAGCACCCTCTACCCACTGCAGCAGTCTGGCAGTGGGGGCTGCTGCCTGGCTATGACCCGCTAACACCTGCAACAGCATGTGGCCCCATGGCTACGTGCCTGCCAGACCCAGATGGGGACCACACGGCCACCTGGACTGTGGTATGGGAATTGCAAGAAAGCCTCCTGCACTTCTGGGCCAGCTGCCAGTTGGTCATGTCTGCACAGCTGGCCTTTGTACAGTGCAGGGGCTCTAGGTTTCCAGATACCATCTGGCTGGGCCTCAGAAGCTCCTGTCTATTTGTAACTTCCATATTAAAGTGGGCCTTAAGGCCCACCTGTCTAACAGTCCCTTTGTGGGGCCAAACAGTGAAAGATGCAACTAATTTCTTGGGACAACAAAAACAAAAACAGGGCAGGAGTGGCTTTGGTGTCAAAGGGTCAAAATGTGAAAAGAAGTTGTCCGTCGGGGGACACCGAACAGAGACACCCAGGACGTACCCACCTGTCATCAAAGGTATCCAAAGATCCAGTGGGCACCACTCACTGGTGTTGTGCCCAGAAACGTGCATGGACAAGTGAGAGGAAAGCGGCTGTACAGTTTCCAGGCACCTTCCTGGCCAGAGCCTCCTTCCTGGTCAAGTACAGGGCCTACTTGGCCAGGGCCTGGAGGAGGTGGACAAGGACATCCTGGGACTTGGTGGGGCTGCGGCTGGAGTGACCAAAAACAAAAAGGTGGTGGGTGAAATTCAACCAGAACCTCAAGAGGAGGTTCTGGAGGTGGAAGCGGAGGGCCTGCAGCCTGGTGCACTCGAGGGTCATGTGCACCAGGGTCTCCCTCTGCCTCCAGAATGGTCAGGAGACCAAGGTGTCCATGAAGCTTGCCACATACATGCCTGTGGTGACAGCTCCATGGCGAAGCTGCCAGCTGAGGCCCCCAGTGGCTCGTGGGATGAGGGTGGAGTACAGACTGGGGTGCCCCAGCCATGCCCTCACCAAGCAAGTTCCGCCATTTGGTGTCTGGGCAGAACGCAAGGGCAGCATGATGGACAGTGCAGAGCATGAGCATGTAGAGGTAGTAGTGATGCATAGTAGAAAAGTGGACCAGTCTGGTGTCCTCTAGCCAGCTCAGGAGGTGAAGTGGGGAGTGCCTTGGGGCCGGGTGAGGCGCTGGCCACACAACAAACTCCTGTGGACTGGAGGACACGGGGTGGGGGAAGAAGGCCAGGATGCGAACTGCCACTGTGTAGGACCTGGTCAAGAAAGGCAAGGGCATCGGGAGTTAAGCCAGATTTCACCTGGACCAGACAGCAGTTTGTACGTGCTGTGGGTAGACCCATGTGCCGTGCCAGTGCAGCAGGTTCCACCCACTCCCACCTATTGTAGTCCAGGAGGTCTCCAATATGGGTGACACCAGCCAGGATCAGCCTCTTTTCCAACTGGGGCACCTCTGCCTTTGACATCTCCAGCTGGGGGCTCCAGAGGAGGGGCTCATCAAGCAGGTCGGCACCGAGTGACTGTTGCAGAGGACCTGGAGGCAGAGACCAGACTCCAGGCCCAGAGGAGGTCCTGGTAGAAATTTGGCAGCCCTTGCAGGTTCTACAGGGAGAAGCCCTGCAAGCTGAAGAGCTGCCAGTTGGAGCCCCCGCAAGTGGTGGAGGAAAGCATGTCCCAGGTGGCCCCGTGCCGTGTGGCTACCGACACTGTATAGCAGTCACTGCAGGGCCTGAAGGCAGAATACCAAGACCTGGTTGTGCAGGCAAACCAGGCCCTGGCTGCCCTCCTGCAAGGGGAGGCTCAGGAACTCTGCAGTGACCCAGTGCCATCCCTGGCAGAAAAACTCCAGTGCCTGTCTCTGGAGTCCTGCCAAGACCTCAGGGGGCAAAGGCAGGGTGTATAAGCAGTGCCAGAGCATGGACAGAACCAGCTGGTTCAGCACCAGCACTTTCCAATACAGGGAAAGACATCTCAGGTGCCCTGTCCGAGCCTGGAGCCCTGTCCGTGCCTGGAGCTGCTCCACCACCCTTGCCTCCAGCTGGTGCCAGTTCTCCAGCAGGGAGGGGTCTGTGGGGGACAGGTAGAGCAGTGAGCCCTCACTCCAGCATGTCCCGCAGAGCATAGGTGGGAGTGAGTCACCCACTGTCAGACCAAAGCTCTTGACCAAGTAGCCCCGAGCAGAGGAGGTTGCCAAGTACAATGCCTGGCAGGCCTCCACCTGTGCAGGTCACCTGAGTCCTGGACCACAAGGAGTACATTGGCGGCGTATGCTGACAGGACCAGCCACACCGCCAGCTCCCAGAGCATCAACCCTACTACCTGCCTCTGCAGGAGGACGAGGAAGGACTCCAGAGCCAAGGCTGGCTGACATTGGGCACCCTTGACACACCCCTTTCCTGAACAGGATGGGCTCAGTCAAGGTACAGTTGAACTTAACCAAACACTGCACGGGCATACAGCACCTGGAAAGTCGCATGAAGTGGGGACCAAAGCCAAAGGCCCTCAGCTTGTCTGTGAGGTACCTCAAATGCCTTCTTCTGGTCCAGGGATAGGAGGGCGAAAGACAGGCCGTCCCGGCACGCTAGCTCCAGGAGGTCCTGAACCAGGTACAGATTGTCAAAAATGGAACATCTGAACACCATGTATGTCTGGTTAGAATGGATCACGTCTGTCAGCACGGACCGCAGGTGCAGTGAGATGGCCTTCGCTACCTCCTTCTAGTCTGTGCAGAGGAGGGACACAGGATGCCAATTTCTTAGGTCATGGGGTTCTCCCTTCTTTGGCAGGAGGGTCAGCATGACCCTCCAGCATGAGAAGAGGAGCTCCCCACCAGAAGGCAGGTGATGTACTTCTTGGCCACCTGCCTCCTCTTCAGGGCATAGAAGAAGCGGGAGCCACAGTCCATCTTCTGAAGGAGCTAGATGCATGAGCAGACAAATGCACCACAGGTGCAGTGATCATCCAGAGCACGAAGCTCTTCACACCTCTCTTGGCACTCTCTGCAGAGAGAGTTGGTTGGGTTGGTGGCCAGGCGCCTCTCTGGCTCCCACACTTTCCGCTGAACCTGGTCCCAGACCGCCTCCCTCTGCTGGGTGTGCCCCAGAGTCGCTGCGGCAAAAAAGCCGGATGTGCACCTTCCCCACATCCTACCATCTCTGAACCGATGGGAAAGCTGCCCGTTGCTCCCACCAGGCCTGCCAGAAGTCCCAGATGGCTTCCCTGAAGCCCACATCCTCCAGCAGACTGGCATTGAAATGCCCATAGGCCAACCCTGCATGCCCAGGCCCTAGCATGGCCAGGGCCCAAACAAGGTGGTGATTGCTGAAAGAGGTCAACCAGATGCCAGAGGAGTGGACTTGGGCAAAGTGAGGCAAAGAGATATAAAATCGTCCAAATAGGAGTGCCGTGCCTGCTTCTCCCCCACCCACATATAGATGAAGGCAAGGGGGCCGGTATAATAACTAGGGAGTAGTCCTTGAGGAGATCCTGACAGGCGCCCAAGGAGGTCTGGTTCTGCTCCCTGCCCGAATGGTCTTGCACGTCTAGGATGATGTTAAAGTCCCTGCCAATGACCAGGTACTCACGAGGGTTGAGGTTGCCGATGTAAGGGGCCACCTGGTGGGGGAAAAAAACTCCAACTCTTGGGTCATTCAGAAGGTTTAGGACCAGCCCCTGCACTTGGATCTGGAGGTGCAGCAGGTGGACTGACACCACCTCAGCGTCCTGGAGAACCTCTGGTTGCAGGCCTGGAGAGAACAGGGTAGCCACCCTGCAAAAGGTGTTTGAAAGATGAATAAAAAAGACCCTGCCTCCCCACTTCAGCCACTAATTAGGCTTGTTGGCCAGAGTCATCAGGGTCTTTTGCAAGAATACCACAGGGTCTCGCTCGTTCTGAAGGAAGGAGTGCACCCGGCATCTCCAGAGACCCTTCCTGCAGCCGTGGATGTTGAGGGTCACAATCTTAAATGACCTCGTGGCTGGGGGCGGGGGCAGTAGACAGTTCAGCAGCGGCCTTGCATATCTCAACACTGGGTGTGGGGTACAACTCACACAGCACCTCCCATAAATATAGAGGGCGTCTATGAAACTGTGGGCCTACCTATAGATCTAGGTGTTGCAGCTTTTGGGCCCTTTGCCTTCCCCCATGACTGCCCTCGCAGTGGCAAGGACACTGTCAAAATCTTTCCAGCGGTCCAAGGTGAGCTGTACCTTGCTGTCAGACTGGCGGTTGTAGTCATGATCAAGAAATGCAATTAGCTCACCCCTGGAGATGGAGAGGTCTGCCGGTTCTTGGGCATTCTCCTCCTGTTCCTGGGGCTCAGTGGACTCCTCTGATACCGTCTGAACTCCCCGGTCTCCTAAGACCATGGACTCTGGTTCAGATTGGGAGAGCTCTGCATCCCCTTGGGACAGGGGTGGGGGTAAGGATGAGGGTGGGACTCCTTTACAATATGGTGGGGTAGGTCTGAAGCCCCAGGGGGGGTCTATGCAGGGTACCCAATAAAATCAGCCTGTTGATTAGGGGACCCCACCCTGACCCCCTCTGGTCAAGAGACCATGGCACAACCTGGAAGTGAGGGAGGGGGAGGGAAGATGGCTGATTTGGAGTCCTGGGAAAGGGGACCTCCTTCCCCTGGACTCACCAAACTGAGCCCCAGGTCCCCTATCTCCTCCAGATCATCGGGGGCAGGGTTCTCTACCAGACCTTCCTTTGGGTCGGCCTCAGCACCTATGGTCTCAGCGGGTAGGCTCTAGCCAGCGGAGTGAGGGGCTTCCTCCATGGGCTCCTGCTTAGGACTGTCCAGTAGCCCCAAAGCCTCTTCCACTGAGAACCTGCTTAATTTTTCCTGGGGGTAGGGTGGCAGGCACAGCTGGGGAGGCCTGCAGAAGCTGGGCTGCTCCTTCCGCCCATGTGAAGTTTTTGGGAGGCTGTGGGGGGTCCTCCACCTTAGAGGGCTCCACCTATGCCCAGGCCTTCCTCTTGGCTTTGTGCCTGGAGAGGACCTGCACCCACTTAGCCATGGGATGGTCCTCAGGTGGACAGGCTCCAGTAGAAGAAGGTGAGGCTTGTGGGGGTGGGGCAGTTACAGAGGGGACATGGCTGGGGCAGGGGAGGCCCACTCCCTCTCCTCCCTTGGCTGCTGCCCCCCCACCTGGGACTCCACCAAACTTGGTTGGGGGGCACGGACCCTTGAGCTCACAGGGGAACTGGGAGTTGCGCCTGGAGTGCCAAGGGTGCCTGAGTGGGGAGGGGTGCTGGTGGTAGGGGCACCCCTCTCAACAGTGGTACCCATAGATGCCTTTCCCACCTGGCCCATGGGGCACTTATGATGCATGTGCCCCAGGGCATGGCACCGGAAGCATCGCAGGTCCCCTGGCATATAGAAAATCCTCATTAGGGCCCCCTGAAAAAGAATTATGAGACAAACTTTGGCCTCCAGCCGCGTTCCCACCGTCAGCTGGATCATGACCTAACAATGGCATGTGCTCATGTGGCAGAGGCCGGGACCTTGGCACCCCAGCCAGATAATTCCCCTCAGCATTTGGAGATGGGGGAGTAGGGCACAATTGGAGATGTAAGGTGGGACAGAGCTGAGAACCGTTCTGGTCCCCATCTCTCCTAGAGACTTGAGAGAGACATACTCTCCCTGCACCACAAACCCCCTCTCCACCACCTGTTGTGTGGCGGCCTCTGAGGCAAGGAAAAAGACCCCTTTACCAGAAAAGCGGGAGGCCACCACAATCTTGGGAGCCCCCCACTACTTGAGCCACGGCGTGCACCCAAGTCTCAAAATGCAGGTTCTCCTGCTTGGGTAGTTGGCACTTCACCCCATGCCTGCAGGTGAATGCTAAAAAGGGGGCCTTGCTGCCTGAGCTGGGAGGGCTGGCGGTGGAGGGTCCAGGACCTACGGCTGTGGGTCATCCCATAGCCACTTGTCCATATCTGCAGCTCCTCCACTGAGGGGCTGTATTGGTGGGGCCGGAGCCAGGGACAGGGACAGGCTGAGTGGGTATTCTGGTTGGTGTGGTGCAACTGATCCCTTCAGGCACCGGTGGTCTAGGCTTTGGGGCGGCGCCTTTAGCCTTCCCACCCCCCACTGTGGAGGAGCCTGAAAAAGAGCCCTTTGCATTGCCCTTGCCCTTGATCCCCAATGTTGGGGAAGAAGGCTTGGGAACCCCTCTGGAAGCGGCCTGGCTTGGGGAGATCCCCTGGCCCTGTTGGCTCCCTGCTGGAGTCTCGCCTGCCCCTGCAGCAGAGGTCTCAGGCTTCTCTGCCCCTGGAGGATATAGTTTGGACTCTGCCTCTGGGGTGGGGATGCAGAGACATGGATCCCTTGGGGGCTTGGCTGGGATCTGCCCCCATAGTGTGAGCTGCAGGAAGTTCTGTGAGGGCATCTGCCCCCTAGAAGATTCCTGTTCTGCCATTTCTTCACACGGAGGAAAAGGAAATCAATAAAGAAAAGCAAAATATGTGGTGGGGCTGATGAATCCAGAAAGGGTGGGCTGAGGCTTTGGGAAGGTGGAGGAGGGAGAGAACACACACATGCACGCATGCTATGTAGACTCAAGCTGGCTTACTCAGCTACACAAACACCAGGGCACGGGGAGTGGAGCACAGGACTTACCACACAGGGGAACTGCTGAGGTAGATGTAAAAGACGGCTAGAGTGGTAGAGGGGCCTTTTTTTGTGGAAGCTTAATCCAGAAGCCCCTCAGGCCTCCAGTGAGGCACTCGGCAGCAGGCAGGAACGCAAGCACAAGAGTAGATACAATGAGGCAGCCCCAAAAGCTCTGAGAACAAGCCAGCAGCTAGCAGTAGCCAGAGGCAGGAAGGGGTCTGGCCATCTTCTCCCAGAAGCTCTTATCTATTTGTAACACTCATACTGCGGGCCCTAAGGCCCTCCCAGAAGCTCCTGAGGGCAAGTAGCCCTGACCTGCTTTCTAGGGCAGCTTTTTAACAGCTGGAGCCAGCCTTCAGCTCCCCCGGCTCCAGATCTGGGAGGAGCTGGGTAGGGTCAGATTGTCCCAAGTGGCACAATTTGCCCCACACCAAAGTGCATGTTCAGGCACGTGTGCCTGTGCACAAATCTCCAGCACACATTTGTGCAGCTGCTATATGAGCTGCTGCAAAGGCACATGCCTGCATGTGGGGACGTACCCCCTGAGTGCATTTAATTTTGGAGGATTTTCTCTTTGAAGGGAAAGAAGAAACAATTGAAAAGCAAGTGGTTTGAGGACTGAGATTGTAAGATATGTATGATAGATGAGTTATATCATTTGGTTTGGCTGTCTAGCATTTAAAGATAAACATTTTCTGCATAAATGTTTACCTACAAATACTGAAACCGGGCTGGCCACGTATGTAGCAAATAAGCAAACTAAGTGGTAGGATTCTTCATCCTTGCCATTCTAAAATCATAGAATGCCAGATAATGGTGTACCAGAATAAATTCTATCTTGCTTTTTAGTATTTTGCTGTAATCATTGGTCGTTTTATTTTTGGTTTTGTTTTGTTTTGTTTAAGTATACTCCATAGACTTTCAAAGAAATTATATTTGCTTGCTGGGTTGCTGGGTTGTTTATCTACTTGTTATACCAGCTGACTCATCCTTGGTGTGTAGAACCAAACTGGATTTAAGGAGATGCTGTTATGTTCTTGATTTTTTTTCCTTCAAATATAAATTGAAGATGATTGTTTCCTAGAAAATTAAGTGATTAAAAAAATGGAACATCTTTTATTTATAAGGCTACTTTTGCAAAAAGAATTGGTCACAGTGCAGGGCTTAAGCAGCACTGCCAAAGTATTGAACAGCTTTTAAATTTGCTGTGTAACAGCTGAATGTTGGCTGTGGCTTTACTTACTGAAATGCAGTAAAAAATTGTTATATTAATTACATATTTTTAAAGTCTTCTCTCCCCCCTTCTCTTCTTCCTTCTCCCCCTTCTCTCCCCCCTCTCCTCCCTGTCTTCTGGTGGGCTTAAGACTACTAGATGCAACTGCCACGAAGATGGCCAAAAACCTAAAGCGGCAACATGCACATTGGCTGACAAATTCACACAAACTTCCTGGAGAAAAAGTTCTGTGAGTAAAACTTACCATTTTTTGTAAGTAAGATTTTTTTTCAATGTTTCATTCTTTGATTCCATCCTTCTTCCTTTCACTCCTCCTCCTCCCCTTTTTAACACTTGTGGGGTTTTTTGTAGATATTTTTTTAAGATTTTCATCCTGTCCAAAACTTTTTTGCCTTTCTATATCATTGTAATTCTGCAGCATATGCATGGTAGCCTTCTACAGGTTTGTTCTCTTTATTTGAACCTTATTTTGGAGCACATGTTTACTAATAAATAACGAAGCAGAGGCAAATCATTTTGGGAGGGAAAAATCAGTCTTCTAATTTTAATCAGAGTTCAAATTACATCATGCTCAAACTGTCTCTCTTATCACTCATTAAAACATTTTGTTTCAATGGGACACTATAAACCTAAATTTTTGTTTGTTTTGGTACAGTTTCGCTGTAGGAATTTTCATTGTGTCTGTTTTCTTATGAAAAGAGGTAATGTAGTATAAAACTACTAATCCAGTAAAAAAATAAACTGGCCCTGTCTTCACTTGTTTCCTTGGACATTGTAGCACTAGTCTCTTTGAAACACTTATGGGATAGAATTTAATTCATCTGAGAGAGCATCTTTTCCATTTGATATTATGGGGTACCTGGGTGGGGAGGCGGGGACTGGGACTTGGGAGCTACTCTAAAAAGCTGCAACATCGTGTGTATTCAGTGCCCCACATTTCAAAATGGCTGTGGGGGCGCTTTAACTGAAGCTCACTCAATGAGCTTTAGTTTAAAGCACCTTTGCAGCCATTTTAAATCGCAGGATGTTGAATACATGAGACGGTGCAGCATGCTGGAGCGTTCTAATTGGAACACTCATTCAGACTTGATTAATTGAGTCTGTTCTGACGCATTCTAATCGGAATGCGCTAGAGCATGTGCATAGGCACCCATATTGATCACCGCCTTTCCCAGTTGTATTACATTTTTGCAGCATCTATAGCAAAGACCTTGAATACTTGTTTTTCCTACCATCATAAATGCAATAGCAGCTGTGTTGCAGTGCACTCAGGTGCCCTGTGCCTGAGAGCGGAGACTGCTCTGGGGAGACCCCTAGTGGCAGAAAGGGGGAGGCTCAGCTGCCAGTCACCAGGGCTGCACAGGTGCTGGTTGCTGGGGCAACTGGTAAAACCAGCTGACAGGAAGGGGCAGGGCTTATCCCTTCTTAAGCCCAGGTAGGAGGCCAGGAGGGCAGTCCCTCTCCAGCAGCCGTGGGAGTAGGGACTCAGCTCGGACAGACAGAGGGGAGGACTCTGGCAGCGAGAGCATTCCCCGGTCGCTGCTGGGGTTGGGGAATCCTCCTTCCCGGTCCCTCACTCTCTAGTAGGGAGTAGATTTTGTTTGACCGAGCGGTCTAGTTTTTATGTTGTAGCCCAGGCGCTTCATGTTTTATGTTTACTGTTTTGACTGGAGGACCGGGTGAGGCTGTTAGGGGTTGGAGGAGGCCTCATAGGGATTCCCCAGTAGCTTGGGGGTTCCTGGCACCTGAGAGGGCACAGCATTTGCGGGGGTGCAGTGGCCCTAACCCCAGAGTGAGGGGGGGCAGCGAGGAGCCCCAGGAGTAAAGAGGAGGGCCAAAACACAACAGGGCCCAGGTAACCACGTCAACTCCATCTGCGAGGCTTGGGCTGCGGTGTAGGGGAGGAAAAGGAGCCGCAGGTAGCGGTCCCTGTCACCAGGGCACAGGAAATGGGTAGCCTCCTGCTGTTTACGACCATCTTCTAATCAAGTAAGATCAAGGCGTGGCAGGAGAGTAGGCAAGCAGTTGGGCCATTACAGGAGGGCGGAGCCACCCCGAAAAGGCTCCGATATTGATATTCCTGTCACAATGGTGCATTGGCCGGGAAATTTTTACACGGCAGTATGCACCATAAGGCATTGGTTTACCTGAGTAAAGAAGAGAGCCCTTGGGCCCATACAGAAAAAGGAACAACCTGTGGACCAGTTACATCGAAAGATGCAAGGGCTGCTGGACCAAGCTGTGCAACAACAGACCCAGTTGGCCGCTGTGATCAAGAACACCCAGCTCTGACCGACGGGGCAGGTAGGACTGTGCGGCTACAGAGCCCGAATCGACCGCGGGGCGAGAAAGGTGTCACCCCCATTGCTGACAGAAGTAATAATAGAGGGGAAAACGTAGCGGCGATGCTGGACTCGGGCTCAATGCAGACCGTGGTGTGGAGTGATGTGCTACTAGCATGGGAGAAGGGAAGAGCGGATCGTACGAGGGTGCAGTGTTGGTGCGGGGACCCCCTCGACTTTGACAGAGTGAGGGTCGACATACAGGTAGGCAACAAGACCCGCTGGATGTTAGTGGGGGTCGCAGAACACCTACCCTACCCAGTAGTATTGGGCGGTGACTGGCCTGAGCTGCTGGAAGAGATAGCTGGTGTGAGGGGTGCAGAGACCGCGGAGGGTTTTGTGGGGGAAACCAAACAGCCCCCCTCTGAAGAGGAAGCGGAACAAAGGATCAATGTCGCCCGTTTGGGGGAAGATGAACACTTTCAGCTTGAGCAAAGCCAAGAGACCGACTTTCGGGGCCCTGCAGGAACACCTAGCCCGAAGAGACAACGAAGTGCTGAGGCCAGAACTGATGAGGACTACTCCGAGTTTCAAAGTAAGAAACGGCCTCCCCTACCGGATTGAGCAAAAGAAGTCAGAAGGAGGGGAGGTCGCACAGCTGCTGGTCCTGTGGCGGTATCGACGGGCCTTATTGAAGGTGGCTCGTGAGCGGGTGGGCACCTGGGCCGGGACAAATCAGAAGCACGCATTCAGGCAGGGTTCTGTTAGCCAGGTCTAGTGAGGGAAGTCGCAATTTACTGCGCTTCATGTCCCATATGCCAAAAGGTCAACCCAAGACTGCCCCCAAAGGCCCTTTTAATCCCAATGCCGCTGGTAGAGGTTCCTTTTGAGAGGGTGGCAGTGGACATCGTCGGGCCACTGCCCCAGAGCAGCATTGGAAATCAGTACATCTTAGTTCTGCTGGAATATGCAACACGTTACCCAGAAGCTGTGCCAATGCAAAGAGTATCTGCCCCAAAGGTGGCAAATGAACTTCTGAAGATATTTTCCCGTGTAGGACTCCCTGGAGAATTACTGACTGACCAGGGAACAAACTTTACATCGCGTGTATTCAAGGAAGTCAGTAAAGCACTGGGGATTAAACACCTGAAGACAGCAGTGTATCATCCCCAAACAGATGGGCTGGTGGAACGTTTTAACCAGACATTGAAGCAGATGCTAAAAAAGTTTTTAGTGGAGAGCCCTCAAAATTGGGACAAAATGATATCCCCATTGTTGTTTGCAGTAAGGGAAGCACCCTGGGCATCCACTGGGTTTTCACCCTTCAAATTATTGTACGGTCGGCAACCCTGGGGGATCTTGGACCTTATTAAAGAAGATTGGGAGGAACAGCGAAGTAAAGACCAGAACGTCGTCCAATATGTAATCCAACTATGAGAACGCCTTGAAACAGCTCGGAGCGTGGTTTTAGGGAATCTCAGAGAAGCCCAGCGACGACAAGTAAGACACTACAACCAAGGCGCATGGGAAAGGAAGTTTGATGTGGGGGACTGGGTGTTGGTTCTATTGCCTGACAGTGAAAACAAGTTACTTGCTCAGTGGCAGGGACCCTATGAAATCACACGCCGAGTGGGACCGGTGGACTATGACGTATACCAGCCAGACAAGAAAAAAAAGAAACAGGTACACCACGTAAATATGTTAAAAAAAAAATGGGAAGACCGGGAGTGTATGTACTTAGCTCCTCACCCTGAGGAATTGGAGTTAGGACCCACATTGACTGAGGAAAGCGGACCAGGTGACGTAGAACTGGCCCCACGGTTGTCAGAAAAACAGAGGAGGCAGGCAGCTGAGCTGGTCAAAGACTTCGGAGATGTGTTCTGGGGAACCCTGGGGAAGCCCGGGGTGTGGTGCACTGTCTAAAAACTCCCCCAGGCCAGGTGATACAGGAGAATTGGAGGCGGATTCCCCAGCGGCTCCAAGGCCAGATAAAAGCAGAGATTGCAATGATGTTAGAGAATGGCGTCATATGCGAATCGCACGGTGACTGGTGGAGCCCCATCTTGGCAATGCTGAAGCCTGATGGGAAAATCCGCCTCTGCATCGATTATCGAAAAGTAAATGCCGTAGCCAAGTTTGATGCCTATCTGATGCGCAGGGTGGATGAATTAGTAGAAAACATCAGGCAAGCTCATTACATTTCAACCTTAGACCTGACAAAGTGGTACTGGCAGGTCCCCGTGATATCTGAAGACCAGGAAAAGATGGCTTTTGCCACCCTGTGGGGGGTCTTTCAATTCCGACGCATGCCGTTTGGGCTGCTTGGAGCTGCAGCTACATTTCAACGATTAATGGATAAGGTACTAGCTCCCCACGGGGATTACACCACGGCATACATTGATGATATTATTATATATACAGAAAGCTGGGATGAACACCTCGCCACGTTGAGAGCAGTGGTGCAAGATCTGAGGGCTGGGCTGACAGCAAACCCAAAGAAGTGTACAATAGGAAAAGAGGAAACACAATACCTAAGGTTCCTAATAGGGAGTGGGAAGGTGAAACTGCTGTTGAGCAAAGTGGAGGCATTGCGGAGGTCTCAGGCCCCCCGTACTAAAAGGCAAGTAAGAGCTTTCCTGGGATTAGCCGGTTACTATAGGCTGTTTGTACGTTGCTTCGCGGATCTGGTTGTACCATTGACAGAGATGATAAAAGCAGGGGCTCCAACCAAAGTAAAATGGACGCCAGAGGCAGGAAAGGCCTTTCAAGCAGTAAAGGATGCGCTGTGCCTACAACTACTTTTATACACACCAGACTTTGCAAAGCCTTTCTTGGTGCAGACTGATGCATCGAACATGGCCATCGGTGCAGTGTTGGTTCAGAGAGGAGGAGAGGACGAGCACCCCATAGCCTATATAAGTAGGAAGTTACACCTGCCAGAACGGAGTTATGCCACAGTAGAGAAAGAATGTCTGGCAATTATAAATGGGCTATTGAAACACTTTGATATTATTAGTTAGGACGGAGATTCATGTTGATAACCGATCATGTGCCCCTGCGCTGGTTGCAGAGTATGAAGACAGACAATGCAAGGCTCATGAGATGGGCCCCTAGTCTTCGGCCATACTGTTTTAAGGTGGAACACCGCCCTGGAACCTAAAATGTAAACGCTGATTTTCTATTGATACAGTATGAAGAGAGGGAGGGGTCAGGAGAAATGGAAGGATCCTCAACCAGAGAGAGAAGAAGAAGGCATATAGTTGGAGGCCCTAACTGCCCTGCTAAGAGGCAGGGTGAACCCCATATGGAGATCTGCCAAGTGGGGCCAACCGATTGGGCGATGGCGAAGGATAGCGAGGCGGCAGGGAGACAAACCCCAGGACCATCCTACAACCGAAAAAGGCACCCTACCAAGGTTGGCTAGTGTGGGGGGACTACCTGTGGTGGGTAACTCCCGACAAATCCCACATGGTGCCCCTTGGGTAAAAGGCGAGTAGGAGGAGCCTAAAAACCTCTGCCCTCTTGTACCTAGATGCTCAGGTGCCAGAGGAGATGGCTGGGGAAGGACAGAGCACCCACTGAAAGGGAAGACTCGGCTCAGTGGGTCAGGAGCAAAAAGCGGGGGAGGTGTGTCGCAGTGCACTCAGGTGCCATGCACCTGAGAGCAGAGACTGCTCTGGGGAGACCCCTAGTGGCAGAAAGGGGGAAGCTCAGCTGCCAGTCACCAGAGCTGCACAGGTGCTGGTTGCCGGGGCAACTGGTAAAACCAGCTGACAGGAAGGGGCAGGGCTTATCCCTTCTTAAGCCCAGGTAGGAGGCCAGGAGGGCAGTCCCTCTCCAGCAGCCGTGGGAGTAGGGACTCAGCTCGGACAGACAGAGGGGAGGACTCTGGCAGTGAGAGCATCCCCAGGTCGCTGCTGGGGTTGGGGAGCCCTCCTTCCCCCACCCCCCTGCTCCCTCACTCTCTAGTAGGGAGTAGATTTTGTTTTACTGGGCGATCTAGTTTTTATGTTGTAGCCCAGGGGCTTATGTTTTATGTTTACTGTTTTGACCAGAGGACCGAGTGAGGCTGTTAGGGGTTGGAGGAGGCCTCATAGGGACTCCCCAGTAGCGTGGGGGTTCCTGGCGCCTGAGAGGGCACAGCATTTGCGGGGTGCAGTGGCCCTAACCCCAGAGTGAGGGGGGGGAACGAGGAGCCCTGGGAGTAAAGAGGAGGGCCAGAACATAACAGGGCCCAGGTCAAACCACGTCAACTCCATCTGCAAGGCTTGGGCTGCCGTGTAGGAGAAGAAAAGGAGCCACAGGTAGCGCCCCCTGTCACCAGGGCGTGGTGGTCAAATGGGCAGCCTCCTGCTGATTACAACCATCTTCTAATCAAGTAAGATCAAGGCGTGGCAGGCAAGTAGGCAGACGGTTGGCCCATTACAGGAGGGCAGAGCCACCCCAGAAAGGCTCCGATATTGATACTCCTGTCACTAGCTGCCAAAGTGAAAGTTTTAATTGGTGCCTAGAATTATAGTATCTGTAGATTTATTTAAAGCCATGTCCTTTGGGCTCCTGATTCTATGGCAGCAAGCCTGGAAACCTTAGCATGACTACCTGCTCTGGAGTCAAGGATCCTGGAAATACAGCATCTCCAGCCCTGAGGCAGTACACCACACATCCAGGCAGGTTTCTTTGTACCTCCTGCCTTGTACTTGGTGAAAGGTTCATTGAACTCTAGATATTTCAAATATGATCTTTTAGTCTCAGTGATGCAGCATTCTCTGGTGAAACTTTTTTTTTATGATCAGCTCTAGATACCACTCCAAAATTAGGGTTTTTTTAATGCCCTAAACTGATGACCTAACTATTACATTCTCCTTTGCTGATATTTTTGAAATTTGCTTGACTTAAGCACATTGGAATGTCTGAAGAGTTATGAAAGTTGGCCTATGTTCTGTATACATCATTTATATGCATCATCCCCTACAACTACACTTAGTCAAATACAGTGTCTGAGTTAAACAAGATAAAGGATGTAACTGTGGCTGCTTAAAATGTTGTAACTTTTTTTTAGGTAGTGGAATTGTATGACCTAAGACCACAGTGCAAATCACATTTTTTCCACCTTAAAAGTATTCAAGTACTTTGCTATAGTTGCTCCAAGAATATAATGCAGCTGGGCAAGGTAGTGATCAATATGGGTGCCTATATAAGTGCTCTAGCGCATTCCTATTAGAATGCGTCAGAACAGACTTGATTAATTGAATCTGATGGAGTGTTCCGATTAGAACGCTTTTGTTTTATGACTCAAAATTCAAGTCCCCAATGATGTTGCGGTTTGGGAGATTTCAGTAGACCTAGCAAGCTCAGGAGTAAAACATAGTTTGCTTTTTCTTCATGTTTCTCCTTGAACAAGTGGAATACAGATAAATGAATACAAAAAATATGCTATGTTAATCACTTTTGCACTATTTTTTCCCAATTTCATATTGTTTTATTGACCCCTCATTAGGTAGCTCAGCTCAAGATAACTGTTCTCAGTCTATTTCCTTCTATCCTCATATTGTTACTCAAGATGTAAGTGACTGGATAACAGCAGTTCTGATGTTTAATTTTATTGCATCGTAATAGTTAGCTTTAAAAGCTAAACTGTCACTGTAGTAACTTATATTCAAAGATATATATGCCAAACTTTTCTAATTTTAGTAAAAGCAATTTTATAGTTTTTCTGTTGCATGATTATACTCTTTTATGGCTTAGTAGAAATAAATTATAGAAAAAGTGTTGGCATAAAATAATTTCTAGTTTGGAATCAAATGACAAAATCAAGTACAGTAGGAAGGCAAAGGTCATATCTTCATGGGACAGGAATACATAAAGAAATAGCATGAGAGGTCCAAATACAATATCCGTTTGCCTGAAAGCAAGATAGTATTTTTAAACACTTGTTTTATTAATTTTAAGAATCCTAAATGCATGATGTTTTTGTAAGGAATCAAATTCAATATTGCTATAAATTGTGAGGTAATGTATTTAATATTTAGTTTGTTTGAAAGAGGTTTTAACAATGCTTTGTAAACCAAAGAAGTCATTTTCTTTAATATCAAATATTTAAATCGCCATTTAAAAAGTATTAAGCCAGTTTTTTCTGATTAAAAGGGAAAGTTGTTTAAGTTCAGATTTCCTTCATTCAGACTATGTTGATTTTCAGATTTACAATATCAATTTAAATCTTCTTTCAAAATTGATACTCATCTCTTTACAGTGGCTTTATTGAATAATTATCCTTTTGGGATCATAAGCTTAGTCTTTAAGAAACAGAACTTGCATAACAAACACACAGTTCCTCTAGACTGGAGTATCAAACTGGTGTTGCTCCTCACAGGGCAGATCCAGATAATAGGGTGAGTGGCATCAGGGAACTGTGGGAGTTAACGCAGCTATAGGTTGTCCTCTGCCATTGACAGGTCCCCAACAGTATACAGTACCCTGGATTTCAGCAGTGGGCCCATGTAAAGTCCATAGATTGTAAGGCTGGAAGGGACCTCGGAAGATCATCAGGTCCAGCCCCCTGCACGAAGCAGGAAAGATAACTGGGGGTTCGGTGATCCCAGCCACATGACCATCTAGTCTCGTCTTGAAGATTTCCAGGGTAGGCGAATACACCACCTCTGGAGGGAGCTTATTCCACAGTCTGGACACCCTGACTGTGAAGACATTTTTCCTAATGTTGAGCCTGAATCTATCATCCAGGAGTTTGTGGCCATTACTCCTGCTTTTCTCCGTGGGTGCCCTGGTGAACTGTTGCTCACCAAGCCCTTGATGTACTCCCCTAGTGTAGCAGTAAGCTGCTACCAGGTCCCCTTTCAGCTTTCTTTTCCTCAGGTTGCAGTCCCAAATCCCTCAACCTTTCCTCATATGGCTTGCCTTTTAAGACTCTGATCATACAGATGGCTTTTCTTCGGACTCTCTCAAGCTTGTCCATATGCTTGTTAAAGTGTGGTGCCCAGAACTGGAGGCAGTACTCCAGCTGCTCTCTCACCAGTGCTGAGTACAGTGGAAGAATCACCTCCCTGGCTTTGCTGGAGATGCATCAATTGATGCATGTCAGAGTATTATTTGCCCTACTGGCTACAGCATTGCACTGCCGGCTCATATTCATACTGTGGTCTGTTGTTATCCCCAGGTCCTTTCATTAGTCAGTTTGGTGCCGCCAAGCCTTTAAGTGTGTTGGGGGTTGTTCATTCCAGTGTGGAGCACTTGACATTTCTCACTGTTGAATTTCATCAGGTTCTGATCCGTCGAACTTGCCAGCCTGTCTACATCTGTCTGTAACTGCACCCTATCTTCAAGGGTGACCACGTTTCCCCATAACTTGGTGTCATCCACGAACTTGGCCAGTGAGCCCCCACATGCAAATAGTTAATAAAGATGTTGAAACGTACTGGATGAATCACTGACCCCTGCGGGACACCGCTGCTCACTTCTTGCCAGGATGACACAGACCCATTCACTGCAACTCTCTGGGTCCTATCCTTCAGCAAGTTTCTCCCCCACCTGACTGTCTAGGAGTTAAGCTCACACTCCTCCAGTTTTCTCATGAAAACATCATGGGATACTAGATCAAAGGCCTTTTGGAAATCTAGGTATACAGTGTCAACCTGCTCTCTCATGTCCAGGTCGTGTTACCTGGTTATAGAAGGAGATGAGGTTGGTAAGGCAAGACCTGCCTATGACGAAGCCAGGCTGGCTGTCATTCAGAATCTTACCTTCTGCAGGCTTATTACAGATAGACTCCTTGATGAACTTTTCTAGGATTTTCCCTAAGATGGAAGTTAGGCTGATTGGCTTACAGTTACCTGGGTCCTTCCTCCTGCCTTTCTTGTGGATGTGCACACCATTGGCCCTCTTCCGGTCCTCAGGGACTTCTGCAGAGCACTACGAGTTGTGGAAGACTTTTGCCGGGGTCTCGCAATGACTTTGACCCATTCCTTCAGCACTTTCAGATGAAGAACATCTTGTCCTGCTGACTTGTATACATCTAATTTTATTAACTGGTCATACACCCATTGTACAGCAGTAGTAGGAAGGCAGTTGTTCCTACCATGCTCATGCTCTACTCTACCTGGTGTGGTTTTCCCCTTTGGTCTGGTGAAATACTGAGGCGAAGCAGTAATTCAGGAGTTCAGCTTTCTCCTGGGTTCTGGTAACCAGCTCTTCTGAATTGTTGACCAATGGCCCTAAACTCCCCTTTGTTTTCCTCATGTTTCCTATGTACCTAAAGAAGGACTTTTTGTTGTCCTTGATTTCCGTTGCTAATTTAAGTTTGGTTGCCACTTTAGCCTTTCTTATGTGTTCCCTGCAAATGTGGGCCGTCATGGAATAGTCCTCCTTGGGGCCCGCCCCGAGCTTCCATTGTTTATAAACCTCTTTCTTCTTTAAGAGGACCATGATGTCCCTGTTTAGCCAAGAGGGCTTCCCAGCCCTTCTGTTACTTTTTCTTCACATGGAAATGGATTTCCTTTGTGCTTCAAAAATCATGTCCTTAAGAAACAACCACTCTTAGTGCACACCTTTCGTCTTTGGTCCTGCAGCACTTGCCCTACTGGTGACCTTGGGCAAGTGAGTCGTGGGTGTACCAACCATAAAATAATTCTAACATTACTATAGCCATTATACTATATTATATTTGTTTCCATTAGAAACCCTATATTTTTAGGGATTTTAAATATTTGTGCAAGTGTGTTCGTATTCAGGACCAAAACTCAAACAGATTTAGATTCCATGTTTTTAAAGCCAGATTCCTAAGGTTCTTATTTTTTGTACCTGTACCTTTTATAAATGTGGCTTGTTAAATGGAAATATTGTTTCTTATAGAATAAGGCTTTAAAAAGTAGGTAGTATGCCTAGCCACTTTCATAATTATTCCACCTAATTTTCATAAATGGTGCACTATGCTACTTGTATACTATTACACATTATGTAATCATCCATTATATAATTCTGACAAAGATTGTCTTGCATTCAAAAGTCTAAGTCTATCCCAGCTACACAGTTTATCCAATAAAAGATATCACCCAAAGAAATTCTTTCCTCTTACATATTATACTATCATGACTATAATATTGGTGTTACACTACCATCATCTTCCCTGGCATCATGGACCATAGCTGGTTAGAAGGAACCAATGCAATCTGTACAATATCACCAATACATACAGTAACTCCATCTTCAGTGACTATTGACATAGAAGGCTATGACAACTCCATAGAGGGTCATTTTGAAAGTGTCCTTATGAATAATATACTGTATCTTAGCCATATCCATTGAGTTCAAGATTTTTCTTTAAGCTACTATTAAAAGCAAGTGAAATTCTAAAGGAAATGAATGAAGGTGACCATACTTGTTTAATCATTTAACATAAATATACAAAGTTAAAAAATAAAGATATTGAAAGCCAAGCTTTGATTTGTTGCCACAGACCTAAGTTTGACAGAAAATGTGACCTATAACATCAGATATTTTTCTTGTTATGAAATTCTTGGCATCTTATCACAAGATTGTGAAGTTACAGTGTGTAGTGTCTTGTATGTTTAGTTGAATTTTGTAACTGATGTCACAGTCCAGCTGCCAGAACTAAAACCAGAAATGCTGGCAGACTTCCAAATTTCAGTCTTCAGTATCTGGGTTGTTCCTTAATTAACTGCTTTGACCTATGAAAGTAGTTAACTCTAGAAGTACTTAACATTAGAATACTCTAGAATGTGTGCATCTCTGGCATAACTGAAGGTAGAAATAATTTAGATGTTATTTTTTGTCACTTGAGGGGGACTTGGTTCTGTGTGTTTCAGGAATTCCTGTGCAGAATTGGATCCTTCAAACCTTGGGAGTACCTGCCTGGCTTGACCCTGCATCCAGAGATTTGCCCCTGACAATCTCCAGGGTGTGTCTCTGGGGCTAGGGGTAGAAGTTACACATAAAACAGTTTAAATGGTCAGAAACTAATTTAAATCTGTAACAGAACAGAAGCTTGGTGCACAAAAACCAGTTTAAAAATGGCTGAAACTGGTTTAAGATAAACCTGGTTGAATGTAGTATCGGACTTAACTGATTTGAGTCAAAACAATTTATGGAACTTCTGTCCCCGACCCCTTCCTGGTTCAAGTTAAAGCACAGTCCACCAGCATCCCAGCATGCTTTCCAGGCCTGGGCTTGGCTGGGCTGGGCTGTCTGCTCCAGAGAGGAGGGCTGGTCCTGCCCCTCTGCTCCTTTAGCTGGAGCAGTGAGGGCTGGCTGACAAGAGGGCTGGTGGAGGGTGGGGGCAAGCCTGGCTGGAGATGTAGCCCAGTCTGTGGGGGAGGGGGGCTTCCCTGCCCCCCAGGCAAACCCCAGCTGGGGTCTGAGTGTGGGGGTGTTAAACAACCCTTCCCCTATCCAAACTTACTGCTGTCTCAACTGCGGACTATAAATCCCAGAGGCACCTGGAAGCAGGAAGAAGTAGTGATGAGCAACCCTATAAAGTCCTGCTGCGGTAATTGTGGACTGCAAATCCCAGAGACCTCAAGAACAACAGGAAGAAGTAGTGAACACACAACCAGAGAGGCATGCTCTAGCACCCCTTAGCTGCTGGCTTGAGTCACTGGAGGCATGTGGCTGCATTTCCTGAATCAAGGGTAAACATGTATTCATTTCTGTTTCAGTTTAATCTGTGCAGTTTAGACTAACCTCCAAAGACTGAATCAGCCTCAAGCTTTTTGACCATCTGTACCTAGCCTGAGAGTGAGGAAAGTCTGCATTCCCTGCTTCCAGAGATGGAGCCCCAGCAGTCTTCAGGAAAGAAAGCCATTTCTTCCTTCTGAAGACTTGCCTTGGAGATTGCTGGAAACGTATCTCTGGGAGCGGGAAATACATCACTTTTTGTCCTACTTATTGTTCTTATGGGAGAATGTGCAATGTGCCCTTCCCCTAGTGAAGCAGATCAGCTGTGCCTGGAGTTATCCTAGACAGAGCTGATCTGGAAGATATGTGGGCAGAGCTAATCTGTGCCAGGAGATACCCTGGACAGAGCTTCATTTGGTGATGTCTACTTAAAGCCTTACAGCAGCTTTGAAGTTTGCCAGTCAAAGTATAAAATCTCCTTACTTGTCCTTGATTTAAAAAATGACATATTTTGTATTGGCATGAACATATTTTTATATAGGCATGAAGCAAGATGGTAAGTAGAATTTTGCAAGGCATTGTCTACAATAACTTTTGTATTTGGGAGTTGAAAGCAAATTGATCTGTTGATTCTTTAAATAGAATAAGTCCCTGATGCACTTCCAGCATTTGTTTACAGGTTTCCTTTTTTATTTTTTTTTATAGTTTTGTCTTAAAAGAGAACTTATTGTCAGAAATTATTTTCAATATATTATTAGCCTCTAATTTATAACAGTTGGTAATATTAAAGTCTGCTTTTAGAAATAAGTCATTTTTAATCTGGTGCTGACAAATTGCTTGACTGCTAAAATTGATGAAGTCAGCTTTAGGTGTCAATAAGTGGAAAATTTCAGTTTTTCTGAAGTTATCATCTGTGCATAGTCTCACTTCTGGGTCTCAGATGCTTTCCATGAGATTGATGAAACACTTTGGCTTTTAAGTGTTCTCTTTGCAGGTGGGGTAGGGTGACACCTTATCGGCCAACTCATTCAGAATTATATAAGCTTCCTCTTACTTGCAGTTTAGTTGCCCATCTATTGCTCCAAGTAGGTATTTCAAAAATTAATTCTGGATTCTGATTGCTGCCACCTGTTCCTTACTGAATCTGGTTGGCAAACACAACATTCTATTCCAAGTTTCTTAGCGTTTTAGTTAAACTTGTTTCAAATTCTTATACCTCTGAGGCCTTTGCACCGAGTGCATCAGCATGTCTTTGCAATACCTGGACTGATTTTTGAGTTGGCATTTTGGTCTTTATGGCATCTCTATGTAGTCTAAAAGCAACCGAGTGCACTGACATTTTGTTGCTTTTGGAAAGCACCCTTTTTGAAGCTCAGTATCTGTCATGGACAAATGCTTGCTTTTACACTCAGCATAAGTTTCAGTAGTTGGTCTGATGCTTCCCTGTATTCATCATACCCTTTATGAAGAAAAACACACAGCAGCTTCAAGTCTTATGAGGCATAACTGTTAAGAATAGCTAATCATTTTGTATGAAGTGCTTCTGCCTTTGAGACTCTTGCAACATTCATGAATGCCCAATATATGCCTGTAAATGTTACCCCAAGCACTGACAAGGTCCTTTAAACAAGACCTTGACAACTTCCTCTTATTGGCATCTTTTGTTACAGTATTCTGGTGCAGCCAGTATCAATGTTTAAAAAGCTCCAGACCTTATAGCAGTAAATAAGTCCCTGGCTGCTTAGATGAGTTCTTAGATTAGATTTGAGGGCATGTGGGCCCCAGGACTCTGGCAGAAGTTAATTTTACATATAATGCACACCACATGGGAACTTTTTCCTGAGAAAGACATTAACTTAAAATCATAGAAGTGTAAGCATAGAAAGTCATTATGAGGTTCATAGATTTCATAGACATTAGGCCTGGAAGGGACCTCGGGAGACCATCGAGTCCAGCCCCCTGCCCAAAGGGCAGGAAGTCAGCTGGGGTCATAGGATCCCAGCAAGATAAGCATCCAATTTACTCTTGAAGGTGTTCAATGTAGGTGCTTGAACCACCTCCGCTGGCAGACTGTTCCAGACCTTGGGGGCTCGGACAGTAAAGAAATTCTTCCTTATGTCCAGCCTGAAAGGGTCTTGCAGGAGTTTGTGACCGTTCGACCTAGTCATCCCTTGGGGCGTTCTGGTGAACAGACGTTCCCCCAGATCCTGGTGGTCACCCCTGATAAACTTATAGGTGGCCATCAGATCACCCCTGAGCCTGCGCTTTTCCAGGCTAAAGAGTCCCATGGCTCTCAGCCTGTCATCGTAAGATCTGTTTTCCTGACCTCTGATCATGCATGTGGCTCTCCTCTGGACTCTCTCAAGCTTCTCCACATCCTTTTTGAATTGTGGAGCCCAAAACTGGACGCAGTACTCCAGCTGCGGCCTCACCAAGGCCGAGTACAAGGGGAGAATGACGTCCCGGGATTTGCTCGAGAAGCATCTATGGATGCACGCCAGCATTTTGGTCGCTTTACTAGCCGCAGCATCGCATTGCAGGCTCACGTTCATCTTGTGGTCAATGATGACCCCCAAGTCTCTTTCTTCTGTAGTGCTAACCAACGTAGCACTGCCGAGCCTATAAGGGTGCTGCAGGTTTTTCCTCCCAAGGTGGAGAACCTTGCATTTATCGGTGTTAAACACCATGAGGTTCTCGTCTGCCCATTTGCTGAGCTTGTCCAGGTCAGCCTCGATCACCTGCCTATCTTTTGGTGTGGATGCTTTGCCCCAAAGTTTGGTGTCATCGGCGAACTTGGCCAGTCCACTCCTGACTCCAATGTCCACATCGTTAATGAAGATGTTGAACAGTATGGGTCCCAGGACAGAGCCTTGAGGGACCCCACTGGTCACAGGGCACCATGATGAGTGACTGCCATCAATCACAACCCTCTGGGTCCGACCACGAAGCCAATTTCCCAGCCAGCGGATCGTGGTGGAGCCAAGGCCACAACTGGGCAGTTTGGCCAAGAGGTGATCATGGGATACCAGATCAAAAGCTTTTTTGAAGTCAAGATATATGACATCAATCTCTTCTCCCTTGTCCAGGCGATAGGTCACCTGGTCATAGAAGGAAATGAGATTGGTCAAACAAGACCTACCTGCAACAAACCTGTGCTGGCTATCCCTTAGAATGTTAGCCTCGGCCAGTCCCTCAAGGATGGCCTCTTTAATAAACTTTTCTAAGATCTTCCCCAGGATAGAAGTCAGACTAATCTATTCCATCCACTGCCGTGAGGCAGGATCAAATATACTCGGACATTCCCTGATGTATGTTTGTTGAATCAACTTTTAAAATCCTTCAGTGGTGGAGATTACACAATCTTCCCTACATATCCTGTTCCAGCGCCTCACTGTCAGAACAATGAAATGTTTCTCCCCTTCACTTCTTAACAGCAAGCAAAGATTTAAGCTGTTTCTTCTTCTCCATCAACCTCCTTTTTCTTCCTTTGGCAGCCAAGGAAAACAATTGATCACTTGAAAGCTGGCAAGTCAGTCAGCAACACAGAAGTCCTTGACTTCAGAAAAGCCAACTTTGACAAGCTCAAGAGGCTTGTCGGTCAGGCCCTCAGGGACTGTGACCCCAGGGAGATGGGAGGAGAGTGGATCCGGCTAACTACAGGCCCATTAGCCTGACTTCTATCCTTGAAGCTTGAGAGAGTCCAGAGGAGAGCCACGCGCATGATCAGAGGTCAGGAAAACAGATCTTATGATGACAGGCTGAGAGCCATGGGACTCTTTAGCCTGGAAAAGCGTAGGCTCAGGGGTGATCTGATGGCCACCTATAAGTTTATCAGGGGTGACCACCAGGATCTGGGGGAACGTTTGTTCACCAGAGCGCCCCAAGGGATGACTAGGTCGAACGGTCACAAACTCCTGCAAGACCCTTTCAGGCTGGACATAAGGAAGAATTTCTTTACTGTCCGAGCCCCCAAGGTCTGGAACAGTCTGCCAGCAGAGGTGGTTCAAGCACCTACATTGAACACCTTCAAGAGTAAATTGGATACTTATCTTGCTGGGATCCTATGACCCCAGCTGACTTCCTGCCCTTTGGGCAGGGGGCTGGACTCGATGGTCTCCCGAGGTCCCTTTCTGCCCTAATGTCTATGAAATCTATTAAAATCTTGATGAAAACCTTTTATATACTGGATGGCTGTTCTATCCTACCTGTAGGCTTCTTTCTTCCAGACAAAGCAAACCTAGTTCCTCCCACCTATTCTCTTTTCATCTTGTCACTGTCATCTGGATGTTCCACAGTTTGAAGCTGGCAGTGTCTTTGAGGAGAGGAGTCTTGTTCATCTACTCCTTTCCCCTTAGTTTGCAGCTTACTTATTTTCAAGTGGTTTAAATCTTTCAGTGTTTTATGGTTTTCATCTTTTATTTTGTTCAGCATTGAATTCCTTTTTGGATGCTTCTGTACCATATGATCACAATATCTGGAATGTTTGGAAAGCACACTGTATTCGGCAAAAAGAAGCACTTGATAGCAGGTAGGGTAGTTGACTTAAACTGCACCTGTTATGACTGCCCCCAGACTTTGAGCCACAGAGGTTGTTTCCCTAATTTCACATTTAGGCTCCAAGGTCCAAAAGAATCCTATGGTCTCCTCATAGAAGCTAAGGTAAGCAGTTTGCTTGCATTAAGGCAAGCACCAGTCTTTCATCACTCTTCCTCAGATAAGAGTCTGGTTTTTGTCTGCTTCATATAGGCTAGGGGCAGACATTCAAAAAGCCTGAGCCTGAATTGATTCAATCTAACCTGGCTAGGCAGAAGCAGGTTAGATTGGCTAGACTGGCACATGCCTGCAGTAGCACAGAGTACAAGCCAGGGGGTGCTAGAACAGCCCTCCCTTCCATTCCACAATGCTGAGCTGATGGGGGCATAGCCATGCCCCAGCAGGATGCTCTCATTAGGGAGGGGTCCCCCCTCCCCCCAACCAGCCCAGCAGGGAATTGATATAACACTGTGTTTATCACCCCTAACTCTATGTTTATCACACCTTTAAGAAAACAACAGAGGGACATTACCAGCTACCTGTTGATTCTGCCTTTGTCCTGTCCACCACAGCACGGACCATACCTAGCATGTAGTGTGCTAGCTAATGCTGTGTCTGTTTAAGGCAGAGGGGATGGCGGAATCCCTTCTTAGAGGGGTGGGGAAGTAGGAGGGAGGGGTCAGCCCTGCTGTGGAGCAGAGATTCCCACCCAGTCGGGAGAGCATGTCGGGATGCTGGGGGAATCTGATTTAACTTAAACCAGCAATGGGTCTTGGACAGACATTGCATAAACTGATTTGACCCAAATCAGTTAAGTCTGATACTACATTCAACCAGGTTTATCTCAAACTATTTTCAGCCATTTTCAGATTGGTTTATGTGCACTGGACATTTGTTCTGTTATAAGTTTAAACCAGTTTCTGATCACTTAAACCGGTTTGTGTAACACTTGTCCCTAGCTATAATGTTCTCAGTAACTGAGTAACTTAAACTGGTGGAGAATTACTCAGTAGCTTGTACTGATGTAGAAAACTGAATGAAACACTCACTAAAAAAGAACCACCTTATTGTACTCTCATTTTAAATCACTGACTGCTAGATTTCATTCATGTCCTTTAACCTTTCTTTGCTGGTTTCTTCATCTGTAAAACAAAGTTGTTGATTAAATGTTCAAGAAAATTATGGGGGAAAAAATTACTCAAGGGTTTCAAAATCTTTCCCATCCTCCTCCTCCTTTTCATTAAATTTTGAGATAAACTGAAAGAAAGTCTTTATCAAAATGAGAAAAAATATATTTTCCACTAGGCCAGGTGTATGTAGAATAAAAATTGTAATAATAGTAAAAGCTGGTCATATTTAGACAAGGGATAGCATTTTTTGTATAGCATGTTTCCCTCTGGGGTCAGGTCAACTCTCAGGATCTCAATATTGCGCTGTTAGACAGGAGGCTGTGACACTATTGCACATACACCCCAAAAGTTAGACACAGATCACTAATTCGTATATCATGCATACAATGACATATACACACTCAAACACACTCACCAGGTCACACACATACAACCCACCTGCACATACAGGTAAGTTCCTAACTTGGATGGTACAGTGTGTATGTGTGTGCTTGGGGTACCTGGGATACTTGGGGGAAGGTTCAGGTGAGAGAGAGTTAAAGTGTAGGGAGTGAAACTTGCAAGAACCAGGATTAGAACCAGTGGGCTACAGAGAAGCTGGCTGACGAACTGAGGCTTGGGTTTACTTAAGGTAGACTGGGGTTGGAAACTGAGGCAGACAGCTGAGATATTGTGAGGGGAGGAGGGCAGATAAGTAGTGGCAAAGAGGAGACGGTCAGGAAAGAAACTGAGGCAGAAACCTGGTTGCTCAGGGGAAAAGGAAAAAGCAGTGGGGAGAAGACAGTGGCAAAGAAACGGGGGTTTGGAGGCAGAAAGGAGCTCAGGACAGGTGTTGGAGGTGGCAGTAAGCCAGAAGCAGGAGAGGGAGAAATGAGACAGAAGTTAGAGGGGCGAGGAGCAAAGATTGGAGCAGGACCAAACCACAGTAAAGCAAAACCCAACTTCGGTGTCCAAATAACAGTTTTATTAGACAACACACCACACAGCCCCATGAAGTTCCCCCATACACACACAAGCACTCACAGTGGCAGCAGGAGAAAGAGACTGAGTGGAAGGGCTGGAGTCCAGGTAGGGAAGACAAGCAGCGTCCAAGTCCTTGGTTGAAGAGGGGGTGGGGGGTGATAGCTACCTATCCAGGTTGGAAAGGGGTCCTTGTCCAGTAGGTGTTGTCCAGAGGGTGGTCGCCGGCAGGGCCTCTGGGTGGATAGGTGGTGTGGCATGGTTCTGGTCCAGATGGAGAGGGAGTCCCACTGGGTCTGTCTTCACTGCCCCTGTTTATAGGGGCAGACGGTGTGTGACCCTAGTGACAGGAGGCATGCCCAGGCAAGAGTCAGCCCCAGTGTAGTGAGCATGTGTGCTCCATGGAGGGATGTGCAGTTTCGGGTGTCTGTAATGGTGGGGTACAATGGTGGAGTTGCTGGTTCTGCAGGGTCTGTCTTTCAAATGCTGAGTTCTTGTCTCTGTTCCTGGATGAGGTCCATGGTTCCTGGGTGAATCAGTGCGAGGTGATGGCCTGGTTGTTACAGACCATTCAGTAGAGACCTGCTACCATTGTATTTTTATCATTCCCAATCACTCTTATTCATCTGGGAACCAATTAACATGGGAGGGGTACATGAATCATACAGTTGCAACACAGGGGATGCCTGGGCAGAAGACACAAGATGGAGGCTTGACATACAAAATGGAAATTTGACATGACTTATGCTAACTTACACATATAAGCCTAAAACAGTAATCACACAATATAAAATCAGTACAAACATAGTAATTATCACTTATAAAACAGTGGGTATTGATATCAAAATAGCAGGGAACTTATTTGCAAAGAGGGGAGGGAAAAATAAAACTTACCACCTAAAATAAAATGTTAAAGCTTACCCTACATCTTAGCTTACTTATACTTATCTATAGGGAATAGAGAAGGAGAGAAAAAATCAGAAACAGTTGGGGAAGGGGAAGGAATGTACTTTAAAGTTTAAAAAAAAAAAAAATCCCCCCAAAACTGGGGGTTTTGCTACATATTCCCCCCAATCAACCTTACACAAGGGTGATGTCACTATACTGTTTGAACACCCTTGTCCGGCTATATAGAAAGGAGGTGTGCCATCTTCAGCTGGTTTGAAATTAAAACAAAACTTAGGCAGTTAACAGATATTGAAAGAGGAAAACCTTGGGGGGGTGGAAGAGAAAGAAAATAACATAATGAGGTTGATTTGAACAGTTACAATGGTATAGTTGTCTCTGTCCTTATTAAAATATGACTTTGAATGCAGTTTTTACATACATCTTATTATACTGATATTCTAAATAGCATTTATATCCTTAAGAGAAGTACAAACAAAACCAAACATTTTGACATCTTATCAGATAGTTTAGAGAAGGGAGATAGACATCTTATCAGATAGTTAAACAAACAACCCCCCCCCCAAAAAAATACACATAACCTTTAATAAATATCATGTTGCTAACCAAGTGGAATCTAAAACTTTGCTGCCCTTGTTTCAAATATAAAAACAACTTTCCAGTTGTTTTTTATATTTGACAGTAGTTTTCTGGTGTGGGATCCACAGACAGATTCAGTTTTTAGAGGAAAACTCCTTGCAGTGGCTGATTATTCATATTTATGAATGTATACAATGCTGACATGTGCAGTGGCAGTGCACACATCATTTTGCATTCTTGGAGTGCTTTTCTTTTATACTGAAAAAGTGGAGCAGTTACCTATAGGAGGGTGGCCATCCTAAGTTGAGGATTTTTATGGTCTTTTCCTGCCTCAACATAGGGGTGGCACTGATCAGCCTGAGTGTGTTTTTCAACGGCTCAGAACCGTTCCTTCCTGCTAGCCAAGAAGGGTGGCCGACAGCATAAAAAAGACTGTTCACTCTATTCCTTGAGGGTCAGGTGGTTTATTTAACAAGGAGGCTCCCAAAATTAATTGCTCAATGGAGCCCTCCTGAAAAACTCATCTTTTAAAGTGACAACCTGGCCCAACTGCAACAAGGACATTGGCATCCCTCAGAGGGACACTTTCTCCCTCAGAATTTTTGCTTAGAAAGCCTTTTCCATGTTCTTACATCTCACCCCCATTACCAATAAGGATATACTTTTACACTTCTAGGAGTCCCTGCCTTGCAGCGCAGGCACAAAGCAAACACACAACACTGTTTTGCACAAACACTCAACAATCCCTGCAGTCTCTTGGCTTGTGTTACAAACGTTCACAGTCTCTAGCACAGAACTTAGTCTTCTCTGCTACTGACTTCTTATTGGACCAGCGTTATACGGTGTTGTACATAACCCACACAGACCACAGCATGATCAGGACACGACTTTTTCTTAAAGCAACTGCATCTTTTCCCTGCTCTAGAGCAGTCATTCCTAAAATTGCATCCTTACTCTTTCTTCCTGCCTGCTGTGGCATTCAAACTCTGTTACTCTCTTCTTCTCTCTTCTCTTTCTAAACACTTTCCACATATCTCTCTATCACAGCTGCCTCTGCCTGTTTTCCCACTTCCCTCTATCTTTTTCCTTTCCCTCTCTCTATCACAGCTCCTTGCTTTCTGAATCTCTCTATGTAAGGAAACAAACCTTGAATGAACGAACCACGCATCTTTCTTAGTGAAATGTTCTTTAACTCCCTCACATAGGGCTGTAACAATACAGGCACCAGCTGTGGGGGGCAGTCCTGTCTTCATGATATGATATTAACTCCTACAGTCTTATTTCTCTTCAGTATTCTTCATAAAGACTAACTTTGACAAAAATGTGTCCTTTTCCATCTTTTTTAAAGTAGAGAGGCATTTTCCTACTATGCTGTTTGTGATGCCCTTTCCTTTATCTAATCTAGTTAATCATAAATCAGTTGGACTGGCTAATAGTTTAGCAAGTTTTAGTATTTAGGTTAACACACAGGAATCATAGTAAAATGTGGTAATACTGTATTTTACCAGGAAAAGGAAGTGTGGCTTTTTCGTGTCTTATTTTTCCCTGTTCTCTTTTTTTTTATTATATTCCTCCCCCCCACCCCCCCTCTCTCTGCACAGGGTGGGTATTCTGCTCCCTCCTCTCCCTGGCAGGGCTCATTCCAGGGCATCTCACGGACTGTTCCACCGCACCGCAGACAGAGTGAGTCTGTACTTCTCACTCATCCCTCACCATGTTCCAGTAGAGGCTTCCCTTTTGCACGCACTGTTCATCATGTAATATCTTCCTTTGTCAGGCACAAACTTACAGGCATATACTATACTCTCTGGCCTAACCTAAATGCTTTTTTCAGTCCCTATACAACTTTAGCTTTTTTACAGTATATTACTAGCTGATTTACTGCAACGGTTCTTGAAGTCGACCTGAATAAGCCCCGTGTCCACTCTTGTCAATAACTTGCATCTTGCTTGCTGCATTTCTTTTCCTTTCTGTGGCTGTAATGTGCTGTCCTGTTCATGTGTGTGTTTTGTTGGCTCACAAGGTCTGCATGTGTGTATGTGTGCACGTGTATATAGAGACATGTTTACATAAGATATTGTGGGGATGCATTTATAATTTATTCCTTGTTAAATATTTTAATGAGAAAAATAGTATAATTCTCACTGCCATCCAGGAAAATTTTAAATATTTTTTTTCAGAATTGCTTTGCTGAAACTAATTTCCCTCCCTCAAATGTTGGTTGTAAAGAAAAAACATCTAACACCTTGAAGAATTGGCTGCTCTAAAACATGCGTGATATATTAACATTGCTTTTGTGCTAGCTACTGCTTGAGTTGAAATAAGATGCAATTATTCTCTTGCCTTGGACCCGCAATGCAAAAGGCAAAATTGCTTATTTAAATTGTGTTTACATACAAAATAGCAAATGGTAAGTCTTAATTTGTACTTTGTTGTCTTAATGTACATCGCTGTATGACCAAAGAAATAATATTAATTACACCAATACTTTATTCATACTAATTTATAAATAATGGTGAGCTTGCTGATGCCCAACTGGACCCAAGAGCATCTGGATCAGAAGTGCAAAAAAAAAAGTTACAATTATTAAAGTAATGTAGATTCTCAGGAGACTGGGAATTTTAAAGGTTTATCCTGGCAAATTAAGATTATATTAAATATACTTTGTAATTGTTCTAAAAATGATTTCAGTTTTAAGAAAATGTCATGTTGACAGCATTTTTTACACTTCAGCTACTATCTTGACATTTTTCTGAAACACTGGTCTGAAAAATTCAAAGTGGATAAATACTAAAATTTTTATAATGGATGTTTCCTATATGTTAATTGGACTTGTTTTCACATTTCTACTTTTTTTTTGTATAATGAATTTAGTTTTCACAGAAGATATGAATTTGTTAAAGGTAATAGACTAAGTGTTCAATCCACAGGTATAGCACTAGCAGTAGCAGTGCACAAATGTTGCATTGCCATACCCAATGTTGTCGGCTATTGTCTGGAAACATTCCCCTTTGAGGCAATGGGATTTCTGTGAATTCAGTTTATGGTGGTTCTGAGCATATAATTAAAGAATGTCCAATTGTGTCAGTAGTGTCTTGATGTGTCAGGCATCTGTGCACTAGGAATTGGTCCAAGATACTTTGAGCTATTCTCCAGTGGCTGCAGAAGTGCTTTTAAAAATTACCAACCTCCTGAGCTATTCAGCATCATCATCTCATCTTTAAGCTTTTGTATAGTTTCTTGAAGTCAATAAATCTATATGAAGCTGCCCTGAAAAAGCACAAATTCTCTTTGTGTTTTGTCAGTATGCTCTGCCATTAAAACGGATAAGAAAGTGGACTAGTGTAATCAGGCAAACTTTAATAGTTGCATTTTTTAGAAAGACAGATCTTTTCTCTATAATTATTTGTTTGAGTTTTTGTAACCTTTTCCTGTAAATCTCATTGTTAAATTTGATCATGAAAATGCATACTGAAGATACTAAAGTAGAGATTTTTTTGTGCATTTTTTAACATACATGCTTACCTACAGGATCACATCATTTCTTAAAGTGTTCCCTCAAAAGGAGATTATTCATAGCAATAGCATGTGTAACCCCTCTGTTTTAGTGTTTTCAGATCTGCTTATTCCTGTAAATATCACCTTGAGGGTGTTATTCTGGAAGGGATATTACAGGGCAAGTCTGGGATTTGGGTCACCAATAGGAATAAAACACCACTTTCCTTTAGCAACTTTCTCCTGAAGGTTGACATGGAAGTATCATCTCTAGTCTGGCATTACTTGCAGAACTTTAACTGTATGCACTGTCATGACGATAACAGTCTTTTTACCGATGCATGCATTTTAATAGACTGTCACGTAAAGACATTATTTATACTGCATTTGTGGCTACTTTACAGAACAAATAAGTAATTTGTTTATGACATTTTTAGTAACAAGATTGAATGCCTTATTTCTTTAGCTCCAAAGCTGTAGTATGGTACTTAAATCTTAAATATTCTCCTGTGATTCATCCACTTCTACATACAACTCATATACTTCTGATTCACACACTTAATACAGTAGCTCTAGAAATGTAGTTTTGAGGGTAAAAAAAACTTGTTAATTATTATTCATTTTGAAACACAAAATGTGTTGTAGTAATTTCCCTTTGGGGCCTAGGTTAGGCACATGTTGGAAAACAAATGTCTGTGCCCCACAGACCAAAAAAAAAGAAGGTTTGGGGGGGGCGGGGGATTTTTCACATGAGTGAACTGATTCTGTAGTCTAATTCTCAAGAATTTTTTGCCTGTGGGGCACATCATTTTGTACTTTCTCCACATATGTATGTTAGAAGTGAAAGAAGCATAGCAGTTCTGAAAGATAATTTCTTGATTTACTGCCATCAACAAAAATAAGCTACTGTGTGTCTTTTGATTACAAATCCTTGTAATAGTGTTAACATGCTATTTTACATCTTTATATTTTTAAAACAAATGTATTCATAAGTTTTTATTAAATGTTTTACAAGAAATATTTCTCATGGGCCAGTTAGTGTTCTTTGCAGTTTTGAGCTGCACAAGAAGATACTATAAGCAAAATAAAACAGCTACATGAATTGTCACAGATCATGAATGCTACCCAGCTGGTGTTATGAGAGAGATTTTTAAGTATTGGAAATACTCAGTTACCACTTCAATGCAATTTATTTGGTTTTGGTTTTCACATCTTTATTGCTGCAATTTGATATTATTTCTCATTTTGTTTTTGAGAGAGTATTTTAGCTTATTTATTTATTTTTAACAGAACTATCCTAAGTTGGGGAGCAAAAGATTACATTTAGGAAAGGGACAAGGATTATTTAGTTTCAAAGCATTTGAAACTTAACTCTCAATTTTATATAAGCACATGCTTATCTGCATACACATATGGCTCTACAAATGTATACATGGAGAGTATATTTATTGTCATATACACCAAGTACGAGTATAAAGTTTTATTGTAGTTGGTCAAGTGATATTTAAAAGGCAATAATAATGGATTTTACTAAAACTATCCCAAATAAATGCCAATAAAAACTTTTTGCTACATGTTATTTTACATAGGGCACATTAAACAAAAATATGAAATATGTTCGGGTTTAAAGAAATAAAGTATTTTATTTTCATTGTTTGTAAAATCAGTCTTGCCTAGTGCCTTAAATGTTTCTGTACTGTGTTAAGTAGGAGAGTGCCAATACAGGTATATCTGAAACTTTCCAGATAAAAAAATATGATTTTAAGGTCTGCTGTTTTAATTTCTACCCCTTCCCCCACCCTAGGAGAGAAGTAAATGTCACATTGGAAAGTTGGCACTAACCACCTTCCAGTGGTTGTCTAGCTATTTGTCAAGCTAACTTCAATTCAAAAGCTTTTTCCCTTCTAGGAGAATATATTGATCATCATGATGCAAGGAAAAAGGGTCTTCTGCAATAAATTTTAAAGGTTTTTTGTTAACAGGGAAGTCACCAGGAAGATGAATCAATAAGCACTGCAGTTGACAAGGTCACAAATACCTTATGAGTTACAGTTTCACAAGATAATGCATAATATACAGTGGGAGACAGAATGGGCGGAGTGAAAAAACACATTACGTTCACTATAATACATTGTAGTTAAAGAATTATCGATAACCTTTAATACATAAAACATTAAAGGTTGAAGCATTTAGGTTCTAGGAATGAGGGCATTTTGGCACATCTTAGTACATGCATTACATGTACTATAGTGAATGTATTACATGTACCATAGCCTCTTTAAACTGCATGAAAATCTTTGCTCCTGGAAGTTGGATTTCTAATGAGTGAACACATGTTATTTAACATGTAAATGAAAAATAATACAGTTCAGTCATACAGTTTTCTCATTGTTGCGTCTTGGTCCTCTGACATCATTGTCCTTGTCTTTTTCTTGTCTCTGCTTTCCCATTATGCCATTGGCAAGGAGTTGAGAAGTTAGTCCATTACTTCTGTGATAAAGCGTGGTACAGTACAACTTCAGATTTCTTCCCATCTCCTCTTTACATGTTTCAACCATTTTCTCTTTTGCATGATGCATGCCTATCAAAGCCATGCATGCAGTTCTCAAGTTACATATTGCACTGTTTCCTACACACTTCAAAATATTAATAAGAGAAGTAAATACTACCCTATGTATTCCACAAAGGCATTCTATGTAGAACTGAGATCAAAGATATAGTTATCTTTTAAAGATAACAATATCTAAGAGTGAACCTTAAAATAATGATATTTCTATTTCTGTCAGTTTCATGATAATGAATTTAATATTAATAACTGACACTAAACATATGCTTACCATTTAAAGTGTTAATCAGAGTGACTCGGGGAATACATGTTTGTCTGTTATGGGTGGTCTTTTTCACTGATAAATTGCTTTCCGACTGTAACATCACCCAGAGATGTTCCTTCTAAGGGAGCTGAAAACAGTTCTGCTTCATATATAACTACGAATGTAGCAGAGATTACTTTTCTAATTTAGTAAGCGGTGCACCTAATGAGTAGATATAGAAGTCTATTCCTTCCATTATTTTAGTGGAATATGTGTACAAAGCCTATTACATACTGTACTTTAATTTTTGAGTGCCTTTTCTGAGCTGTATGCTGGTACAAACAGACCATAACTCAGCAACCGTGTGCATAGGAATGCATAAGGGAATGCATTTTAAATAGTCCTGTGCACTTGAATCTTGTTCACATCAATCATACATAGAAACCCTGTTAACACGGATACTGTATACTGGTTTATGACCCATCAGTATGTGAATCAGTCCCAAAAGGATGTCTAATCATACAGAGCACTTCAAGGTTTCTGAGCCAGTTCCATGAAGTATCTGGCTTTAATTGCTGGTGGAAAGGATGCTATTTTTTCCTTTCTTATTTGTTAAGAAACTTTTATGATTAGGCAGTTAACTATCAGATATCTATTACACTTAACCACGTCTTTGTATAAGTACAAAGAAACCAGATAAAGGACAAAGGAGAAGAGTATGAGAGTAGTAAATGTACATTTCAATTGCAAATATTTCCTGAACGTTACTTAACTGCTTTCAAAAGTAGCCTTGCCTTTTCATGAATTGTTCTCCTTTTTCCTACTTTCAAAACCACTGACGATGGTAACCAGCTCTCCAGCAATTTGACTAGAAGTCATTTGTGATAATCCTGGTAATGTTGATATAAGTGGTATTATTAGCTTGAAGCTCAAAAGTAGAAATTGGTACTTTATTCAGAACTTCTCAGTGAACTGAATATTACACTGGAAATTCTAAACTGTACATGGTAAAATTAGTACCATAAAAATCTACATGTAGTGGTGTTTTTACGCTCGCATCATGCTAATAAGTTTTTTAGCCCCTTTCGGTTATGCAAGATGTCTAGGACGCTAGCAAAATTCATATACCATATCTATCTTTTACATACTTTATGTAATGCCAAATGTAGGAGATTTGTCGCGAGTCATATAATTCTGCATATTGGCACCAATTTGTAAAATGCCATTCTAAATACAGCATTATCAAAAGCTAGTTTCTAAGCTGGTTTTCAGATGTCCATTCACATACTTTAACTGTAGAAAACTGAGGTTGTCTTGTCTAATTAGTTACAGCTTATGGTTAGCATATGCTTGATTATAACCATTGTGAGGTAGTTTGGCACATAGTTATGTAAGTAAATACACATTAGGTATGAACATTGACTTTGACTTTGTTCCCCCTTTTTATGAAACCACTATTTGCATCTATTAAACATTGGTGGAGTACAGTCTGCCATACAAAATACATACTCATTTTTCTTCTTTATGAAGTTAAATCTAAACTACTTGCTAAATCTTTCTACCCTAATTCCACATGCATTCGTTTTGAGTGGTTCTTAAACTGCTGTGTGTTTCTGTATCTCAGAATTTTCTCTCCTTTAAAGTACACAAAGCACTTCCCAAAATGGAGAACATTTTGGCCAACGCTGTTTCTTTTTGTGTAAAGTATTTTCAGGAAAAACAGATTTTAGTTTGAGGTCCTGTGGTCTCCCATCTCTGCTAAATTTAATATTAGAAAAATTGACAGAAAATCACTGGGATTTATTATTTAAACTGTAATTTGCATATTAAAACTGTTACTACTATATTATTAGTGGAATAATAGCCCAGGTGAGGGAGATTCCTTACCTGTCATCAATGCTAACCTTGTGAAGAAACACCTTGAGAGGCTGGATACCTTCAAGTCAGCCAGCCCTGTCAGTTTACATCCCAGGGTACTCAAGGAGCTGGATAGCATCATAGCTCAGCCCCTGGCACAGAACTCCTGGCGCTCTGGTGATGTGCCTGAAGATTGGAAGAAGGCCAATGTGGTGCCTGTCTTCAAGAAAGGGAGCAAAGTGGATCTGGCAAACTACAGGCCCATCAGCCTGACCTCAATCCTGGGGAAGGTCTTAGAAAAGATTATCAAAGATGCCATTCTTAACAGACTGGCCAATGGCAACATCCTGAGGGATAGCCAGCACAGGTTTGTTGTGGGTAGGTCTTGCTTGACCAATCTTATATCCTTTTATGACCAGGTGACCTATCCCCTGGACAAGGGAGAAGAGATTGATTTCATATATCTTGACTTCAAAAAAGCCTTTGATTTGGTATCCCACGATCACCTCTTATCAAAACTGGCTAACTGCGGCCTCAGCCTCACCATGATCCTCTGGCTGGGGACTTGGCTCCATGGTAGGACCCAGAAGCTGGTGGTTGACGGTAGTCGATCGTCATGGTGCCCTCTGACTGGTGGGGTCCCTCAAGGCTCTGTCCTTGGGCCTATACTATTTAATATCTTCATTAATGATGTGGATGTTGGTATCAAAAGCGGACTGATCAAGTTCGCTGACAACACCAAACTTTGGGGTAAAGCGTCCACACCTGAGGAAAGGAGGGCGATCCAGGCTGACCTTGACAGGCTCAGGAAACGGGCGGACGAGAACCTGATGCTGTTTAACACCGAAAAATGCAAGGTTCTCCACCTTGGGAAGAAAAACCTGCAGTATGCTTATAGGCTTGGCAGTGCTACGCTGGCTAACGCAACAAATGAAAGGGACTTGGGGGTCATGATTGACCACAAGATGAACATGAGCCTTCAATGTGATGCTGCAGCTAGTAAAGCAAGCACAGTGCTGGCTTGCATCCATAGATGCTTCTCAAGCAAATCCCAGGATGTCATTCTCCCATTGTCCTCGGCCTTGGTGAGGCCGCAGCTGGAGTACTCTGTCCAGCTTTGGGCTCCACAATTCAAAAAGTATGTGGAGAAGCTTGAGGGGGTTCAAAGGAGAGTCATGTGCATGATCAAAGGTCAGGAAAACAGACCTTATGAAGAGAGGCTGAGAGCCATGGGACTCTTCAGCCTGGAAAAGCGCAGGCTCAGGGGTGATCTGGTGGCTACCTATAAGTTTATCACGGGTGCTCACCAGGATCTGGGAGAACGTCTGTTCACCAGAGCATACAAAGGGATGACGAGGTCAAAGGTCACAAACTCATCCATGAGTGTTTCAGACTAGAAGAACTTCTTTACTGTCCGAATCCCCAAGGTTTGGAATAGACTGCCACCAAGGTTAGTTCAAGCACCTACTTTGAACGCCTTCAAGAGACATTTGGATGTTTATCTTGCTGGAATTCTATGATCTCTGCTGACTTCCTGCCCCTGGGGCACGGGGTTGGACTCAATGATCTTCTGAAGTCCCTTCCAGCCCTAATATCTATAAATGATTGTACTTGCCTCTATTCCTAGAAGAATTGCTCAGTGAGAAAGGAAAGACCAGGACTACCACACTGATTTGGTTAGGTTACTGTATGGAACAGGAAAATAATTATTAAAAACTTACATTTTGGTACTGTTCATCTCTCATGCAGTCACATTTTTTATCTTTTTCTAAAATCAGCAGTATTCAGTGTATTTTAATGTCTTCACTTAACTCTTTGTCCCTTGTTGATGTCACTGGTCCAACCTGTCTACCCAAAAACAAAACAATTCATTCAGGAGACTTCATCCTTCCCCCTCCTTTTGAATTTACCTTAGAAGGAGAACTGTACTAAGAGCATTCAATTTTTTTCCCTGTAAAAAACAAAAAAAAGAAAAAAAGACCAACCCAGTAAAAGCTGATGAGTGCTGAGGTTCATGTTAGTAGAGCGAAGTGTCCTTTGCATATGTATTAGATCTAAACAAACATATCTTTCTGTCAAGGCAAGAAAAAGATGGATGAGGGTTTTTTTAAACAAAAAAAATTGCTTCAGTGGTAATATTGATAAAAATGGTAAATAAATCCTTTAAAGTGAGGACTGAAGTGAGATGTTCATTCAGTAATCTAATGGCAAATGTGGCTTTGGGTTTACTGGAATAGTGTGTGACTGCATATTATATACATGAAACAAAAATAATAATTCTTTGTAAAACTTTTATCCTACTATTTCTGTGTTTTAGCAGTCCTTAAAAAGGTACTTTGGCAGTAGTGGTCTCTCTTTCTGAAAATGAAAAATTGAAAATTATCCAAGTCTGAAATTCGGTGATGTTGAATTTTAATAGTTAAAGTGCAGTATGGTAGGTTTGGGATTTCGTTTTTTTTAAATACTGTGAATAGCAGAATCATGAGGAATTCTTTCAATATCCACATACAAATGTAAGGTTAAGAATGTGTTTGATTAGTACACACATTGATCTGTAAAGTCTCTTTTCAGGGAAGAGCGAAGGAAAAATAGAAATGACCCAGAGAAGATACTGACACATCTCATATTTGTAATGCTAGATTCTACCTTCAAATAAAATGTAAAGTCTCCCTTAAACCATGTTTATCTGTTGGTGATAAATGCAATACATAAAATGTAGCCTGAGGTATACTCTGTAATGTCATTTTGTTGAACAGTGTCTATTTATCAGTTTATCTGAATGCCCTTCAAGATAAAACAGCTACATATTATTAGGGCCAATTTATAACAAGTCCTCTGTCCTCAGCTGGGCAAGAAAATTAAATTTTAGAAATTCTTTCTAAATGCACTACAAATACTAAATAGTCCAGTAAATTCCATATTTATTTTTACAGATCTTTAAAATGAGTTAAAGGTGTTGTATAACTAAATAAATAAATAATAATTATGGAGAAGATGAGATGGATGCAGTCTAATAAAAATAATATTTTATTGGGTAAGGCACTTGCATTTGAACTCACTACTCCTGGACATGACTTTATTGTGTTTTCTGCACTGCATTGCAAATAAACACACGTTTATCTGTTTAGTTGACCAAATCTTTTTACATTTTGCGCTGTAAATCAATAAATATATTTCTCTCCTTGTCGGTCTTTTTATTTGGAGATGTATATTGACATTTCTTTTTGTATGTGTCCAATCCCACTTGGATGTATCTTATGAATCCATCTTTTCTGCCTAAATCAACTTTTTAATATGCAAACTGGATATGTAAACTTCATTTAGCATTCAGTCAGCATACCTTGTTTTCAAAATGTTTTTAACTATACATTTCCTTAATCTAATATTATTAATATAATTTCTGTCTTTAACAGCCTCAAGTACTACAGCCTTCCAACAGCCTTCCCAATACCGCAGACCTCGCCCAGGGAAAATTAATTAAAATGTCACATATCAAGGCCCCCAGTGAATACCATAAACATGGCCTGCATGAAAATGGTGATCATCAGAATAAAAATGCTGCTGATGCGTCTCATGCAAATAGCCTGAATGAACGGAAACTTCTATTGAGTATACGGTTAGGTATAAAAGATCTGAATGAGAACGCATTTTTGACAGAAAATATGAAACTTAAAAAGAGTGCTAAAGAACGTGGAGAGATGGCTAGTAATGAAGAAAGTACACTACAGTCTCATGATTCGTCTTTTCAGACACCTGCCCACATGAATACAAGAAAGATGCAGACTAAGTTAGCTGTGAGAAGTAAACAGTCATCCGTGAACCATGCCTCTCAGCCAAAGACTGTAAGAATTGCAAAGCCCCCAAGCCGAAATGCTTTAGTGTTTCCTACAATGGCCAATCTTGAACCATCTCTAGCTTCCAAGGAGCCTGAAATACCATCACCAAGTAGTCCAATACACCTACAGCCAACATCCAGTCAGGCTAACCTAAAGGGTAAACAGAGCCAGAAAATGTCTAAACTTTGCCCAGCAACTGTTTTCTTGCTTAAATCTAAGCAAATAACTATCCCTAAATCTTCATTTATATCTCAGGAGCCTCAAAACACCTCTTCCAAGACTAGCATCCCAAGGCCACTAACACAAAGAAAGGAAAATATGCAAAATCAAAACATCAGTTTGCATTCTGGGGATAGCTTGGCCTCTAATCGACATTCCCGCCTCCCTAAACCAAAGATGCATTAATAACGTGCACATCTCATTGAAAAGAGTCATACATCAATTTGTTTCCCATACATTGACTGCCTTGGTTAAGGCTTCTTTACAAAGAGCCTCTAAACCCTGAATTAATTTTAAAATTAGCATCTTTCTATAACATTTGCCTAGTAGATTTTGACCTATTCTGAAGTTTAAACTATCAAATATGCAGATTCTTGTAAAAGATCAAAATTGTCCAACTATGTTCAAAGTTTGTTAGCAGTTGTTCTCAAGAGAACTGCCCATCAGTTCTCTTAATTTAGTAAATGATGAAGCTTGCAATGACCATTACACACTTTACTGAGATGCTATACTGTGTATTTGTGGAGGAGAGAATGCTTGCAGAAATCATTTCTGGTCCTTTTTGGATTATCTGATAGAATTACTAGTAAATCTCTAGGTTCTTATTACCAATTAGGTTAAAGTAGTGGAATATTTTTACAGAGACTAAATCTATAAGGCTCTCTTTCTGGCCATAATTGTGACTCTATATTCCAGAGGCCTATGCAAAATCTTCATATTTCTCAGAATAATCACAAGTGATGTACATCATACATTTAATGTTTGGGTTTTTTCCTCTGTTATAATCAGAGAGTTACTATATTTGTTTTCTAGCTCATTTTCACTGTTCACAGATGGCAAGCAAGCAAATTGCACAGGGTGAAATGCATCTTACTATATAAAAATACCATCCATTCATGCATTGCAGTGAAACTTTGGTATGCTTGAAGTATGGTTTAGGTATTATTGAGACAATTTTTGAAACACAATGCTAAGGATACTTGTGCACAAACCTGCCTGTGCAAGTGTTTGTGAACTGGTAAGTGATAAACCTCTGGGAATAAGGGGTACATGATACCTGTGTTGAGGGTTCCACAATGTGTTTTAATTACAAACTTTTAACTTTATTGTACTACTTGTATTTATTGATTTCTGTTTAATATTGGAAAGACTCTCAAGTACCTGACTTCAAATGTTTGCAGAAAACTTTGCCATATGTGTAGGGATTTGAAACTATTTTACATAATAAAACTTGTTTCTGAAAACTATTTTTAAAAACCCACAATATTTGCTTTGAACAATCCTATGATGTCCTAATCAGAGCTGGTACTTTAAGGAGTTTTTCAGAGATGTGTATTCTCTTTTTTTTTTTTTTTTGGGGGGGGGGGGGGAGTAACTAATTTCTAAACAAGCTCCTGGTAACTGGGAAGGAGTTGAATGCAGAAACGAGATAAGGAAAGAACTTTCTGCTCTGTAAATAGATGTTCTTTTTTAAGGTAGTCTTGAAATATTTGACTCTGAAGAGGAGGCCATGGGATTGTGAAATTTGTAAATGTACACTATGGGTTTAGGATGTGCATATCCAGTAAAGTGTTCCAAAAATGTATCCATATGTCCCCAAAACCATAGCATCTTGCCCCTGAACCCCTCCCTCCCTTGACCTGAATCTGCCTCAAAATCAGCAGAATTATTATTTTCAAAAACATTAATGAAAAAAAGAAACAAACCGCAAGAACAGTATTTTGGACTTTGCAAAATGAGGATGTATTAAAGTGAGCTTTTCTAAGAAATAAACTGAGTATGTATGCGTGCATGCATCCACAGAAATTTTCACTTCCAAGTTTTTATAGCTTCAGTCCAAGAATAGCTTCCCTGACGCATGCATGTCAAATGACTTGAGGCCAGATGCAAAAAAAAGGATCCAGATGCAAAAATACCCCTTGAAATCAATGAAAGTTCAGGTGTCTCAGTCCCTTTTAGGAGTTATCCTTTAAACTTTTCACTAGATAGTGCACATCCATGTAAGCTTAAATTGCTCAGTGTTCTTTCAGCAAATACTGATCAGATCTTTTCAATTCAGATCTGACTACATTTCTGAAACAAATTAGAACCATGATTTTAGTCCTCCTTTCAAGGAGAGAAAAACAAAGCACTTTGGATTGTTAATAAAGGTGTCTTATGAATCATTCAAAATAGGATGCAATGAAGAGACTACTGCTAGAAATACCATTAGAAAGAAGAGGTATGGAGGGTTTTTTGTTGGGTTTTTGTTTTTCCTCACTCCTTCCCCTTCTTGACTACATAGCTGCTCTCTAAAACTAGAGTAGGTCTTTACTTTTGTAGGGGAAAAAACTGACTTTCTGCACATCCATAAAACTAGCTGCTGACATCTGGGTATTCCTCCAGTTTGAAAAATGCTGATATTTCCATCGCACTCTTGGTTCACTTTCAGGTCTATATAGATTTTAAACTGAAAGCTGACTGTCCTTTAAAGGAAAGGTTATTTTATTTTTTAAATATGTATGTTTTTGTCTAAAGAGAGGCTATTTTTGCTTTAAAAATGTTGATGAGAGGTTATTCAAATGGAATCTTGTTTTCCATTCCCATTTCCTCTCAATTTTCAACAGGTCTGATCTAAGATGTTAGAGTTTAAATTTGCACCTTTACTGACTACAAAAGAACAAAGCAAAAAGCTCATCAAGGTTTTCATAAAATAAAAGCTGATTCTTAAAAATAAATTCTATATTATATAATGTGCAGAACGATAAATAACAGAATCGCAGAAAACTTTGCCACATTATATATTACAAATAGAGAACCTCCCCACTTTTACCTGAAAAGGGAAGTAATTAAGAAATAGAGCTGCTGACTGTAGAGATCTTATGTGGGATGTGCTAGCTGAAATTAATTGTTTTTGTGTTCAGTTTGTAATGGTTCATCTATCTAAACACAATTACATATTTTGGCTTTTAGGGCTTTAGCAAGGAAGGTTTATTGTATGTATAGTAAGTCCAGAGTATGAGGTAAACTTAATCGGTTAATGAGCAACTAACTGGGAGAGAGATGACGTAAAATTGAAGTCAGATTTCAGTGAGAGACTGGGTGGAAAATGAGGTTGCTGTATAAAACACTTAAAGCAGGGATAGGCATGAAAAACAACTTTCTGGTAATTAGCCACCTTATGTGAAGTGGAGATGCCCTTTCAGTACTGGTGCAGATGATTCTAAACATAAATCTAAAGGATTAGACTTAAGACTGTTTAGGTTTTAAAAATTTGTTTATGGCTGATGTTTTTCATGCTTCTGGTGTCTCAGACATTCTTTTGTGCAATATTCAGAGAAGTATTAAGCTACTGTTCAGTATGTGTATAAAGAGACAATTAAGTATTTAACAAATGAACAAACACAAAAGAAAAAACAGAATTGCACTTTAAAGATGAGCTTTATTGCTTGAAGTTGTGCCTAAAATTATCTCCTGTTGTGTGTGGCTTTTGTTTGAAACTAATTTCTCTGCTAGTGCTGTTGTTTCCAAGATATCTTTACATCATCTCACAGAATTAATATATACTCTAGCATGTAAAATTATCCATATAATGTATTGAATTTTTGTTGTGAATTGATTTTTAGTTTAACCATGGAAGTTTAAGCACTTCAGATGCAACTCAGAAGATTCCCCTTACTTGGTCCAAAGCTGGCATTTGAGCTCCCTTTTGAAGCTAACTTTCATTGAAATCTTTTTTTTTTAGCCCTTAGAATAATGTTGCTAGAGTATATTGTGGAGGTATTAGTGAAAAAACATGTGCAATACCTGAAGTTGCTGGAAACTATCATTTATGGTAGCCACCGGTGGGGAAAAAATCAATGACTTCCCATAATGTGGTGCTCATTAAAAATAATTAATAAGGTAAGAAAGTGGTTCCCAAACTAAATTATATTACAGTGTAGCTCAACTAGACAGTATCATAAATTAGTTAATTTTACTCCATCTTTGATCTAAATACTAATACGTTGTATCATAAAGATGCTAGAGGACTTGAACATCATATAAGTGGTTGATTTTATTTGTATGTCACTACCTTATACGCCATGTCATTTAATGCGTGTCCATATTCTGGTAGATGGCGTGTTCCACAGGGTAGTTTGGAAGAGTTTTTGCACAGCATATAGTATTCATAATATGGATATTTTCCTACCATCAAAATGGAAATCCACTGTTGAACAGGGCTTCCAAATCTATTCTTTATCTCATTTGTAGCAACTTACTCTGAGCAGAGTGGAATTTAACATGTGATCATGGTTGTAGGTATTAGTTTTGTACTAATCTATAACCATACTAGCAAGGAAATTCAATTACTGTTATGGTAAAGCTGCTCACTGCCTACCTAAGCATAAAAGCACCACGATAAAAAAATGTTAACTCTGTGTTAGTATTTAAAGTCTTAAATTCAGTACTAGCTACAAAAATAGCATTAATATTACTTGCATTGTTGTTTTTCTTTCTTATTTTTTAAACCAAATTGGGAGTAAATACTGTATATTGGAATTTGCTTGTAAAGTTAATTTAAAAACCTGTATGTAAAGATTCTTTCCCCAGTGTTGTTCTAGTGAATAAAAATGTCAGAATTATAACAAGTATCTGCTTTTTTTAGCATTCACATGTTTTATTTACTGCTTGATTCAATTGTGAATTTTCCCACCAGAAAGTAGCATTGTAAAATTGTCTTTCCCCTGCATCCCCACCCTGTCCCCCAACATGAATTGTCCCCTTCTGATTGAGGAATTGAGATTTTTTTCCTCAAGGATTGTTTTGGTTTTGTTTTTTAAAACAAAAAGGGAGAAAATGAAATACTAAGTTTGAAATTGTGCTCTCTGGCGTTAGTTTGGATGAGAAAAATGGGACTGGACTGACAAAGCAACAGGTTTAAAAGTCTCTTTCTTTTCCTGTCTCTTTCTACTAATAACACAGGATGGGAAATAAAAATCATATGGGATTTTCCTGTGGAACTAACTTCTAATATTAAGTTCTGGTGGACAATAACCTAACTCTCCCTCCAACTGGTTTTCTTATGTGTGTGCCAAAGGGAATATATGCATAATATACATATTAGATATGTACATAGGCATTTTGAAAAGAGGCTTTTTTAGGATTTATTAGGTACCTTGCAGAAATTCCAAAACAGGAACTATGTTAAAACTTCATGCAATATTCTACATATCTTCACTTCTTTTCCAGCAGTCAATAATGCTGTAGAAGAAAAGAAGTTACTTCATGAGAGAAATGGGAAAAAAGACTTGCGTAGTAAAAAATCTGACCAGTCTGAGCACATGAAAAGGGAAGTAAAAAAAAAAGTATATCAATCAGAATAAATTAGTGCCAAGAAGGTGTGCTACAATCTGCTGAAGAAGAAAAGAAAGAAAACATTGAAGGAACCATCATAAGTGCATTGAAGTAACTAATAAGGAACCATCATAAGTGTATTGACTAACTCAAAAAGAAATATTAAACAGAACATTTTTTAAAAGTTCAAATGCTGAAAAATAAATGCTATGTGAAACTTCAAGGATATCTTATCTAGAGGAAGAATTGTAGGTAGCATTAGGGTTAGGTATTTGACCAGTCAAATATCAGTAAAAAAAAAAAATTGCCAGTAGATCTAAATAATACACAGAAAACACACACCTTTTTCCATTAAGAAATGTGTCAAAAAAAAAAAATTGTCAAGAAAGCTACAAAAAATAGGGTTTTTGGAAAATTGCTATATTCTTTGGTCAAAAAATATGTAATCAGTAGGGGTGTGCAAAGTGGGCCCTATTGGATTTGGATTTGGCCTCAGTCAGGGACAGTGATTTGATTTGTTGATTTGGATCACTGTCCCCGATTCGATTTGGCCAAATCTGAATCTGAAGATTTGATGCTGATTCAGAGAATCAGCGATTTGGACATAGAGACAGCTATAAAAGTTTTTTCTACGTACCTTGAGGTAGCAGGCACAGCTTGTGAACGCTGCAATGCTGGGGCAGTTGGAGTATCCCGCAGGAGTATGGGGAGCCCTCCACATGCTTGGCAGCAAACCCAGAAGTGGACCAGAAGTATTTCTGGTCCACTTCTGGGTCTGCCAGGGAGCATTCTGGGAGGCCACTCAGTGCCTCCTCAGCTCAGGTGACCCCCCCCCCAACCCAGGAGGCACCAGTCACCATGCTAGAGGGGGGGGGCAGCCTGCACCCTAGTGGACCTAGAAGTGAACCAGAAGTGCTTCTGTCCACTTCTGGGTCTGCTGCTGAGCATGCTGGGGAGCCGTCCCGCGCTGCTTGCACCCCAGCGTTGCAGCATTCATGAGCCCCTGCTACCTAGAAGTATGTTAGAAAAAACATTTAAAGCTGTGCTTATGTCCGAATTGATTCAAAGGGTTCCCATTCAATTCAGAGAGATTAAAGGGTCCTCTTATTTGATTTGGATGTAGAGATTTGGCCACCGAATCAGGCCAAATCTCTGCCGAATCCAATCGGGGGCTGACGCTTCACATAGCCCTAGCATTCAAATGACCAGTCAATAGATTGGCTTGCCAACTCTAGATAGTAGGACTGTGCAAAATGCCTGCATTTCATTTCAGATTCGGCATTTTGGAGGGACAGTGATTTGTTTCACTGTTTCAAATCACTGTCCCATTTTGTTTCAGCCAAAACTGTTTTGGAGCTGTTTCAGAATTTTGATGGTGTTTCGGCCATGAGCTATATTGGGGAATCACAAAACTGCCTATAACTTTGTCATTTCTTGCTTGATTCTGATGAAACTTGTGGTTGTACTAGCCCCTTCTGAGGCCATGAAGCCTGCCAAGTTTCTAGGAGATAGGTACAGGGGCTTTTGTGAAACTGTTCCTTGAACTGTTCAAAACAAACATGAATCACTTGCTGGTAGTGTCAGCCTGCTGTCATCTCAAATGCAGATCCAGGGGCTTGCTCTCCCTAGGAAGAGCCTGGCACAACCCCACCCTGGGGGGTGTGGGCCCCCCGGATCTGCATGCGAGATGACAGCAGGCTGCTGCTGCCATCACTGGGTTCTTCCCAGTGTTTGGCACGGGCTGCACCAGACAAACTCAGGTACTGGCACTGGCCCCAGCTGGCAGTGGCAACGTGCTATCATCCACATGCTCTGCAGTCAGTGTGTGGAGCTTTAAAAAAAAAACAACAACAACACGTACACTCACCAGCTCTGAGGGCTTGTGGCAGAGCCCCCCCCATGTACTGGGTGGCAGCAGGGATGACCCCCTCCTCCCCCCACCTGGCACGTGTGTGGCAACTGCACCATCACGCAGGTGTAGCATGGCTCTGCAGGGCACCACTTGCTGCCTGGGAGATGGGGCAGCTCCAGCAGTCACCCAGAGATCCTAGTTCAATCCCCAGCTCTCTGATCATTCCCCAAGCTCTCCCGGGGGAGGGGGCATGGGCCCCCACCTATATGTGGGGTTTCAGGCTGCTGCTGCCAGCTAGGGAAATAGCCCAGAGCCACTGCTATCACCAGGTATGAATCCAAAACAAAACAAAACAGCTGCCAAAATTTTGCACAGCCCTACTAGATGGTATATTTCTCGGAGTCCATGTTTTTAAAACCAAATACACGGTATTGCTTTTGTTCTAAAATGTCTAAATTTATTATCAAGTTTCACTGAGACTTCAGCACAGGGTTAGGTAACGTTCTGAATTCAGGTGTAAATGGGTAGTTGGAGGTGCCAGTGCTTTTCAAATGGCTTTGCAGTTCTCTGAATATTTGGGTGTTTGGTGCAAATCTAAACTTCATTACTTTTTTATATAAAAGTTTGGCTGTATGCCAGCAGAAACAATACATTGAGTTGGTTCTAAAACTGTAATAACAAATATTATCAAAGTAGTTTTATATTTGACTTATTCAGGATTTTCAAAAAGAGTTCAATAAGATCCGGAGCAGTTGGAAACATCTACTATAAAATAGCATTCTATCCTTACAGAAATATTCTAAGTGCTTAAGTCTAGATCCTTTTTCATAGCCATGTAAGTGCTGATTTTGGCAATTGCAGACAGGTAACCATTAGGTTCCGTGAGCAGTATGGATACCCAAGTGTCCATAAATCTAATGAGCATGCCTAATAGGCTGCACTCTAGCTGGGCATGTGTGTGGCTCCATGCATTCCCCAAGTATGTGTCTAAGTCCTGAAATTGTACCTGGGTGCATAAGGCCATGATTTAGTGGGTTTGAGGGGGCTTCTATGTTTTAACCCACTAAACAGCTTAGGGGACTTACTCTGGTTTAGGTTCCCCCTCACTGGCAGCCATCGGTTTCCTCTATAGTCTCCTCTTGAAGCTGAGATGCTGCATTTTATAGTTTAACAGTCAATAGATATGGGAAAAGTGTGGTAGTTTCTATCATAGTGGGACTAAGGATCCTGGATAGAACCTAGGGGCTCAGTCAATCTAGAGCAATAGCCCCCTTACTCAGCTATACACCCTCTGGCTTGTTTCCTTCTTCCTGGCTTCACATACCTCACCTCACTCTTCTCCAGTTTGAAAAGGAATCCCAGAAAATGTTACATAATCTGGGCACATCTACATGTGCTTTTAATGCACACCAATAAACTCCAGTGCATATTGCACCAGAATGTATTGCTCCTGAATGCTACACTTGAACATGTGCCCAAGGCTGCAGTGCATTGAGCTGGATTGCAGCAGCCCCACCTGGCAGAGGGTCTGGGAGGGTCAGTCTGCTATCCCAGAGCTGTTCTGACCCAACTCAACATGCTGCAGAGAGGCTGGCTGGGGCAAGAGGGTGCTCCAGCACAAGGCTAGCCATCAGGCAGCCCCTGCACTGAAGCACCCTCATGCTCCAGTCAGCCCCATCATCATCTGCATAGTTGCTGTGGAGTAAAAAGAACTCCACCACAGGTTGGTACTTGTATTTACAATTATCCCCTCCTTGGGTAGTTCTCTAATCATTGGTCATTGGAAGGGTCCTCTTTTTCCTCCACTTTTTCAGGCAAGTGTTCATGGAGGCATCTGAGTTGATTCTATGTTTGCAGAGAGCAAAATAGTATCACAAACTATGGGTAGATGGTAAAACACAGTCAGGCTAGTGGGAAGATATGACCCTTGATGTCCAGCTAATAGTGCTCATATTAGAGCAGAGTGAAATTTAGACCTTGTGTTCCACAGGAAATGTAGATACTACCTTTTATCCCAAATTGGCATAAAGAGTTGGCTTCAATTTTTTTTGCCAAACAAATTCCAGGGAGAAAAATACTTAGGAAGTGCTGACTTGTAAATATATCCAGGAATGGCGCACAAATTAATTGCTGCCTCTCTAACTCTGTGTGTGCATGCACAGGATTTAAACTAATCCTATTTTCAGATATGGCTGCCCTGATACTTCTTATTTTGATGTAACTGGAGAAGAAATCACTGGTTCCTTTAGTCTGATTTAGTATAGCACAAGCCATGCCATTTCTTTTAATTATTCCTGTAATAAGCCTGCTAACTTGGGGCTGAATGTATTTGATAAGCTGAATTAAGAAGGGAAGAACATTAGCAAATATCCTCAGGTTTATTACAAAAAGTGGGGAGAGAGAGTAAGTGAGTGAGCTATCTTGTCAGAGAAACTGTATTCTGGTATACCAGGTTCAGAGCTTGGATTGTGAGCAGACAAGAGATGGAATTGAAGGAATGCTACAATATGCAGCATTTACAAGAGCTGTGACATTCATGCATTCCCCGTTGTTTTCCCTTCATCTCCACAGAGTCTTCAAACATCACACTCCATAGAGTGAATCCTTGTAGTGGAAGTTAATCTTGGAGGGGGGGAGAACTACATCTATTCAAGTTTCAGCAAAATGAATATAATGGTGTTGGGGCATAATACTGAGGGGGAGAGAGGGCACTGAATGACATGGAAAATGTCAGAAATCACTTTTCCAACCCAGAATTAACATGTTTGGCATTTTCTTTCTGCAGAACTGTTTTACTTTTTGTAAGCATGTTTGTGTACAACTGAACTACAGTAAGGATGAACATCAAAGAGCAAAATAAGTACACAATTAACCAGATTCATGATGTGTTTGCTTTCTCTAGATTATGCATGTTATTAACTCTAATAGGAATCAGAACTGAGTCTAAAGAAAGAGCTAAATAATTGCAGCTCTAGTAAGTTAGTAATTTGAAGTTATTCAAACAACCATTACCCTGACCTGAAAAAATGAAATAACTATCTGGAAACTCCTTTATCACTTGTCTTTTGTCATGCATTTAAAACAAAATCTTTACAGTTCCATTCTCTACACATGCAGGCATGTAGCCATGTGCATAGTTGGTGAGATTCCATAATATACATCGGAAGACAAAAGCTGACCTATAGAATACAGTGATGTAGAGGATTGCAACAAGTTCTTCCTCTCCTCTCTATTTGGGGGGTGGGGAACGGGAAATTAATCATTTGGTTTCCGTTTCAACATTTAAAGGTTAAAATTATACTTATCTCAAAGTATAGAAGTATTTGAAATGAGGATTCCTTTTAAACAAAAAATGAAAAGGTCTCATTTCAACTATGTCATCATTTGCCATTCTAGCAATCAGAACTTCACATAGTCTCTTGTGAAACTGGCCTGATTTTCAGTGGAGCTATAGATTCTGACAGAATATAGGTCTGTCTTACCAGCTGTGCTTGACAGGATTATTTTCCTTTCTGTTTTGGAGATAACTGTATTTATCCATCTTGGGCATAACATTTTTTTTCAGGAGCAGATCCATGAATGCCAGTATGTGATTAATTCTCCAATGTCATCGTGATCTACAAAAGAAAACATTAAAGTTTATGCACTTTTATACATGTATTAATACTCATACATGTTTATGCACAAATTCACCTTACATGGTAATACTATCCATTTAACTGAGTTATGTATAAAATAATAATACAAATAGGTCTGGTAACTATGTCTGGAGGATCAAATGCAATCGAGTTTCTTTATACCCTGTATTGCTAGAGAAGCTAGTAACAATGCCTAGAGGTGAAACTTTCTAAAGTTTCCCCTTATAAAACCCTTTTTTACCCCTGTTGTACATAACTTTGCCAGCCTTAAACCCCAGGGGCTGAGATGTTCCATGTTTGGGCTCTGCTTCAAGCTGAATTATTGAAGGCCAAGGAGGTAAATAGCAATTATAGTGGCAGAAGTTGCAGAACAGCAAAAAGAAAGAACAGGTTTCATAAGCACAGAGACAAAAGGATCAGTAACCATTAGATAACAGTTTCCTTTAAAACCTGGCATCAAACCAATGAGTCCTGTGTCTTCATATTCTTTTACAGTTCAGTGCAGATCTATAAAATCCACTACAATGGCTCTGAATCAATTCTCTTCTAGTGCTGAGTTGCCATGGAAAATAACTTGCTGCTGGAGGATTATTCAGGTAACTCAAAAGGTAGAAGTTTGTGGGGAAGATCAAACCCTCTCTGTTAGGTAGTTACTACAGTTCTGTGTAACAGAGTTCTTGGCTTTGTTTTCAATTTAGACTTTTTAAAGCACCATAGAACAAAGCCCATGAGAAAATAAATAATATTGTATTCAGAGCACGGTTTGGATTATGTGTATTAAAATAGGTGTCATACGCTGAATGATAAGGATAAAAAGATACCTATTCATTCAGTGCTCAGCAGGTACTGTGCACTGTGACCTTGGAAGAAAAAGTAATATTCTTACCAGATTTGTCCATCACTTCAGGGTGTGCTCATTTGTTAGGGATATGTTTCTAGGATCTTTGTAATTCTATCAATGTGCTGCTTGTGTTACTTGCGTTTCTATATGGAGCTGTATCTCTCCCTTCTGAAAGTCTTCACCCCCCATGGAGCTATCTTGCAGGACTCAGTTTCAGTGGGGCTGGGTTCCTCCAGTCACCAAATCAGTCATACACACAAACACATGGATTAATGTGACACGCCTGACTCGGCTGGGTTGATCAGCATGGACAGGCTGACACCCTCATATGCCAGAAATCAGTTCATTAAGGTAACAATAAAATGCAGTCAGACACAAGCACACAGGTAAACAGAATACCTCTGAATCCAGCTGGGTGTCCAGCTGACACCCTCATGGGCCAGCATTCAGTTCATTAGGGCACGTCTGAGCTAAACTGGGTCAATCAGCCTGTACAAGCTGATCCCCTTATGTGTTTGGAACTCAGCACATCCCAATCTTTTGCCCTAACTGTCCTAGTAGTGGTAGCCTCTTGATGAGCAGACCCCGCAGTATTTCTGGGCTTTGCAGGGATCTTTAGCTTAGGTAAAAGAAGCATTGCTGCAGAGTAAGTAGGGAAGGAGAAGTAGAGAAGGAAAACTATACCCAGTTACTACCAGTTTAACTATAAAAGTTATTTATTGCTGAATATATGAAATGTATAATGGTACTAGTAATAATAGACATGCAAAGGAAAACAAACACAAACAATTACAATATTACCCTGGTTTCACTAAGTATTTGGGGAAACTTAGCTCAAGCTTAACTAATACAATTTGGATTCAGAAATCTATGCCTAGAGAGAAAAAAGAAAAGAGAGAAAGCCAGAGCTGGATTCTCACCAGTCCAAGGCACTCAGGTTCCAGTGCTGACAGGTAAAGTTCTTGGCACAATCCTTGAAGGGAGATGATCTGTTTCTTCCAGCTTCTTGGAAACAACAGCAGATGGTGTCAGAGAGATTTCTTCTCTTGAAGCACACAGGTTGCTGCTTTTACAGATTGTTATACCCTCAGGTCAGCTTCTTCAAAGCATTCTTTTAATAGTGTAAATAATTGTCTTCTATTGACCAAGGGGTTATCTGGTTTGGAACGTCTCAAGAAACTGATCAATAACCAGGAAAAACAAGGTTAAGGAGTAACCAGACACTTAGGAGCCAGCTTGAAATTCTTATGGATAGCAGATATACTGGATGGGATACCTCATTGTTTCTTCTCAGATAGCTTGCAGCATCGGGGTTTTGTATTTTTACCTGTTGTGAATAAGCTTCAGTTTAGCATGAGTGGTCATACTTTGTGAAGAGGACTTCCACCAGTCATCCCAGGAAAAGTATGACAGCATTTGTGGTCAGGGCTCCAATGGTCAAAAGTGCAGTGCCACCATTTTCTCAGTTCTGATTCTCATTTTGTCACTTATACAAATGCATACACTGCAGCATCAGGCACTTGTAAAAGCGCCTGGCATTGTGGTGCATGCTTGTGTACAAATGCCCCTAGGCTTAGTACAGAAGTTCAAAAACCCTGAGGCAGAATTGATTTAATCTTTTTTTAAGCTTTTTCTAAGCTGCAAAGATTGATTTGATAAACTGAACTGACATTCTGTATTCAGTGGCCAAGCTGAGTAGAAGTCTGCAGTGGCCCAGGCCAAGAGCCTGGAAGCACTCATGTGCAGCACCCCTCAGGGTGACACTGCCTAAAGCTACTGAACCTAGCAGAGCAGCAGCTCATGTCTGAGTGGCTGCTATACACATGCATCCACCCCCTGCTATCAGACTTGGGGAGAGGGAGAGCCAGTAGACAATTGCATCCCAGACCCGCTACTCCCCAACTGCCCTCCTCTCTAAGAGGTGGAGGGCCCAGGGAACACACTAGGGCTGTGTGAAGCTTTAGTCGCTGATTCAATGCAGAGGAAATTTGGCACAGTTCGGCGGCCGAATCTCCAAATCCAAATTGAATCAGGAGACCCGTTAATCTCTTTGAATCAAATTGTAAGCCTCTGATTCAATGAATTGGCCGTAGACACAGCTTTATATTTTTCTACATGTCTCAAGGTACCAGGCACAGCTTGTGAACACTGAGGTGGTGGGGTGGATGGAGCATCCCATAGGAGTACAGCAGTGGTACTTCCGGTCCACTTCCAGGTCCACCAAGGAGCTCTTTTGTAAAGTACTTTGATTTGATATAATATGATAACAGTGTGTGGACTAATGGAGAGGAGAGGAGATGGGAAATTAAACTGAAGCCAAGAATATTCAAACCTGTCAATATGACATTTAAGTAAACTGTACAGTCCACACAATGCAAAGTACATCTGGTTTTCAAGCCTAATTCAAACACGGGTGTGTGTGTGTTTGCATATTTCCAGTTGTATTGAGATGGAAAGCAGTCATTCCTCTTGGGATTTGATCCTGTAGTATTGGTATCTTTAAATCAAACTACCCTTTATTGTGTAGGAGACTTTTCTTGCCCTAGGCATTGTATAGATTACCTGTGTGTTGTAATGCCATAATCTAAAGCCATCACAGGTTGATGAAAATAGAAATACATACCTCCTGTTAAAAGAGTGATGAATGAATTTTAATTTAAACTGTTTTTCAGGTGGAAATAAAATTAGTCCTGATTATTTGGTCATGTTAAACCTTGTTTTCTTGTCTTGCTCTTGATCTAAAGCAAATTTTTTCTTACTCAACAGTGGCCCATACACAGAATTTCACAAAAGTCATTTTATACTGCCCTTAACTTTCCGGAGCACTGTATTTGCCCTTTTATATTTCTAAAAGCCATCCACAGCCTGAACTTCATTCAGAGCCAAGAAACAAAATCTGTGCAACACTATTTTTCTGAAAGTAACTCTGCTTGCTAGACAGGTTTTACAGATTGAAGTGGGGTGGGCGTTATTTCCTCATTGCCTGTGATTTTCTGTGTTATTGCCTATGGTTTTCTATCTTAATAGTGTCAACAATGGTTATCTGCAAGAATTCTATCAAAGATAACAGGCAAAAACTATGGTTGTCTGTGCTACCTGTTAAATGCAGTGAAGTGGGCAAATTCTTCAGTGAGCCTGATACTATACTCTTTCTTTTAGGAAAATAGGGTGAGCATAGTAAACTTGCATAGTTATATATTACATGGTGCTATTAACAAGTCTTCTGCCTGACTGTTTTCAAGAGGCTTTATAAATAAGATTTCAAGCTTTAGCAATGTAGTAACTTCTGAAGCACTGTAGCGGGCAGCCAACTCCATAGTCATTTTCAGTCTGTAATGGAATGTGTTATCAGATCTTTAATAGTTGCCCAAGGTAATTGGGCCAGCACAGATTTTTTTATTAAAAATCAGGGAAACTGCATTTCCTATGTCTCTTGAAGCTCTGTTTAGTCATCTGTGATCTGCATTAATTATTTGTATTATAGCAAAAACATAATTTCCCCCGTCAAGGATCAGGGCCCACTTTGTCAAATCCTGTGCAAACATGTAACAAGGGAGTCCTTACTTGAAAGATCTAAAGAGGAAGACTGTCGGGCTGAGCTGACCCTGCCAGGATCTTAATATGCATCCAGAAAGACTCTAATATTCAAGCTTTATGTTTATAAAGTGTTATGAACATTCAAGGCACTTTAATGATAATATACAAGCTTTTCACTGATAGTACATTTGTGCAGTTTATTCTGGCATTTAGCGTCTACTTTAAAAGAATCAAGAATAGTCTGCTTTTTTAGCAGATGTGAAAGTTACATTGATGTGAAAATTACATTAATTGTTACTGGTATCCTTTGGTGTGGAACTAAAAACCTGAAAAGAACTGGGAACAGAGAAAAGATGATTTTATATTTTTTTTAAATGTGGATATGTACAAAATTTCCATTTGCTTTTAAACAGACTCATCCTGATAACTTAATCAACACAGTTGTAGGGTAGGAAATGATAAGTCTCAATCACACTGACCTCTTTTGTAAAGCACTTCGAGGTCAGGCAGGAAAGTAGTGTTAAGTAAGAACTAATGATTATTACTGTTTATGTGCTAAAGCTGTATAAGGCAGCTAGATAACAGTAAACAAAATGAAATTCTCTGGGTAATCCCATGAGTAACTCACTCATCTTCTCACCTTCTTCAGAACAGGTCAGAAAGAATGTGTGTTTTGATGCAGTTTAGATGGTACAGATCTCTGTTTCTGCCCTTTCCCCACTCCTTTTTATAAAGGATGGCAGGTCTGAGTCCTTTCCACAGTATGCAGCAGAGGGCAGTGTGATGCAAACTGCTGAAAGACTGTGTTCCAAAATCCAAATTTCTGCATATGTCAAAACAGCTTTCAGCATTTGGAATGGGGGTGGTACCTTTGACTAATGTAAAGACAATGCATTCTACTCTTCACACCTGTCCTGTGTGCTCCAATGGCTGATAGACTTATACACACCTAATTCTATGCTGATTTTTACACACTTGACAGAGGGCAACAGTAAATTAATTCAGACAAATTTGTTCATCTGAAAGGAACCGTTATCTTCTCTGGGGTGAGAGAACATGGATAACTTCAAGATAAATATGAGTATGTTAGAAATAGTTTAGAATAGAATAATTAAATTAGTTTTTTAGACTAGAATAATTAAATTAGTTTTATCTGTGGATCCCTTCTTATGTACGCTGTTTTGGTTTATCATTTATTACCAGTTGTGGCTCTGTTTGGTTTGGAAATCAACAAAGGGATATAGGAGACCAAGACACTGTAGATAGTTGTGTGTTTGTTGTGCTCAAAATACTTGAAATGTTTGGGCTGTTTTCTCCTATAAGGATTCTGCAGAAATCTTTCACTGCCTTTTTCAGTACATCTGAAATTCTTGACATAAAACCCCTTCCCATCAGTTTTATGGCAGTGTCTTTATTTGAGTTCAATAATATTGTATTGTGCTATTCATTTAAAAAATAATAAAATAAGGTGTAATGTTTAATGCCAGTTGCTCACATAATTTCGTTATTGCATGTAAGAACTACAAATGTCTTGTGAGCCTACATTTTCAGAAGTGACTAGTGATTTTAGGGCCTTGATTTCTGCATTTCAGACATGGTAAAAGAAGACTGAATTTGAGAAAATATGTATCACCCATCCCCTGAAAAATGTTGTAATTTAAGGTGCTGCAAATTGATCACCCAGGAATTGATACTTCTTTCTCACAAATGTGGGCCATTAATTTTAGTGTAAAGCAAAATATGTGGTTTTCTGGTGTACACTAATATACGTTTAATCAAATGTAATTATTCTTGTTGACCAATGTTAGTATTTTAATTCTGGTCTTCAGAGTCGTAAAGTTATTGCAAGAGCCAACTGAGCCGTCCTGCATCACAACTTTGATGCTTCTGAAAAGAAGATTTTAGGTAAAATGTTCACAAACTTATTCTTATAATGTTGACACTTGCCTACAGTTCATTATGAATTGAATTACCATGATAATACTTTAATGTAGAATAAACTCAGTATTGAATTATATGTATCTTTTATTTTTATACAGTAATATAAGGCCTGCTGCAATAGTATTGTTTTTCCTACAAGTAGTAAAAGTGCCAACATGAATCGAAAAGAATTTTTGACTTGCATGTCATTGAATTTGAATTACGATAGAAATAAGCAAGCAATTTTTCAGAAAATTAAGTTAGAGTGACTTATTAGACATATGATTCTTCCCCCCCTCCCCCTCCCCTTTGTTTAAGTGATTTATTTCTGGAAAAAAATCTTGGGCCCATCCCTTTTCTTGAATAGAAGTCTTGAACCAATTCACATTGAAACCAGTAGAGGGATTCCTGTTAACTTGACTAGTTTTGGGATCAGACCCTGAATATATAACCATATGGAAACTTACCTTTGAGTTTTCAACTAAGCAATTTGCAGCTTCAGTTTAATCAGTCTTCAGACCCTTTCACTATTTACAAAGACCCTACTTATAAGATTTTTTCATACTCTTTCCAGAGCTTTCTTACTGAAAATCTGCTTTCTGAGCTGGTAAAGAAGAAAAATGACACTCTTAATAAAGAGAGGCAAGGATTTCTTAGGGTGATTATCTTTTTATTGGACCAACTGCATCGTTGACCAGCTTTACAGTTAGATAAGCTTTTGAATGCAAGACATTTTTCTTTGGGCCTTTTTTTCGTGTGACCTGACAAAGAATGCCTTGCATTCAAAAGTTTGTCTAACTCTATCCCAACTATGCAGTTGGTCCAATAAGAGATACCACCCTAAAACATCTTTGCCTCTTGCATAATTTCTGGACTATCACAGCTACAGCATAACTCCAATGCTACCACTCTTAACCAAGTTCACTTCAGTTTGGTAACCCAGACTCCAGGATGCTGTAAATCCTGCTGCAAGATTAAAGATTTGATGCCTGATGAAACCTAATGCAATGTTCTACAGAAATGCATTAAGTTAGTATATATCATTAATGAAAGTTACTATGTTTTATATGAATTTTTTATAAAGAATCCAACATTATAAGCTTTGTCATTTAGTCATGAAGACCTTTCTTTTAAAATCCATTCATGCAGTCACACTGGAATATTATTGGTGCATAACATATATCATGCCTCTGAAATACTGAATAAATGGTGAAATTTCAGCACCCTTAAGATGAGCAAATAGCAACTGGATGCCATCATTGAGTTGCAGTGATGAAGCACTGAAGTTATTAGAACTGTAATATGAAAGAATGATAAAACTGGTTCATTGAAAGCCAGGCTCTTTTTCTATAGTGGTCCCAAGGTACTTTTATGGTCTACAGTGAATGAATAGAGATGGACTCCATCTTCCAATTTCTCCAGTTGAAATGATGGAGGAAACTACTTTAAGCAAAATTAAATGAAGCGCATTAAAATTTGGCGTGTGCATTGAGGTCGACATCTTTACTTGAGATCCATGGTTTCAAGTTTCAAGCATAGGCTGGTACTTGCAACTACACAAACCACTGAATGTATTCCTGCCTTATTGGGCAGGCAGTGATGTGGCATGCCATCAATCAGATTGCTGGCACTACTTGCAGCACACCTAGCTTTTCTTCTGAGATCTATTCAGGAACAGGCCAGGATTTCCCTTGCTTAACTTGTGAAACAAGCTTAGGAAGATTAATGCATGGGCCAGTGGGGCCTGGGCCCAGGGGTCCCTGCCCATCATAGGCCCCAGACGCCTGGATTCCCCCACCAATGCATGGTTTTCCTTGAAAACAGCAGGTTTCCCCTTGCAGGTGGGCAGCAGTCTAGCCTGCAAGGGGACCTGCTTGGGGTGTGGCCAGGACCACAGCCAGGCATTGCTCTGCAAAGTGAGCACTTGCCACCCCCATGCTGCCTCCACGCCCTGCTTCTCTGCCCCTCTGCCACAGGCAGAGCCCTGAGCCTGCAGCAAGCAGTCTGCATCTGCCATCGCCATGCTGGGCTCTGTTCTGACCATGGCAGGGGGAGAGGAGGAGTGGAACGGGAAGGAGAGGTGGGTATGTACCCCACCACCCCCAGCCCAATAGAGTTCACTCAGCCTCCCCTGCAAGGCACAGAGGCCCACCACACCCTTGGCACTGGCAGCACCAGGAGGACAAGGGGCCCCTCTCCATGTTGGAGCCCAACTCCTGGGGGGGAGGGTAAGGGGAGCTTCCAATTTTTTGTTTGCCCAGGGCCACAATAAACCTTAATCCACCTATGCAGGCAGGACAAGAGCATTGTCAGAGGTGCTGGGTCTGTAAAGACAAAACATTGCCAAATCTTTCTGTGCTTCCTTTTTCCTGGTTTGTTTGTAAGCAGTTAAGATACAATCTCATATGTTGCAGCTCCAGAATGCCCCAGCTGTATGCATCTGACACTATTAATTTTTAATTGCTCTATGATATTTGTATGCCAGTTTATAACTGTATTTTTGAGGATTGTGGTAAAATCCCCCCTCCCCCCATCTTATATGGGGACCATCAGGTATTGTGAGTATTATTGAGCTTCTTTCTTCACTTTAACAACTCTGGCTGCCACAGGCTTTCATCAGCATTAGTTGCATTGACACCGAATTAACGTCTTACCAATGGAACCACGGAAATCACTTTTCAGTCTTGAGTCTTCTCCTTTAAGATGTTTCTTTACTGTTTAAAGCTGCATCGTCAACCTCCTCTCCATCAAAGGTACAGTAATAATTAATTATTCCCTGCTTTGGGGTTTGGGTTATTTTTTACAGAAACTGAGCAAACACTGACATAATGTATTTTAAGAGACCTTTTAGTCTCAACTGCCCTGCTGTTTTGATAAAAAATGATGTTACCTCTCCTGTTTCTTTTAAATCTGATCCATTAAAATGTGAATAATCTCTCACAGCACCTTCAAAATTTAACTGCAGCCTGTCAGAAAACAGAAGAACATGCTGCAGTTGTGTGCTCACTGGATGCTTCTCAAAAACAGCCCCTTCCTACAATTCCAAGGGCATGTCCACACATGCAGGCACGTGTGCTTGCAGCAGCTCAAATACAAGAGGTGCAAATTTGAGCCGGGGCTTTTTGCTTCAGCACATGTGCCCGCCCAAACATACACTTGGGTGTGGGGCAAATTGTGTCACTCACTTGGGTCAATATAACCCTGCCTGGCTCCTCCCAGATCTGCAGCCAGGGGGGAGCTAGAGCCTGGGGTCAGCATCTGTGCTGGGCCCAGTAGTATAAAAAGCTGCCCTCTGCTGGCCACAGCAGTATACAAAGCTGCCCTAGAAGCTCAGGGCTATTTGCTCTCAGGAGCTTCTGGGGAAGAGGCCTCTAAGAGGAAGTTGGCCATGCCCCTTTTGTGCCAGGCTGCTCCTGTGGTCCACTTCCTTTGCCCTCGTGTTTTATTTGCCTGAGTAAGCCAGCTTGAGTCTCTGCAGTCCTTGTGTGTGTGTGTTCCCCCTCCCCAACATTCCCCAAGCATAGCACTCCCATTTTCTTTTCCTGTGGGGCTGTAGCTCAGTGAGCTTCTGCCCCCCTCCCCCATTTCCCCCACAACCCCAGCCTGTCTCTATTAGGTTAGGTATTTTATGGTTTTTCTTTATTGTTTTCCTTCCCTCATGTAAAGCAATGGCAGGGCAAGAACCTACTGGGGGGGGCAGATGTCCCCACAGAACTTCCTGCAGCCCCCACTATGGGGGCAGATCCCAGCCAAGTTCCAAAGGGGATACATGCCCTTGCAGGACCCCCCAGAGACAGAGTCTAACCCACCTCATCAAGGTCTAGAGAAACCTGAAACCTCCACTGCAGGGGTAGGCAGGACTCTGGCAGGCAGCCAACAGGGCCAGGGGGTCTCCCCTGGCTAGACCTCCCCTAGAGAGGTTCCCAAGTCCCTTCCCCTATCATCAGGAACCAAGGGCAAGGACAGTGGGTAGGACTCCTCTTCAGCCTCCTCCACAGCTGGGGGTGGGAAGGCCAAGGGCCTCACCCCCAAGCCTAGACCACTAGCACCTGAGGGGATATTCAGGTATACCAGTCAGCACACCTACTCAGCCTGCCCCTGGCCCAGGCCCCACCAACACAGCCTGCCCCCCCCCCCAGTGGGGGATCTACAGCTATGCACAGGTGACTACGGAGTGACCCAAAGTTATGAAGTCTGAACCCTCCACCACTGGCCCTTACAGCTTGGGCAGTGGGGCCCACTTTCTGGCATTCAGCCATAGGCACAGGGTGAAGTGCCAACTGCCTAAGTGGGAAAACCTGAACCTTGTGACTTGGTGCAGGCCCTGGCTCAGGTAGTGAGGGCCGCCAAGATCATGGCGGCTTCCCGCTTTCATGGCAAGAGGGTCTTTTTCCTTACCTTGGAAGCCACCGCATAAAAGGCAGTGAATAGGGGGGTCATGGTGGAGGTCAAGTGCCTCCCCCTCGAGCTCATAGAAGAGCTGAGGACTCTGTCTATCCCTGTATCCCTATTTGGGCTCTGCTCTCCCAGCTCCTAACCTTGGGGACAGTTACCACCCAGGGGGTGGCCCTCTCACTGGGGTGCCGAGACCATGGCCTCCCCCACATGCGCTCTTTCCATCATTAGGTTCTGATCCAGCTGGTGGCAGGAACAGAGCTGGAGACTGAGGGGTGCCTCATGATTCCTTTTCAGGGGACCCTGGTAAGGGTTTTCTATACACTGAGGAACCTGTGATGCTTCTGGTGCCACACCCTGGGGCACTTGAGTCATAAGTACATCATGGACCAGGAGAAGAGGGCATCCACAGGTCCCACTGGCAAGAGGGGTGCCCCTGCCACTGGTACCCCTCACCTCTTAGCCCCCCCCCCCCCCGGCACCCCAGCCACATCATCCAGCCCCCGTGTGAGCTCAGGGAACCCTGCTCCCAAACCAAGTTTGGCAGGGTCTTGTGGGGGGAGGGGACAGCAGCAGCCAAGGGGAGAGGGAAAGCAGGGCTCCCCAGCTCCTAGTTATGCCTCTGCTGTAGCTGCCCCACCCTGCAAACCCTCACCTTCTCTTACTGAAGCCTGTCCACCTGAGAACCACCCCATGGCTGAGTGGGTGCAGGTCCCCTTTGGGAGCAAAGCCAAGAGGAAGCCTCGGGTGCAGTTGGAACCCTCTAACATGGAGAGCTCCTCTACCCACTCCAAAGACCACCACGCAGGGGGAAGGAGCGGCCCAGCTCCTGGGCACCTCCCTGGCTGTGCCTGACATGCCACCTCCTGAAAAGATCAAATGGGTGATCCCTGTGGATGAGGCTTTAGGGCTGCTGAACAGTCCCAAACAGGAGCCCATGGAGAAAGCCACTCACTCTGCTGGCTAGGGCCTACTCCCTGATCCCACAAGCCCAAAGGCTAAGGCCTTGGTTGACCCAAAGGAAGGTCCAGCAGCAGAGCCCCCACCCCACTTGATGATCTGGGGGAAACAGGAGCCCTAGGGCTCATCCTGGTGAACCCTGGGGAGGGAGGTCCCCTTTCCCAGGACTCTGAGGCAGACACTGAAGCCACCCCAGTGACTGATGGATCTCTTCCATCCCCCTCCCAGAAAAACCTCACTTCCGGCCTGCCCCATGGTCCCACACGAGGGGGGGGTTGGGTCAGTGTCCCCTAATCAACAGGCTGATCTTGTTGGGGACTCTGCACATGCCCTGTGGGGCTCCAGCTCTACCCCACCATCTTGTGAAGGAGCCCCACCCCCACCCTTACCCCCACCCCTGTCCCAAGGGGCTGTGGAGCTCTCCCAATCCCAACTGTAGTCCGGGGTCTTAGTAGACCAGGGGATTCAGCTGGTGCCTGAGGAGCCTGCTGAGCCCCAGGACCAGAAGGAGGATGCCCAAGAAATGGCATGTTCCATGGATCCTGTGGACCTCTTGGCCCCAGAGGTCCCCAGGAGTGAACTACTTGCTTTTCTTGACTGTGACTGGTGACCACCTGGTGGGCCGCCAGCAAGGTACAGCTCACCTTGGAGCTCTGGGGAGATTTTGGTAGCATCCTTGCCACTGTGAGGGCACTGGCAAGTGAAGGCAAGGGACACAAAAGCTGTAACACCCAGATCTATAGTCAGGCCCACAGTTTTGTAGACACCCTTTATACTTATGGGAAGGCACTGTGCGAGCCAGTGCACCCCACACCCGATGTTGAGATGTGGAAGGCCCCTGCTGAACCATCCACTCCACCCCCCAGCCATGAGGTCATATAAGATCACAACCCTCAACATCCACAGCTGAAGGAAGGGTCTCTGGAGATGCCGGGTGCTATCCTTCCTTGGGGGGGGGCGGTACTCCATGGAGACCCTGACAACTCCAGCCAATAAGCCTAATTGGCAGCTAGAATGGGGAGGCAGGGTCTTTTTTAGTCACCTCTTGGCCACCTCTTGCGGGGTGGCCACCCTGTTCTCTCCAGGCCTGTAGTCAGAGGTTTGTCATGGTGTGGGGTCCTAGGAGTGGCCGTGATCTCTCCTGGCACCCCCAACCGTGCCAAGTTGGTGATCAAGCACCCTCATTCTCACCTGCCACGTCTTTGATGACACAAGTATTATAAAGGAGGCTGCCTTTTGTCCCCTTGGACACGGTGCTCTTACTTCTCCTGGCCCCTGTTCTGTATAGGTTGAACTAGTGCACCCAGCCTCATGGGCTATGCGTGGCTCCTACCACCCCTTATACCACGCCCCAAGCCTCTCAGTTGTACCGGACGTTGGTGAGTCTATTCTTGTCACACTCGCGCTCGCCCTCTCCTGGGGCTTCTCACAGTGCACCCACCCTCTTACCTGGCCCCCTGTCCACCGAACGCCTCTCTCAGGGTTGGGGTCGGTGCGCCCCCTGACTGCTGTGCCCTCTCTGGCACCAGGAACCCCCATGCTACTGGGGAGCTTCTATGAGCCTCACCCGGTCCTCTGGTTGTATAAAACTACAAACAGAAAACTCAAGCCCCTGGGCTACAACATAAACTCTAAGCAACCTGGCTGACCCTCATGCAGCTCCCTACCAGGGCTTCCTCCACCTGGTATCCTTGACCAGAAGCTGCTCAGGCCATCAAGCTTCCCTACTCTGCTTGCTCCTACAGAGCTCCTTCTTCCTCGGCTGCCAGAAGGGAACTGCTTCCCTGGCCTCAGCCTGGATCACCTGTATATAGGTCAGGCCCTGCCCCCTTCCGGTCAGCTGAACAACTACGCAACCGACAACCGGCACCTGTATCTCTTCATAGGAGCAGGGTACCAGAGTGCCCCTGCGACAAGGTTCCCCAGGATGTTTGTTGCGGGTAGGTCTTGCTTGACCAATCTCATTTCCTTTTATGACCAGGTGACTTATTACCTGAACAAGGGGGAAGAGATCGACGTTGTATACCTCTACTTTAAAAAAGTGTTCACTCTGGTATCCCACAATCACCTCTTGGCTAAACTGGCTAACTGTGGCCTTGACATCTTCACAATCCACTGGCTGGGGAGCTGGCTCTGCGGTAGGACCCAGAGGGTGGTGGTTGATGGGAGCCAATTGTCTTGGTGAGCTGTGACTAGTGGGGTCCCACAAGACTCTGTCCTAGGGCCTATACTGTTTAACATCTTCATCAGCGATGTGGATACTGATGTCAGAAGTGGACTGGACAAGTTCTCTGATGATACCAAACTCTGGGGTAAAGCATCCACACCTGAGGACAGGAGGGTCATCCAGGTGGAACTGGACAGACTCATGAAATGGGCAAATGAGAACCTGATGGTGTTCAACACTGAAAAATGCAAGGTTCTCCACCTTGGGAGGAAAAACCTGCACCATGCTTAGAGGCTCAGTAGTGCTATGCTGGTTAGCACTACAGATGAAAGGGAATTGGGGGTCATGGTTGACCACAAGATGAACATGAGCCTTCAGTGTGATGCTGCGGCTAGTAAAGCAAGCAAAACACTAGCTTGCATCCATCTCAAGCAGATCCCAGGATGTCATTCTCCTGCTGTACTTGGCCTTGGTTGTGGGCTCCACAATTCAAAAAGGATGTGGAGAAGCTTGAGAGGGTGCAGAGGAGAGTTGTGCGCATGATCAGAGGTCAAGAAAGCAGACCTTATGATGACAGGCTGAGAGCAATGGGGCTGTTCAGCCTGGAAAAGCACAGGCTCGGGTGATCTGGTGGCCACCTGTAAGTTTAACAGAGGTGCTCATCAGGATCTGGGGGAATGTCTGTTCACCAGAGTGCCTGAAGGGATGGCAAGATCGAACTGTCACAAACTCCACTGTGACCGATTCAGGCTGGACATAAGAAAGAACTTCTTTCCTGTCCAAGCCCCCAAATTTTGGAACAGACTGCCACTGAAGGCAGTTCAAGCACCCACTTTGAACACCTTCAAAACACATTTGGATGCTTATCTTGCTGGGATCCTATGATCCCTGTTGACTTCCTTCCCCTGGGGGAGGGGGCTGGACTTGATCCTCTGGGGTCCCTTCCAGCCCAAATGTCTATGAAATCTATGTTTAGGTGGTGCTGGGCAGCCTGCTGCACCTCTGTGTCCCAGTGTAGGGGCTGGTCCTGAACCTTCTGAATGTGTACACCCCTGTGAAGGACCCAGAGTTGGTGGATGTTTTTCTGCCAGGTGGCCCCTTACATCAGCACCCTCAACCCTCATGAGCACCTACTCCTTGGTGGGAACTTTAATGTCATCCTAGACATGTGAGCTTGGTCAGGCAGGGAGCAGAACCAGACCACCTTGGGCATCTGTCAGGATCTCCCTAAGGACTACTCCCTGGTGGACGTCTAGCGTGCCTGTTACCCTACTGGCCCCCCCTGCCTTCACCTATGTGACATGCCACTCCCTGTTGCACCGGGTTTTATATCTCTTTGCTGCACTTTGCCCGAGCTCACTCTTCTGGTATCCGGCTGACCCCTTTCAGCAATCACCACCTTGTCTGGGCCCAGGCCACACTAGGGCCTGGCTGTCTGGGGTTGGCTTACTGGCATTTCATTGCCAGTCTGCTGGAGGATGTGGGCTTCAGGGATGCCTTCCAGGTGTTCTGGCAGGCCTGGTGGGATGAAGGGGCAGCTTTCCCTTGGCTCAGAGATGGTGGAACGTGGAGGTGTACATCCAGCTTTTTTGCCACAGCTACACCTGGAGGCACACCCGGCAGAGGGAGGTGGTCTGGGACCAGCTCGAGTTGGAAGTGCTGGAGCTGGAGAGGCAGCTGGCCACTGACCCAACCAACCTGTCCCTCTGCAGAGAGTGTCAGGAGAGGCGGGAAGAGCTTTGTGTTCCAGATGAACACCGTGCCCATGGTGCATTTATCCACTCACGCATCTATCTCCTTCAGGAGATGGCCTGTGGCTCCTGCTTCTTTTAGGCCCTGGAGAGAAGGCGGGGGGCCCAGAAGTACATCACTTGCCTTCTGGAGGGTGATGGCACCCCCTTCACGGATCCAAGTGAGATGTGCTGATACACACATGCCTTCTACGAAAAGCTGTTCTCCCTGGATCCAACTGATGCCGAAGCCTGTCAGACCCTGTGGGAGAGACTCCAGCAGGTCAGCATGGGTGACTGGGACCAGCTGGAGGCTCCTCTTGCTCTGGCTGAGTTTTTGTCCACACACTGCCTGATGCCTGGCAAGAAGGCGCCAGGCATCAATGGGATGACCATGGAGTTCTACTGGGCCTGCTAGGATGCCCTTGGCCCAGACTTTGTCATAGTCTGGGCCAAATCTGAGCAAAGTGGGGAACTGCCCCTGTCATGCTGGAGGGCTGTGCTGACCCTGCTGCCAAAGAAAGGGGATCCCCACAACCTGAGGAACTGATGTCCCATGTCCCTCAACTGCACAGACTACAAGGTGGCAGTGAAGGCCATCTCGCTGCATCTGTGCTGTGCTGACAGATGTGATCCATCCCAACCAGACATTCATAGTACCCAGATGTTTTATCTTCTGTACCTGGTTTAGGACCTCCTAGAGCTAGCACTCTGGGAGGACCTGTCTTTTGCCCTCCTATCCCTGGACCAGGAGAAGGCACTTGACAGAGTGGATCACAGGCACCTTATAGGCATGCTGTGGGCTTTTGGCTTTGGGCACCAATTCTTGTGGGCTCTCCAGGTCCTGTACAGATCTGCAGACTGTTTGGTCAAGCTTAACTGGACCCTGATGGAACCCATCCCATTCAGGAGATTAGTGCATCAAAGCTGTCTGCTGTCATGCCAGCTGTACACCTTGGCCCTGGAGCCCTTCCTCATCCTCCTGCACAGGTGGGTGGCAGGGTTGGTGCTCCAGGAGCCGGCTGCACAGCTGGTCCTGTTACCATATGCTGATGACATATTCCTTGCAGTCCAGGACACAGGTGACCTGGCATAGGTGGAGGCCTGCCAGGAATTGTGTTTGGCAGCCTCCTTTGCCAGGGTCAGCTGGGTCCAAGAGCTTTGGCCTGATGGTGGGTGATAGGTGGCAGGTGGGCTTATTCCCACTTGTGCTCCACAAGATCTGCTGGAGTGTGGGCTTGCTGCTTTACTTGGGGTTCTACCTGTCCCCTACAAACCTATCGCCAGCAGAGAACTGGCACCAGCTGGAGGTAGGGGTGGTGGAGTGGCTTCAGGCATGGACAGGGCTCCTGAGGTGTGTCTCCCTGTGTGGGAGAGTGCTAGTGCTGAACCAGTTGGTTCTGCCTGGGGCCGCGTAGGGTGCACTTTCCAGGGGCTGTGATATGACTGGCAGCTCCTCAGCCTGTGGGGCTTCTCCCTGCAGGACCTGTGAGGGCTGCCAGATTTCTACCAGGACCTCCTCTGCACCTGGAGGCTGGTCTCCATCTCCAGGTCCCCTGAGATGCTCACCCAGGGCCCGACCTGCTCATCAAACTCCAGCTGGAGGTGCCAACAGCAGAGGCATCCCGTTTGTGACAGAGATTGATCCTGGCTCATGTCACCCAGATCAGAGACCTCCTGGACTACAATAGGCAGGAGTGGGTGGACCCCAGTGTGTTGGCCAAGGCATGGGTCAACCCACGACACGTATGACCTCCTATTTGGTCCAGGAGGTGAAATCTGCTGTACCTCCCATTGCCAGGATCTTTTTTAACCAGATCCTGTGCATTGGTGGTCCCCACCTCCTCCATATTCTCCACCCCACCGAAGTTTGTAGTGGTGCTGGTGCTTTTGCCGGCCACACAACACTCCCTGCTCCCCCACTGAGCTGGCTGGAGGACATTTTTCCACTGTCCATCACTGCTACCTCTACACTCCCATGTGCTGCATGATCCATCATGCCACCTTTGTGTCCTGCCCAGACACCAAGTGCCAGGACCTGTTCAGTCAGAGCATGGCTGGGACACTCCAGTGGCTGAGTCTGTACTCCATCCTTATCCCATGAGCCACTAGGGACCTCAGATGGCATCTCCTGCATGGAGCCATCCACATGCGCATGTATGTGGTGAGCTTCACAGACCCCCTGCTCTCCTGCCTCTTCTGCAAGCAGAGGGAGACCCTGGTGCATATGACCCTTGAGTGCACTAGGCTGCAGCCCCTCTGCCTCCACCTCCAGAACTTCCCCTTGAGGTTCTGGTTGAATTTCACCCATCATCTTTTTGTTTTTGGTCACCCCGTCTGTGGCCCCACCAAGTCCCAGGACGTCCTAGTTAGCCTCCTTCTGGCCCTGGCCAAGTGGGCCCTGTACTTGACCAGGAAGGAGGATCTGGCCTGGAAGGTGCCTGGAGACTGTGGTGCCACTTTCCTCTCACTTGTCTGAGCACGTTTCCGGGCAGAGCACCAGTTGGTGGCATCCACTGGCTCCTTGGATGCCTTTGAGGACCAGTGGGTGTGGCCTGGGGGTCTCTGCTCTGTGTCCCGCTCCGGAGCACTTCTTTTCACATTTTGACTATTTGACTCTGATGCCACTCATATTCTGTTTTTGATTATATTGTCCTAAGAAATTAATTTAATCTTATACCCTTTGTCCCCACAAAGGTGCTATTAGTTAACTGGGAAGTTAACTAATTAACTAGTTAATATGAAAGGTATAAATAGGAATTTCTGGGACCCAGACAATTGGTATCTGGGGACACTAGCCCCTTTTGCCAGCTGGCCTGATGCAGCAGCATTCCAAATCCATTTTTAAATACCCCAAAATCCATGTTCTTTCACAATTAGAACAAAACACCACTATACACACACATATACATATATGCATAGAGAGAGAGAGAGGGATCAATCATTTGGGCAATGTTTTATTGATATATTTATAATGTTAAAACAATTTGGAAGCCTACCAGTGTCTCTATCATCATCATAAAGTTAATGCTAAATATCTATACATGTTGATGTGTACTTTTGGTTTTCTCACATGATGGGTGTGTGATGGAGGGGGTGACTACAGGGGAACTGTGGGTGTGGGGGGACCTGGTGGCTGCCTTCTCACAAGATGGGTGTGTGATGGGGGATGTGGGGTTTGCAAGGGGGGGTGATTGCAGGGGGCTGTGGTTGTGTGAGGACCTGGTGGGGGGCTTCTCAGGAGGGGTGTGTCCCCTGGCTCCCACAGGGTGCATCCCCCCACACAGCACATGGACTTCCCCCCCCCGCACAACCACAACCCTCCACCCCCCTGTGCAGGGTCCCAGCCAATCTGCAGGGCCACAGCCTCCCCATGCAGCAACAGCAGCAGCAGGACTAGGGTGCTCAGACCCTGCTGCTATCGACCCCACCATGGCATGGTGTGGCGTGGCGTGGTGTGGCCCAAAGTGGCTCAGAGCTGGAACTGCCTGTTCCAGTCATCAGAAACTGGCACCACTCAATGGGCCGCACAGTGCCTGTGGGAGGAGGCTGGCGGCAGGACCCAGCCTGGCATGGCTCACTAGTCTGGCTTTGCACTGGAACAGGATACATGGCTCCTGCGCAAATGAACACTATTGCACAGCCCGGGCCAGGTCGGACTGACGGGATGCATTTTCCATGAAGCTCAGGTGTGCCTGAGCCTCATGGAAAATGTGCCCTGCCAACCCAATCTAGCCTGGGCTTCACAGCTAGCATGCATATGTGAGTGAGAACTAAACAGTGAACTTTATTGTAGGCAATCTTTGAAGACCCTCAGTCTCTAACTAAGAAAGGAACTAACCTACCTACCTAATACCTACCTAACTGAGGGATTATATTTCAATTCCCAATTTCTGTAGTCTTTTATGGGAGTGTCTCTAAATTATAACTTCTATCACTATATCTTCCATTTTAAGAATAACTACAAAATCAACTAACACTCATCTACAGAGAAGAGGCTACTAGTATGTCACTGTGAAGTGAGTCTTTACCACCCACTTTCCTATTCCCTCTTCTCTGATGCTCTTTTATCAAGTATCTATGGGTGTTTGTAGATGTCACTTTAAAGCAGGTTTAAAGTGGGTTAAATGCCTTTTGCACCACCTTAATGTCATTGCTGTTTGTATATTCAATGGCATATTGCACATTAATTCCAGCCGCTGTAGCACATTCAGCAGCACAATGCACCTGAAATGACTATGGGACACAGCAAATGTGCTGCGAAGTAAAATACCTCCAAGGAGTTTTAGTTTCCTACCCTACAGCTGCGGAAGGAAACACTGGGCTCTGTGTGGCTCAGGGGCTGTGCAAGCAGACCATGCGGGCAGTCCAGCAGCAACCTGGGAAGGCAGGCTCTACAGAAGGAAAAAAAAAAGCGGCAAGCCTGATCTCCCCACCCTCACCCGAGCCTGTCTGCCTGCCTGCATGAACTGCACAGGAGCCCAGTGCTCCCTGGAACTGCCCGAGCCAGGTGCCTGCAAGCTGCCTGGGACGGGGGCCACCACTGCCATGGAGGAAAGCACCAACCTCCCACCCCCAGCTCAGGGACTGCTCTGCCTGCCAGCAGCTTCCTCTCCCTTCCCCACCACTGGAGAGGCAGGTAAGGATTGGGCTCCGATATGGTGTACATGACACAGGGGTTTACTTCACCCTAACTTGAAGTGGTGCTTTTAAAAAATGACTGCTTCAGTTTAGGGAGAATTAAACCCCCGTGTCATGTACAAATACCCCATGAGTCTTTCAGGAGGTTTTCACTTTCTTCAGCTTGGCAAAGTATAATATCCAGTTTCTCATTTGTTTTTGGTGGGAAGCTTGTCTTCCTGATAGATCTGAATCCTTATACTGAGATCAGATTGACTTGCACTTTTGGTAGCTGTGCTTTTGCACAGAGTACTGAATTTTATTAGCTACAGACCACTAAGTCTGATTTCCTCCTTCTGCATGATAGCATTTGCATTTGTGTCTGTAAGTTCATTTTCTCCCATAAGGACATAGTTTCTTCTTCTGGTTTGGATCAATTTGTTTCTTCCTAAGAAAACTGTCCAGATTTTGACTGCAATGGCAAAGAGGATCATCAGGAAGCATAAATGTTGTGTTTTATATTGTAGGATCACACCATCACTAGATCTGGCTTCTCCCAAGCTGCTAGACCCAAGCTTGTGCCAGCTCCCCAGGTACCATAATGAATAGGAGTTTGTATACTCTATTTTTATATTGGATGCTTGCAATGCCTCTCCCTTTCACTGGCATGTGTTCCAGGATAGCAAATTACTGTGAAGTTTGTTGAACTCACTTTTGGTCTCAACATTAATTTTCTGTATTAATGTTTTGCTAAAATACTAATCTGAATTCCAGTGTCCAACATAAATAAAACTTGTTCCTTGCACTTTCAATGGCAAAACCCAGTCTCTCTCACTGATTTTTGCTTGATTATACCATATCAGAAGAATTTTTATATAGCTATGTTCTCAACCATATGCATTTGAAGTTTTTGTTTTTAGGACCTGCAATGCTTGGAAAAATGCTTTAAAAATGCAGCACAATGTTTGGGGCCATATTGCTTTCCACACATGGTACACATTGGCTTATTTGTTGTCACTCCCTTAGCATTCTCCTTGCTGATTGAAAATTCCACTCTGTCAAGTGGCTTATTTTTGCCCCATGAGCCATCCATGCAGTAGGTACGAAAGCTGTTCAGTGTATTCAGCTCTGCAGTCTGGGCCTTCAGATTCTCTTACCCTGCACATTTAGATACTCTTTTCTCAGGATAAGTCTCCCTTATACAATAGCCTTTCTTCTAATACAGTGTCTGCAATGCCAAAAATAATCCTATCTCTAGTCACAGTCCTATCCTTATCCTCCAGCATATCTACTACTCCCTCCAGCTTGGTGTCATCTGCACAGCTGCTGAGGGTGCATGCCATCCCATCTTCCAGATTGTTCATGAAGATATTGAACAAAACTACCTCGAGATTGATCCCTGGAACACTCCACTTGAGACCAGCTGCCAACTAAACATCGAGCCATTGATTACTACCATCTGAGCCTGATGATCCAGACAGCTTTCTATCCACCTTACAGTCTATTCATCCAACCTGTACTTCCTCAGCTTCCTTGTGAGACTGTTGTGGGAGACTATATAAAAAGCCTTGGTAAAGTCAAAACATGTCCACAGCTCTTCCTGCATCCATCAAGCCAGTCACTTCATCACAGAAGGCAAAGATGAGTCATGACAACCCCTGGTGAATCTGTGATGACTGTTCCTAATCACCTTCTCCTCCAAGTGCTTGGAAATGGATTCCTTGAGGACATGCTCCATGATTTTTCCAGGGACTAAGGTGAAGCCGACTGGTCTGTATTTTACTGGATCCTCCTTCTTCTATTTCTTAAAAATGGGCACTATATTTGCCCTTTTCAAATCATATGGGACCTCTCCTGATTGCCATGAGTTTTCAAAGATGATGGCCAGATGCTCTGCAATTACACTGGCCAACCCCTTCAGCACCCCTGGGTGCATAGTGTCCAGCCCCATAGTCTTCTACATATCCAGCTTTTCTAAATAGTCCCTAACCTAGTTTCATAGTTTGTAGGGTCAGAAGGGACATAAACAGATCATCAAGTCTGACCCCCTGCCCTGGTCAGGAATGAGTGCTAGGGTCATAACACCCCAGCCAAATTGAAGGTGTTATGTTCAGCCTTCTCTTGAGGACCCCCAAGGTAGGAGAGAGCACCAGCTCCCTTGGGAGACCATTCCAGAGCCTGGCAGCCCTAACTGTAAAGTAGTGTCTTCAGATGTCCAGTCTGAACCTTCTGTCTAACAATTTGTGGCCATTATTCCTAGTAACCCCTGGTGGTGCCTGGGGGAACAAAGCCTCACCCAATTTTTGCTGGTCCCCCTGGTGAATTTGTAAATGGCCACCAGATCCCCTCTCAGCCTTCTCTTGTGGAAGCTGAATAGATTCAGGCCCTTTAGCCTCTCTTCATAGGGTCTGCCCTGCTACCCCTTGACCATGCGAGTGGCCCTCCTCTGGACCCTCTTAATGCTAGCCACATCCCTCTTGAAGTGCAGCACCCAGAACTGGACACAGTACTCCAACTCTGGCCTGACCAATGCCACATAGAGGGGAAGGATCACCTCCCTGGACCTGCTTGTGATGCATCTGTAGATGCATGACAAGGTGCGATTAACCTTACTGACCGCTTCCTCGCATTTGTGTCTCATGTTCATCTTGGAGTCAACAGTGACTCCAAGATCCCTTTCTGCCACTGTGTTGTTGAGAAGGGTGTTCCCTAGCCTATAGGTGTGTTGCTGTTCCTTCTCTGTAGATGCAGTACCTCGCACTTGTCTGTGTTGAATTCCATCCTATTCTCATCTGCCCACCTCTGTGACCTGTCTAGATCTAGCTGGATTCTGTCCCTGCCCTCCAGTGTGCCCACCTTGCCCCACATTTTGATTTTTGTTAGCAAACTTAGTGTGCTTTCCACACCCATATCCAGATCACTGATAAAGATATTGAACAGTACAGGCCCAAGGACCGAGCCCTGGGGAACTCCACTGCCCACATCCCTCCAGGTTGAAAATGACCCCACCACCACTCTCTTGGTGTGACTATCTAGCCAATTTGCAACTCATCTGACTGTGTAGTCATCAATGCTACAGTCACCTAGAGTTTTTTAGGAGAATGTGGTGAGAAACAGTGTGAAAGTCCTTCTTAAAGTCCAGGAAGACAACATCCACCTCGAGACCCTCGTCTAGCGAATTTGTGACCTGGTCATAAAATTAAACCAAGTTAGGCAGGATATGCCCTCAATGAACCATGTTGGTTGCCCCTGAGCATTACCTCTCCTGCTGGGCCCTTGCAGATGTGTTCCTTGATAATTTTCTCAAAGGTCTTCCCAAGGACTGGCCTATAATTGCTGGGGTCTTCCTTTCTTCCCTTCTTGTAAATGGGGACCACATTGGCTCTTTTCCAATCTTCTGGTACCTGGCCAGAGCCCCACAAGCACTCATAGAGCTGTGCCAGGGGCCCCACTATGACCCCACCAATTCCCTCAGCACCCTCAGGTGAAGAGCATCTGGACCTACTGATTTAAACATGTCCAGCCCTTCCAAAAGTTCCCTAACTAGGTCATCCTTGACCCTAAGCATGGTGACGCCTCCCCTGGGTCCATCTGTAATCCTAGTGGGGGAAATGTCCCGGTCCCTTTTCAGGAATATAGAGGCAAAGAATTCATTAAAGAGATCAGCTTTTTTGTTTGCCACAATCACCAGATTGCCAAGTCTGTCCTGTAGGGGCCCCATGTTATCCAGTGCCGCCTTCTTTAGCAAAACCCCGAGTTTTTCTTTTTTTTAAATTTATTTTAAAATGCATTCCCTCCCCTTCCCCAACCATTTCCAACTTTTTCTCTCCCTCTCTATTCCTTTTAACATTTTATTTTAGGTAGTAAGTGTTATTTTTCTCTACCCTCTTTGCAAATAAGTTCCCTGCTATTTTGATAGCGATACCCCCTGTTTTATAAGTGATAATTACTATGTTTGTACTGCTTTTATATTGAGCGATTACTGTTTTAGGCCTCTTTATGTAAGTTAGCATAAGTCATGTCAAGTTTCCTTTTTGTATGTCAAGCCTCCATCTTGTGTGCTCTGCCCAGGCATCCCCTGTGTTGCAACTGTATGATTCATGTACCCCTCCCATGTAAATTGGTTCCCGGATGAATGAGAGTGATTGGGAATGATTGAAGTACAATGGTAACACGCCTCTACTAAATGGCCTGTAAGGATGAGGCCATCACCTCGCATTGATTCATCCAGGAACCACAGACCTCACCCAGGAACAGAGACAAGAACCCAGCATTTGAAAGACAAAATACCCTGCAGAACCAGCAACTCTACCATCGTACCCCACCATTACAGATATCCGAAACTGCATATCTCTGCATGGAGCACACATGCTCGGTACACCAGGGGCTGACTCTTGCCTGGGCATGCCTCCTGTCACTAGGGTCACACAAGGTCTGCCCCTATAAAAAGGGACAGTGAAGGCAGACCCAGTGGGAAGCCGTCTCCTTCTGGACCAGCACCGCGCCACACCATCTATCCACCCAGAGGCCCTGCCGGCGACCACCCTCTGGACAACACCTACTGGACAAGGCCCACTTTCCAGCCTGGATAGGTAGCTATCACCCCCACCCTCTCTTCAACCAAGGACTTAGACTCTGCTTCTCTTCCCTACCTGGATTCCAACCCTTCCACTGAGTCTCTTTCTTCTGCTGCCATTGTGAGTGCTTGTGTGTGTATGGGGGAACTTCATGGGGCTGTGTGGTGTGTTGTCTAATAAAACTGTTATTTGGACACCGAAGTTGGGTTTTGCTTTACTGTGGTTTGGCCCTGCTCCAATCTCTGCTCCTCACCCCTCTAACTTCTGTCTCATTTCTCCCTCTCCTGCTTCTGGCTTACTGCCACCTCCAACACCTGTCCTGAGCTCCTCTCTGCCTCCAAACTCCCTGTTTCTTTTCCACTCTCTTCTCCCCACTGCCTTTTCCTTTTCCCCTAAGCAACCAGGTTTCTGCCTCAGTTTCTTTCCTGGCTGTCTCCTGCTTGCCACCACTTATCTGCCCCCCCTAATATCTCATCTGTCTGCCTCAGTTTCCAGCTGCAGTCTACCTTACATATACCCAAGCCTCAGTTTCTCAACCAGCTTCTCTGTAGTCTACCAGTTCTAATCCTGGTTCTAGCAACTTTCATTCCCTACACTTTAACTTTCTCTCTCTCTCACCTGAACCTTCCCCCAAGTATCCCAGGTACCCCAAGCACACACATACACACTGTACCATCCAAGTAAGGAACTTACCTGTGTGTATGTGTAGGTGGGTTGTATGTGTGTGAACTAGTGAATGTGTGTGTGTATAAATATGTCACTGTGTACATGATATATGAATTAGTGATCTGTGTCTAACTTTTGCAGTGTATAGTGTATATGCTTGAATTGGTGATAGGTATGCATGTGCCTAGGCTGGTTTGGATGTGTATGTGCCTGAGCTGGTAGTGTGTGTGTGTGTGTGTGTGTGTGCACCTAATTTATTTGTGTTTGTATATGTGCAATTGTGTCACACCCTCCTGCCTAACAGCGCAATATTGAGATCCTGAGAGTTGGCCTGACCCCACAGGTGTGCAACACTTCTTACTTCCTATGTATTTGAAGAAGGCATTTTTGTTATCCCTAATTCTGGTTACTAGCCCTAACTCCATCTCTGCTTTGGCCTTCCTAACAGCCTCCCTGCAATCATGAGCAATGGAGGTGTAATCCTCCTTGGTGATAGCCCCTTGCTTCCACTGTTTGTATGCCTCCTTTTTTGCCCTCAGGCATTCCTGGATGCCTTTGCTGAGCCATGGGGCCTTTTTAGCACTCCTTCCCCGCTTGGTGTACATTGGGACTCACTCCCTTTGAGCTTGGAGGATAGTCTCCTTGAGGAACAACCACCCATCTTGGACTCCCATCTCATTGAAGCTGAGACCCCAGTGCCTCCCTACTAATCTTCTTAGTTCATTGAAGTTGGCCCTCCTGAACTTGAGGACTTTTGCCTTACTGCTTGCTTTCACCACCCTGTGCTGGATAGTAAATTCCAGCAGGCAATGATCATCGTTGCCCAGGTGGTTGAGTACCCACAGACCCCTCACCAAGTCATTGCCTGTGGCTAGGACCAAGTCTAGCAAGGCATTTCCCCTGGTGGGATGATGCACCTCCTGGGTTAGGTGAAGGTCCTGTATCCTGGCTAGGAACCTACGTGAGCAGTCTGACCTGGCTGATTGCTCCTCCCTGCAGATGTCTGAGTAGAGGACACTGTAGTTTAGGTCACCCATGACAACCAGATCCCTTGACTTGACAGCCTCTGTGAGCTGACCTGAGAATTTCAGGTCCAGCTCATCCCCCTGCTGAGGTAGTCTGTAGTAGACAACCACTATCAAGTCCCTTTCCCCACAACCCCCTTGCATTCTCACCCAGTGTGCCTCAGTTTGCCCCTCCTCTGACCCCATCCTGATCATCAAGGATGTGTATTGCTCTTAGAAATAGAGTGCTATATTCCCCCCACTCCTTTTTTTCCTCCTCTGTCTCATCTGTACAGGTTGTAGCCCTCAATATCCACTGCCCAGTCATGGGTTTCCTACCAGGTTTCTTTGAGCCCCACTAGGTCTGGATTTTTGCTAGGTGGCAGGAGGGTGAGTTCCTCCTGCTTATTCCCCATGCTTTGAGCATTTGTGTAGAGGCATTTGATGCCTCCTGTAGGTGCACGTGCTGCCCCCTTGTTCCTACCTGTGTGCATGCCCTGGCTTGATAGTGAAGTGTCCTCAAGTTCCTCTGTGTTTCTGTCCCCGGGTGAACACAGTTTAAAACTCACCATATGAGATCAGCCAGCCTGGAAGAAAAAACACGTTTACCTTTCGGGGAGAGATGAAGTCCATCCCACACGAGCAAGTCCTCTGTATGGAAATGTGGGTCATGGTCCAAGAACCCAAGGCCTACCTGGTAACACCAGCTCCAAAGCCACCGGTTGACCTCACCAATGCATGCCTCGTGGGGCTGTTTGTGTCTGCTTACTGGAAGAACAGAAGAGAAATCCACCTGTTCCCCCATCTCCTTGAGCTTGGCCCCTAGAGCCTTGTAGTTTCTCACGATGTAGTCCAGGCTGCCCCTGGCTGTGTTGTTCATTCCCACATGGATGAGGACCATGGAGTATTGATCAGAGGGTTGGATGAGGTCTGGGATCATCTCCTTGACAACCTGAATCCAAGATCCAGGCAGGCAACAAACCTCGTGTGCCATGGGGTCCGGGTGAAATTTGGGCCCCTCCATTCCTTTCAGGATGGAATCACTGATGATGAGGACCTGGCATCTCTTCCTCTTGGTGTTCTGGTATTGCTTGGTCTGTGCCATGCATGGAGTGGCATTGGCTCCTCTGGAGGCATCCTCTTCTACCTCCTCCTCCACGGCTGCCAGGGTCTCATACCTGTTCACAGGCTGTACCTGGGGATCTGCCACTGTGACAGCACAAGTAGCCCTGGCTCTGGAGGTGACCATCTTCCACGTTGCTGCAGTGGGTCTCTCCTGCAGCTTTTCCACTAAGTTCCTGACCCTGCAGAGAATGAAAGTACCTGTCAATTTTGTCCTCAGCAGCCCTGATCCCGCACAGCCTGCTGATCTTGTCCTGGAGCTCCCTCACTTGCTCCTCCAAGGCCTGAAGGTGGGCACACATGGGTTAGGTGAAGGAACTCCCACTCCCTACTCCCCGCCAAGGCTGCAGAGGACCCACCAGGCACCCCCCCACAGACAGGGGGGTTCTAGCCCCTTGTGGACTCCATCTGGGTGGAGGCCTCAGAGGAGCCCCAGGCAGGCAGTGCCACCAGGGGCAGGGCCCTGGCAGTCTGCTATGTACCACCATTATTGCAGAGCAAAGTGTCTTCCTCTCTCCCCTGTCAAATCCTTCAACCTGGCTCCTTCTGCTTGCCTGCCTTGCATGAACGCCAGTGCAAATACCAGTCCACCCTTACAGAGGCTCCCTGCTGTTCTTTGCTAAATGTGAGCTGGGGGCGTTCCCTCCAGATCTGCTGCAGCTGCACCTGCCCCTCTGCCCCTCTGCCCTGCTTACCTTTCAGCTGCTGTCACCTCCACCACCAGTGCTGGTCTCAGGAGGGTGTGTTGAGGGCACACATGCACTTGTGACGCACTTGCGCCCACTCCTGCTCCTGGTCCCAACTGCCGCGGGCTGGGGCTTGCCACAGCTTTTAACAACCATGGGTTTAAATTTCCTGCCTTAACTGCAGCAGCCAATCAGACTATTCCAGGCTTCTGCAGAAGAACCCATTGGTCACTCCTCCCCCTGGATTCCCCTCCCACAGAGGAAGCCTCAATCTCCCAGTAGCAGCTGCTGCCACTGCTGCCGGATTTGCTGCTGCCACTGCCACCGGATTCAGAAGAACACCACCTGAGCCCCTGTTCCCTTTACCTTTGCACCCAGAGCCCTGTAGTCACTTGTGATCTGCTCAGGATCTCCCCTGGCAATGCCATGGATGATCAGTGTGGAGTAGTAGTCAAAGGTCCAGATGAGTCTTGGTAATCCCTCTGTGACGTCTTGGATTCAGGCTCCAGACAAGCAGCAGATTTCCCAAGACATCAGGTCAGGCCAGCAGATAGATGTCTCCATCCCCTGCAGAAGGGAGTTATCCAGGTAACATTAACACTTCTTTGTGCTTTAGCTTCTAATGCCGTTTCTAGCCTTTACTTTGATTAAGGATTGAATTTTAATGTTTTTGAGCTTGTTAACTTTGTATGGCATCCCACTAACTGACTGAGACCATAATGGATGCACAACGAATCAATCCATCTAAGATGATGATGAAACCTTTCTGTTAGATGGAACATTTTCATTGGCTGGTGATTAAAGTGTTTTCAAAACGGTATTAATGCAAAATGTAATGAATTCTTTCAGTATTCTTTCAATTGCAGGATAATACAGAGTCAAGTACAAGTATTAGACTTTACAGGTAAGATTTATTCTAAAGTCCAGAATGAGGACCAAAATCTATCCCTGTCTCTCTTGGTATTTCACCCTCATGACAGAGTTTGAAATCTAAAAAATGGTAGGATTTATATATACTGGTTATATAATTGGTGGATTCAATTTATGTTGACAGAAAATCAGATCCCAGTTTTTCAAGCATCCTATACCCCAGGAGGTAACAAATGGAATCTTTATTTTATATGCTTTTGTTGATGCTAGCTAGTGGAATGGACACAAGATTATACCTGAAGCACCTGCATGTTAAACAAATTAATGGAGTCACAAGTGGTGTGAGTTAATGGAGGACAATGGTGCTCAGACAGTGGTGAGAGCATGCAGCTTGATTCTTATCAGTTACTTTTTTACAACACCAAAATTTTTTACAAGACACAAATAGAACAGCAACATTTTTTAGCAGAAGAAAATAGAATTTGCTCTAAAGCTACTCTATACATACATCACAACAAGAATTTTATCCCAGACTCTTCCAGTCTAGCTTCTGGCCACAGCTTTAAAGAAAAAATACATATCTTCAGAGGGGTTTCACTGTTATGTATGTTTTGGGGCAGCGGAGAAATGAATGCTATTCTATGGCTCAATGTCATGGGAACACTGCTATTTGAGTAGTTTTAAGGCTTGGCTCTACAGTTGCAATAGCAGCTTCCAACACTGGGGGATTAAGCATACCTCACTCACCAAAGTCTGAAGGCATGTTCTACACTGTGGAGGTCCACTAGGCTGCTGTAGGCTTGTTTTTCTGTGCCACTTGCAGCCCTTGAGCTTAGGAGTGGGTACAGTGAGATGAGTGTGGTACCACCTCACTGGTGAACTTCTAGGTCTGGAGCACACCTTCCTTCAGACTTGGGTGGGCAGGGCAGGGGCAGAATGTATTCAACTTTCCCAGGTCCCATCACTGAAGCAGTGTAGGCAAGCCTCCAGGGGCCTCAGTGAACTGCTAATTGCCATTCTAACAGCCATTTTGCCAAAATATCTCTGGGCATTGAGATATTTATGATTTGTGTGAAAAGAACATTTTCACAGATACAGTAATATGATAATTAGGGACCTACCAAATTCATGGCAGGAGGAGGCTGCTCAGGGACTCCCTTAATCTTGAAAGTTCTCCTATGTGCCCCCCCAACACACACTGTTTGGTGGAAGGTCCCTGCTGCTCACCACTTGCTCCTGACAAGTGACGAGGCAAAAACTGCAGTTTGAAATATAGCATTATTTTTGCCACTCACTGCTGATTGGCTGAGGGGCTGTGGCATCCTCACTGTCTGTTGCTGACTGGCTAGGAGGCAAAAACAGCACCATATTTAAAACCATGGTTTTCATCTCCCCACTGATCAGGAGCAGGTGGAGGGGGCAGGGGACACATGCAGCAGAGCTGGCCCAGGTGGTGCAGTCTGTGGTTGTCCCTGTGGTTCTCTGCATGGACTTGAGCCCTGCCTGTGTCTGCTGGCCTGGCCATAGCCAGCACACACATCTTCTGGCAGGGTTGCTTTCAGTGCAACTGCAGCCACCCAGATGCTGCTCCACTCCCTTTGCTTCCAACAGTGGCTCCTCCATCTGCTACTCTGTGCTGCTCTGTGCTGGGCTGGATTGTGGCATGGGTTGCCCACAGGGGCAGCCACAGACTGGACAGCCTAGGCAACAAGCTACTGAACAGTGGCATCATGGTTCATGCCTGCAGATGCTACGTCACCATAGCATCTCGTGTAGACGCACCAGCTGAGCAGTATCTCTCTGTCTGGAAGAGCTTCAGTTACAGGTTAGTAACCTTGATTTGTCATTCACTTCCAGGCTGACTTGTGCAAAGCCTAGATTGTCTGTACAAAATTCAGCTCTCTCTTTCCTAGAAATCATAGAATAGATACTATGAAAGGAACAGCAGATATCACTCCATGAGCATTTACATTCTAATCTTGTATTTGGTTAACCTGAATATTCTGGAATTTTCATGGTTCAGGCTGCAATAATACAACCACAGTCTGCTCTGTGGTTGTTTGGGTTATTTTTGGAAAAACGGAGCAAACGATTTCAGCCTGTTTTGATGTGAATACTTAAAGAAAAATACTTTCCCTGTTATTTAAATAGGATCACTTTTTAAAGAATCCTAGTGTAGAAATGGGTTGAAAGTTGAAAAGTGGCATGCTGGTTGTTCTCTGAAAACATTCTTGTGAAATCTGGTTTGATTTGAGAGTCCTTTCAAACTCCCACATGGGGGCCACACTTTGCACAGGGACTATAAACTAACGTGTTCAACTCGGAAATTATGTGATGTATATGTGTAAGTGATTAACATAGCTGAATAGTTGAACGGTATCAAAAGTGCATATTTTATACTGTGCCTCATGCAGAAATTGAAAAGTCCACTTTACAACTTGTAAGAATTCTGCTGTGTTGTAAATGATGAAATCTTCTTTAGGCTTGTAATACATGAGATAGGGGATTCTGGTAATGTTTGAATAAATTGTTGCAGATGATAGAATTTATTAAAAACATTTGTGGGTTTTTGCAGATCATTACTTTGCAGGTCTGGAACTGTTGAATTCATTATTTTGTTTTCCTTTTCTCTTCTTTTTTTTTCTTTTTTAAACCAAAACAAAATCTCAAATTCTTTCATTTAAAAAAAAAAGACATATGTGACACCATGATATCCAAGGGGGTAGAGGGTAGGATCCAGCTGACATAATATATTTGGATTTTTAAAAAGCTTTTGATTTAAGTCCCTCAACAAAAGCTTTTAATAAAACTGTTGTCACAAGACTGGGGGGAAGGTTCTTTCATGAACTGAGACTGGTTAAACATAGGAAGCAAAGGGCATGACTAGATGGTCACTTTTCAGGATGCAGGGATATCAACAGTGGGTTCTGTGCTAAGGGATTTTACAAGGATCTATGCTAAGTCCAGTTTTGTTTAACTCTTTCATCAATGACCTAGAAATAAGGCTACACAGTGAAATCTTTGCAGATGATACTAAAGTATTCCAGGTAGTTGAATCCCAAGCTGAGAGAAAGAAGCTGCACAAGTGAAGTGGATGGACAAAAAAATGGCAAATGAACTTCAGTGATGACAAGTGTAAGGGAATGCACATGGGGAAAAATAATCTCAATTATAAAGTGCTGGATTTTGAGCTAGGTGTTATGAATCAGGAAAGAGATCTTGGAGTCATCCCCTCAGGTAAGTTGGGGAGGGAGTTGGGGGGATGGGAGGGAGAAAGTTGGGCATGACTGGGGCCATGGGGCCATGTGCAACTGCAGGGCCCAGGCAGAGAGCGGGATGGGGCTGTGGATGACTTTTCTGGGGGGCATCAGGGGGCTGGCTCCCCAGTTATGCATGCAATCCAGGGGGCCATGGGAAGCAATGTGCCCGGAGCAATGTGTCCCCCATATTTGTGTGTGGGATGATCGTTGGGGTGCACGGTCTGCTGCAGGCTTGGGCTCCCCACCTTGCTGGCTCCCCCTGGAGCCTCCAAGGCCCAGTGGGTGGGACCCAGTGCATCAGGGCAGAATGGAGTGGGAAAGCTCGGTGCTGCTGCTCCAAGCCCCGGACTGCCATGGTGAGGCACCACCTGCCTACCTGGCAGCAGTGAGGGGGTACATCTCTGTGCCACCACCCATGCTTCTGCTGGGTGGGCAGGGGGTGCCTCACCAAGGCAGAATGAGGCTGTCACTGATGGCACCAAGCTTCCCTGCTTGGCCCTGTTCTGCCCTGCTGTGCTGGGTATTTCCTTCTGGGCCATGGAAGCCCTGGGGGGAGAGCATCAGGGTAGGAAGAACCAAGACCACAGCAGACAGCCCGCACCCTCCTCCCAGTGGACCCCTCTCTGGCCATGCCACCGATGGGGGAGGGGGAGCCAGGCTCCATGCTCCACTCCCTGGTGAGGCCTCAGCAACACCTGCCTCCTGCAGGTGGCAGCCAGGGTTCAGGTGCTGCTTCAGGGAGCAGGGTGCTGCAGACCTGGGTCCCTGGCCCTGTAGCCCTAGCATCTGGGGGCCCCCTCTGGCAGGGCTGGGGAGGGGGGTGCTTCGCTGTGGGTAGGGAGTGAGGGAAAATGGCAGGGCACTGGCATATCAGGGATGCTCAGTGCCACAAAGCAGTGGAGGGGGGGCATAGCCACAGCTGGACCCATGTTCTGGTGAGCAAAGGGGGCAGGGAGAGCTCTGATTTTCCATGATAAGTGTAGCAGACTTGGCTTTTGGAGCTTGGGTTGAGTCCCAGGCTTGAAACCTTGCTGTTTTGATTGGTGAAGCCCAACTACCAATCAGGAGGCAGCAAGAGGAGTGAAGTCACGCCTCTTTCCTAAGGGGAGGGGTAGAAAAGTTCCTCCCCCCAGACCTGATTAAAGACTGCAACCCTCAGGTCTGGAAGACTTCAGGGGCGGAGCCCTGGAGAGTATAATAGGAGCTGCGTGCCCAGCATGAGAACACAACTGGGAGAGAGAAGAGAGAAGAGCAGGGCTTAGAAGAGCTGAGGCAAGATTCTCAGCAGGGTGAAGCAGTAGCCCAGAAATGCCCCTGAAGACTTCCATCAGCAGGGAATGGCAGACAGCTCCAGCAGGTAGGCTCTCGGGGTGCAACACGGTGCACAGCGTCTAGACCCTGGGAGCTGTGTGAGGTGGCTCAGGTCTACAACCTCTGGCATGTAGCCAGAGACACAGTGCACAGGCCGGTGCATGGAGTAGGAACTTTGGAGCACTTAAGCGGCTCAGGTCCTAAACCACTGGAGCGAGGCCAGGAGCTTGGTGCAGGAGGCACTGCATAGAGGGTCCAGGAGTGGACCAAGCCTGGTGCTGCATGAGGCAGCCCAGGCCTCCAACCTATAACAAAAGGTTGAGTCCAGGGAGCCAGACAGTGCTTGGGCTACTGAGCCAGCAGACAGGGCCAAGTCAGAGGCCCCAGTAGCCCTGCATAGAGGAGCCCTGTTCTAGGAGACAGTGACCCACCCCGAAGCCCACTGCAGGCGAGAGAGCAGTTTGGTGTAGAGGATGAGGGTCACCTTCCAGGACTGGGAGGTGTGAGTTGCAGGGAAAAGAGGATTCCCATAGGGGAGAGGGAGTCCCCCCTGGTTAGTTAAGGGCTCCTGAAAATGGAGATCCCGCTGGGAGGGCCCTCAAGTTACCAGCTTCCTTGTAAGGCTGGGGAAAAGTCCAAGGGCATTGGGATCTTCCCTTGGGATTAAGTTTATCTTTGGGGTTCTTACACCATAAGTGGTGTGATGGCATGCCTTCTAGTTTGTGAACTCTCATGTTTCTAAATTAGTAAATAAGTAGAGTCCTAGGGCTCTGCTGGGACCCCTTGTTGCTATTATTTCATCTGTTGTTTACTTGTATTTATTTGTGGCTTATTTATTGTTCACCCATACTTATCTATAGTTTATCTGTTGGCTATCTATGTTTATTTTGGGGTTTATCTGTTTCATATCAGATACTTACCTGTGACTTACCTGTATCTGGAGCACTGGTATAAGGTTTTATGTCATTCACCCAGAGGGTATTGTTTATGTTATTAGATATCTTATAAATATATATGTATATATTGTACATATGCTTATATCCATGTTCCTTTCCCTTTTGATAAGTTAATGTAAATAAATGTGTATATAGTTAAGTCCCCTGACTGTCCTGGCCTGGTTCTATAGGGATGAAGGGAAACTGAGTGGTCTGCAGTTCCCCCCACACAGCACACCTGCCAGCTAACAATCCCCTTCAATTGGAGAAGGGGAGTATATCTCCAAGTTACCTAGGCTACATAAGAAACCCCGAAATCAAAAGCCAAAATGTATAGATATTTAGAATTATTTTACTATAGTCATTGAGGTACTACTAGGCTTCCAAATTGTTTTAAAATTGTAAATATATCAATGAAACATTGTGTTCAACTGAAATATATATAGTGGTGTTTTATTTTAATTATGGATTTTGAGAGGATTTTAAATCAGAGAAATCCAGGATCCCTGATTATCACATCACTTTACAAATCTATCCTGTGTCCACATCTTGAATATTATGTGCAATCCTGGTCTTTGCCTCTTAAACAGGATGTAGTAGGATTAGAAAAGGTACAAAGAAGGACAACAAAGATCATCAGGGGTATGGAGAGCTGCTATACTAAGAGGCACTAAAATGGCTAGTACACTTCAGTTTGGAAAGGAGAAGGCCGAGGGGAGATGTGATAGTGGTCTATAAAATCATGAAGCTTATGAACGAAGTGAATAGAGAACTGTTATTCACCAAGTTACAGAATACTAGAACTAGACGAAACCCACCGAAATTAGTAGGAAACAGGTTTGAAACTAACAAGAGAAAGTACTTTGTTACACACCATGTAGTTAATTTATGAACTCATTGCCACAGGAGGTTGTACAGGCAGAGAAGACGATAGATAACTCTAAAGCTATCTGGATCAAAGCTATCCCTATAATGCTCTCCCTGCCACTGTCAGAGATAAGATACTGGACTGGATGGACCATAGCTCTGACCGCATATGACATTTCCTATGTTATTTACTTTCCTGGTTTTCAGAGATTTGTTTCAAATATCTTAATTCTTAATTTCTCCATTTTTAGAATTGTGGTGAAGTTGATGTTCTGAAATAGATTTCATAGATTTCATAGACATTTGGGCTGGAAGGGACCCCAGAGGATTGAGTCCAGCCCCCTCCCCCAGGTGCAGGAAGTCAACAGGGATCATAGGATCCCAGCAAGATAAGCATCCAAATGTGTCTTGAAGGTGTTCAAAGTGGGTGCTTGAACCGCCTCCGGCGGCAGTCTATTCCAAACCTTGAGGGCTCGGACAGTAAAGAAGTTCTTTCTTATGTCCAGACTGAACCGGTTGCAGTGGAGTTTGTGACCGTTCGAGCTTGTCATCCATTGGGGCACTGTGGTGAACAGATGTTCTCCCAGATCCTGATGAGCACCCCTGATAAACTTATAGGTGGCCCCCAGTTCACACCTAAGCCTGCGCTTTTCCAGGCTAAAGAGTGCCCTTGCTCTCAGCCCCTCATCATAAGGTGTGTTTTCCTGACTTCTGATTATGCGCACGGCTCTCCTCTGCACCCTCTCAAGCTTCTCCACATCCTTTTTGAATTGTGGATCCCAAAATTGGTTGCACTACTCCAGCTGTGGCCTCACTAAGGCCAAGCACAAGGGAAGAATGAAGTCCCGGGATTTGCTTGAGAAGCATCTATGGATGCAAGCCAGCATTTTGCTCACTTCACTAGCCACAGCATCACATTGAAGGCTCATGTTCATCTTGCAGTCAATCATTACCCCCAACTCCCTTTCATCTGTAATGCTAACCAGCATAGCACCTCTAAGCCTATAAGCATGCTGCATGTTTTTCCCCTATGGTGGAGAACCTTGCATTTTTCGGTGTTGAACACCATCAGGTTCTCATTCACCCATTTCCTGAGCCTGTCAGGATCTGCCTGGATCACCCTCCTGTCCTCAGGTGTGGACACTTTACCCCAGACTTTGGTATCATTGGCAAACTTGGCCAGTCTGCTTCTGACACCAATATCCACATCATTGATGAAGGTATTAAAAAGTATAGGCCGTAGGACAGAGCCTTGAGGGACCCCACTAGTGACTGTGCACCGAGACGATTGACTTCCATCAACTACCACCCTCTGGGTTCCACTGCAGAGCCAATTTCCCAGCCAGAGGATCATGATGAGGTCGAGGCCTCAGTTAGTTTAGCCAAGAGGTGATTGTGGGATACTAGATCGAAGGCTTTTTTAAAGTCAAGAAATACAATGTCAGTCTCTTCCCCCTTGTCCAGGTAATATGTCACTTGGTCATAAGAGGAAATGAGATTGGTCAAGCAAGACCTACCCGCAGCAAACCCATGCTGGGTATCCCTTAGGATATTGCCTTCAGCTAGTCTGTTAAGGATGGCCTCTTTGATAATCTTTTCCAAGACCTTCCCCAGGATAGAAGTCAGGCGTATGGGCTTGTAGTTTGCCGGATCTACTTTCCTCCCTTTCTTGAAGGTTGTCCCTCTCCCGGTCTTGGCGTAAGATACATACAGACAGCCTCCATTCTGATAGCAAAGATCTTAGTCAGTCACATGGGCAACTGGTGCCTCCTGAGTTGGGGGGGGCACCCACAGAGGCCGCTGGTGGCATTGGCAGTGGGGACAAGGCTGGCAAGCACTTGCAGAAGCCATCAGCAATCAGCAGTGAGGATGTGGCTGGTGAGCAGCCACAGAAGCCACTGGTGGTGCTGGTGGTGGGGATAGGGCTGGTGAACACTTGCAGAAGCCACCGGTAGGGATGGCAGGCACCCACAAAAGATGTCAGCAGTGTGGATGGCCTTGTCAGGTGTACCCCCCACCATCCCCCCCCTACCAGTCACCTTCGGTCATTCAATCATGTTCAGTATCTTTTTACAGAATAGTGCACTGAGTTTGCTAAAGTAAGTACGCATTTCCATTCAATTCACTATTCCAAGGTTTTCATTTTTACACCTCCTAGTCTGTTGGGGAACATATTAGAAATAGTCTCAGCCATACTGGTGATAAAGGCACATACCTGGCTGTGTTAATTTGTCCCCCAAGTACATTATTCCTATCACACAATATTTATTTTTATTTGGCTGTATACCAGGAGGTTTGGCTCCCTCTAAACTTTATGGCCATGCTCTTGTACTGTTTTTTCTCCAGATAAAAATGCCACCTTATCTGCTGTACAACAAAAGATCTGTTATAATTTCCTGTGAAATGCCTTAGGTGCTGAACACAGCCCAGATGGAAGTCTATGGGAATAGTATGTCCCCAAAAGGGTCTTGAATGTATGAAAATGTGTGCCCCGTTTTTCAAAGGACACTTGCCAGAGCTTTGGTGCTGTTTCAGTCATAGATAAATAGAGCTTGGAAGTAATGGAAAATGTTCCTTGTGGTATATTTATTGAGTTCTTTGGGGTTTGTGCATAAAGGAAAAGCTCCATTTCTTTGTTTTTCTTTATTTCCACACTGTTGATTCTTCCCTACCTCTGCTAGGTCAATGATCTGTCCACTTCTCCTTTTAGCTTAGGGTGAGGGAGTCTTTTCTCAGGCTTTGAATAATGTAGCAGCTGGGCTCTTTCAGTCTGATTCCATATTTCATTTAACTCTTTTCTGTCCCTAATATGCTCCTCATATGCTTCCTCAATTGTTTGCTACTGTATACTCTTTGGAAATACACCCTCTTAGAGACCAAGGGCTTGATATGCTTTTAACCCAATAATGGGTTTCCTGGTGCAATTACAAACAGCATCTTTTCCACTTTATTTATCCAGATATTTAGTTTGTATATCCCTTTAGTGAAGATAAGCATTCACTTGTAAGCCTTAATATTTGCTCGTTTACCTTCTACAGCCTATGGCTTTTCATTGGTATTACAAACACTGTTTCTGGCACCTGACTTGTGCGGCTGTGCCCCACGAAAATGTAATAAACATCCCATTTGCCAGATGAACAGTCTATTCATCTTGTGCTGCAGCACAGTTCTATGAAGAACCCACCTGAAGAAGTGGTGCTCTCATTACGTTGTTGTTCATGCTGAGCACACTGTGCTGACATTGCAAATTCCTGCAAGGCAGTGTCATCCATTGTAGCCTGTGATCTTTTCCTCAGATGCCAGGTACTTTCCTGACTCATGTTGGTTTTTATAACACATGCAGCTTCCTGTGCTGCTTTTGCTTGATCCTGACTTTGAGCTCCACTTATCTTTTTGCCTGAGGTCTCTTTTTGTGTCGTACTTTGGATTCTCAATTATATCAACAGTTTCAGAAGCAGTTTCTACTCTGCATTTCTTTTTTTCTGGGTGACTCCCTTTTATTGTCAAATTGTAAATATTCCGTCAGAGGTTAGTTCTGTTTTAGTAGTTTCTCTGTGAGTGTTCTTTCAGTTGTTTGCAGGTCTTTTATTAGAAAATTGACTGCCAAAAACTGCAAGATTTGGGTCTTCAGCTTCAGATCACTAACCAGTTCTTCCACACTTTTACTCTGCTTTTGTACCTCATATTCAATATGTACTGCTCTTATGTTTTCCTTGTACATGGAAAACAACACTCATCAATGTCTCTAATGTGGTTTTCCTGTTAGCCTCTTCTATTCAGATTAACTGGGAACTATTAAAAACATTAAGGGCTTGTGAAATGGCCTTTGTCAAAAACCAGATGACTTTCTGCATATGTTGTTTTTAATGGCACCTATTGCAAAAAAGTGTTGTTTAAACAGTCTCCTGTTGTCTTCCACAATTATAGAAAGTTTCTGCTGTAGCATTATCTTCTCTGTACTTCTGTTCAGGTTTATATACATAAAATGCAAATAAGCATTTATTCTTTTTGTCGCTGGTACTATCTGGTATGTAGTTGTTAGGGTGACAATATTTGGATCTTAGAGAGCACTGGATTTGTAGGTGAATACAAGCCATGATCTGTGGCCTAGCAAAGCTGCTAACCACAAGGCAGAATGATATATTAAAAATATACTGTAAGATACTTAGGTAACCAGATTTTGCTTATGAATATTTATACTAAGCCATCCATTTGCTTATGCTAAGTAACCATTTTAACAGTGTCAATCATTTTCTGAGGGAAAAGCAGCAAGTAAATCTGTGTGTCTGTGCTGTGAACCATCTACAGTAAGGAATGAGATAAGATATAGGGGCCCCAAAAAGGTGGAAGATGGTACAACCTAAAACAGGAAAAACAGACTGGAATGTGAAAAACAACACGTAATTGGTAACAGAATCTGAGATGAACATATGCAAACAGATGAATGGTGATCGGTGAAGAAGCCTCCAGAAGCTACCAGGTTTTGGTCAAAGTCCATCCATTGACCAAAGAAGAGAAGTCAAGGTCTTAGACATACTCTCATAGCAAAAAGCCATGTAAATAAATGAAACGCATAGGCAATTCCATGCTAATGAAACAAACAGTAAACAGAGGCAGAGCTTGAGATGGGAGGATAAATGGGTGGAGCAGAAGGCAGGACAGAGAGTAGAGTGAATGTTAATGAGTATAAACCAAAGTGTATAAATATGGCAAAAAAACATTGTTTATTGCTGTTCCCCATGTTCATAGCCTGGGTGTCCGTGAGGGAGCTCGCCCAAAGCTGTCTCCATTCTGAATAAAGCTGTTGCAAGCAATGTGTGCTGGTGTTTGCTCCCTGCTTGCTGTGGCTAATGAGTACCAGGATCCATGAGCAATTGGACCGTTGTCTCTCTAGTTACTGAGTGCCACATGAAGTTGGGGTCTAATAGTAGTGATCATGATGAAGCAATGGACTTGACAGATCTATTTAATTGATTATGTCAGTTCCAACTACTCTTGCAGTATACATGAGCTTATGCATAATATAACACTAACCTATTAAATGTATAGTTCCCCACAAGACAGATAGATTGCCTTTGGGACTCTACCAATTGTTGTTTATAAGTAACTAATTTTAGTTAGTGAATAAATATAAAAATAGATTATTGGTAACGGAGTACGAATTTTTGCTATCAAAGCTCTCATGGAAAGGAGCTTTCATTTATTGTTTCTATAATACTTTAATTGCCTCACTGAGATGCATGTATTTTTCCTTTGTTATAATCAACTTGATCATAAGGTATGAATCCAAAATAAACATTCAGAAGACTTTTGCATTTTTTTCAATGTAGCCTTTGTTTCACACTTGAAACAACTGTCACTTGTTTGCCTGAGTATAATAGAGCAGAACAACATGAGATCCATGGTCAAGTGTTTCATCAGTCCACATTATTTATGTTAGGATGGTAAACCCTTGTTTTTCCCTGCTCTTTTCCCTTGCTAATTTATAGTGACCCCAAACACTTGAAAGAATTGGTCTTGCAGCTGATACATTGCTTACCTATGCCCAAGTTAGAGTTTTGACTGGGGATAAGACTTAAGACGCTAAAGTCAGCAGAAGTGTAATGCTTATTTTAACTAACATCAGCAAAATGCAAAATTGCTGGACCTAGTGGAATGTAGGGCTTTAAATGGTTAATCATTTGTCTCATCATTTGACTGTTTGTTTAGTTGTGGAATAGAGGTACTCAAACCAGACAGGGGAGGGAATCAATGGTACATCAAGAGGAAAAATGCAAAAGTAGGTTTTTAAGATGTGGACTGGAAGGTATAAATATATAAATGCAATGATGTTCTGGGCCACTCCCCAGCTTGGTGGGGACCCGCCCAAAGTTGCCTCCACTTCAATAAAGTTGTTGAATGCAGTATGTGTTTGTGCTCCACGAGTGATCATGCTCATGATTCTATGGGCAATTGGTACGTTGCTCCCTAGTCGTTGGGCCTCACGTGGAGCTGAGATTTAACAATTTGTATTGAGAGCAGATCCTCCCACCTGTCCATAGACAGCTATAGAATAACAGTTATGGATGATGTGTGTCACGTGCTGGTGAAGACTGATTCTTGCGTAATAGGAGAGAAAAACATAACCTGGAATATCATTGAATTCTTATTTTTGCTACTGCACAAGGAGCCCTGCAATACAAAGCTGGGTAGAGCTTGTTGAAAAATGTAGAAATCTTAGAAAAAAAATAATTTCCAAACAAGTCATAGCATGCCAGTGCTGCAGCCAGGGAGCAGAGGGGAGGTGCCAGCCCTGCTGTGGGGCAGAGAACCCCGTCCAGCCCAGAGAGCATGCCGGGATGTTGGGGGACTCTGATTTAGCTTAAACCAGGAAGGGGTCTGGGACAGAAGTTGTGTAAACCTATTTGACCCAAATCAGGTAAGTCTAATACTACGTTCAGCCAGGTTTATCTCAAACCGGTTTCAGCTGGTTTATGTGCACTGAACATCTTTTCTGTTACAGGCTTAAACCAGTTTCTGATCACTTAAACCAGTTTATGTGTAATGTCTGTCCCTAGCCAAGAACTTCTAATTACAGAGTCAGAGCATAGGTAGGTATATCTTGCCCAGTATCCTGTCACACAGTGGTAGAGAGTGGATGCTGAAAAGAAGAGTGAATTGGATATGACCAGGGGTTTTCTCTTTTTTCTCTCCAACTTGCAGCCCCCATGTATTTAAGGTTGAGGAAATTCTTGGTCAAACTAATACAATATCTCCTCTAGGCATGTGCTGGGCTTGGCGCAGAAGTGCACTGAGTTTAAAGTGCCATTTTGTTCCCCCAAATCTAGAAGCAACCTGTGTGGAAAAAAACCCTTCCTTTTGTTACTTTTAATCTTACTGCTTACTACTTTCATTTTATGACCCCTATTTAATGTATTGTTAGAGAAATTAGATAATAAATTCCTATTTATTTTCTCTTTACAAGTTAGTATTTTGGAAACAGAGAGCAAATGGAGAAGAAGTCAAAACAAGGAAAGCCAACAGAAAACCTTTAAAGAAATTCTCAACTGAACCTAGCTTTTGTAAACAGCAGGTGCCTCTACACACGCTATTAAGGTGATATGATAAATTCCAGCGCAGTTTGTGCTGGAGTCAGCTACTCCTGGGTGTAGCGTCTTCTTGCGTGCCCAGGACAACAGCAGTTTGAGCTGGGGCAGAGCAGCCCCAAGCTGGCAAGGGGTCCGGGGGATCAGTGTTGGGTGGTCGCATTGGGTGGTGGAGAGGCTGGCTGGGACACGAGAGTGCTAAAGTGCAGAGGCACATGGCAGGCAGCCTTTACACTTTAGCACCCATATGCCCCAGTCAGCCACTGTCACTGTCTACACTTGAGTTTTGTTGCACCTAATTACTCTGCCATAAGATAGTATTGTCCCCAACAACATTATCTTACTGTGGAGTTAGTTAATTTACTGTGCCCTAATACCAACACATGTGTAGACAGCGATGCTTTATGGTGGACCTAATTAGTCACCTCTGCAGTAAAGCACACATGTAGATGCACCCCAGGAGACATAATAAACAGCCAAGAGCCAATTCAATTTTTCTTAGCGAAGAGGTGAAAGAATCCACTTTTTAGGATGTCTGTGACCTTGCTAAAGATCTTCTACCTAAAGGATTTAACAGTTCTTTCTATTAGAGCACAGCAGTTTCTGCAGATCTGCAAGGGTATCTAGAGCTCATTTTGCTTGGCATAATTCAAGATCAAATTGGATACTCCATTCAGAAAGCAGTGTTTTCTTACTTGTTACTTAGCATGCTCCATGTATTAGGGTCTGTTAGTACTATCTCATCTCTCTGTCATGTCAGGATGTTACTTGCCAAATTAATTTCTTTTCTCCAAATAGATTATCATGCCTGATACGTGTAGATCTGATCCTTGTTTCCTTCCTCTAGTGGAATGAACGTTATATATTGAGTCATGGAGGCTCTGAGGAGCAGCAAGAATCCTGGGGTTCTTTGCATGCTAAGTTCTAAGTACTTATTGAAAGTGGGGTGCATGGATGTGCTTGTGCAATAGCTACCTGCTTTGACTGGGCTGTGGGAAAGGGCACTGTCCTCACTTTGAGGCCGTATGTTCACAGAACTAGTGTTACTTTGGTAAGTAATTTCTTTGTTCCTACCTTATAAATATCTTGTACATCAAGATATGTTATATGTTTTAATTCCAAAGCTTCTTACACTTAACCTGAAGTTGGTGCATCCTGAACAAGTGGTGAAAAAAATATTTGTATGGAACTGAAGTTAATAAAATAGAAAGGAATCCCATATAGATTTAATGTTCCAATATGAATAAACATATCCCTTATGTGGGCCTGTCACAAGTTGCACGCTCAGGTTGAAATGTATGTTTTATTAATAACTTATTACGGTGTAACCCCTCACCCCACACAAAGATCTATTTTGAGTCAAATGGGTACATGGCATGAGATTTTATATTCTGAACCATCGATCATAATTAAAGGATACTTTTCCTATTTTGTAAGCAAAGCTTTTAGTAATGTAGATATATTTTGAACATATTTTCTGTGTATTTTTCCCTCCCTTGTGTTAACTCAGCTTTAATATTATGTACTTTGAAAAAATTCCCACCCTTCCTTTGAAAAGTTGTAACATCTCTGTGGCTTGCAGCAGGGTCATAGTGCTGGGATGAAGGAGCTGTTTTTTGCTGTCCCCATAAAAATCTTTTGAGATCTGTGCATGCAAATAATGTGCGTGTTTTCATGCGTGGAAGGACATGTAGGACAAGATAAATTTTTCCCAAGTGCCAAATAAGTTAGGCCACGTCTACATTTCAAATTTACTGTGCCTGGCAGCAGCACCTTCAAACGCTTTGTACACATGTTATTTCTTGAATTGGAAGTTCTGTTGCCACATTTGCAGAGCCCTTCAGGCAGACTGGCTAGCACAGGTGTGGGTTAATTGCCCCAGTAGCGCAGCAGTACTAATTAGTTTGCTCACAGCACAGTGTAGGGGTAGCTACACTACTTGTGGTTCAGCAGGCAGCCTACGTGGAGCCTTGTGATGTGTATGAAGGCATCATTGCTTGATACAGCAAGTTTTCAGTGTAGGTGGGGGCCTCAGACATGTAAATTTTGTTTTCAGAGGTGACAAGCACATTTTATTTAAAAATACTTCTCATTGACACTGAATGGGATTTAAGCTGCTCTATCATTCAAGCAAATCTGAAAATTTTACCATCATTTCTGGTAATTATAAAGGGAATTTGAACCCTGGAAAAACAATAGTTATGACTATCCTTGCCTGTCTAGAATTGAAGTGTTTGTCTTGCCTGCATCCTGTTGAGGTAAATGACCGGCTGCTGCTTCCTTCTTTGGATGTGAGAAAGAAAGGGAAAATAAGAATTCTCACCTGCTAGTTGTACAGGTTGTTTTATTATTGCCTTTCTAGATTAAGCACAGTGGGATAAAGCTGAGACATTGAAGAGTGGTGGCTTTAATGAATAGAATTTTGCAAGAATGAGCAGATCCCACCACTTTTTGGCTGGGGTAAGCTGGGTCATGAACTGGAGTGAACCTGGAATGAACTGGAGTGAACCTGGAGTGAACTTGCTAATCAAATCTTGGCAGAGCAGAGAAGCTGTTTCCACTCATGTTCATGCATTCATTGAAAACCTCATTATTAATGCTGAGGGAGGGTCAAACAATCATGGATTTTGTCAGTCTCATCTCCATTCTGCAGTGAGAAGCACAAAGTTTCTTTTTACAACCTTTTCAGTGCCCTCACCCTTCACTCCATGCTTCTGTGAAGGGCCAGAAAAGCTGTATAGCTCCATTGATAATTATACTTGCATTTCTTATGTGCATGAGCTACCTTTATTTTAGTGTTGTCTAACCTTTGGGTGCATGACTTTACAACAGCAATGATGTTCTTATAACATGTTTATTTTTAATGAACTATAAGTAAACATACATATATAACAAGTGACAGCTACATTATTAAAGTTTCAATATCAAGTACTCAAAAATTAGGGTTGCCTATGCAATCTTAATTCGGTCCCTTTGCAGCATCCATGATGATTTAGTCTTTTGTTATATGATTGCATAGTACTTTTTTCCCCCCAGAACCCTGCTTGACAGAAGACGTGGCGGTCACTGAATAGTGATATTCAGTATTTCTTTTTATACTCATCATTCAATGCCTAGCCCATTGTTTGTTTGATTAACTGCACACTGTCTAAGCCCTACTCTGAATACAGAATAATTACGTCATGGGCTTTCCTATGGAACTTATTACTCTGTGCTTACACACATTAATTTATCTTCACAGTAACTGAGTTAAGTGAGGGTGAACTTACTGGGAACCACATCATGACGAGATCCAGGTGAAACATGTCCAGTAATTTTGGGCATCCAAGATGATTATGCTTAGAAATTGATTCCCCCCTGCCCCAAAATTCTTAGTGTTATGTCTGCTTTGAGCACATCTCCCATATACTTTAGGTGCCATCTTTAGTGCTCAGCATTTCTTCAAATCAGAGCCAGGGGTCTTAAGTCAGGCACCCAGAAAATGAGGAACATGCACTTAGTAATTGCCTATGAAAAGTATAAATGATTTTTTTTCTCACAATATCACAAAGACAAGCTGTAGCAGAGGCAGGAATAAAATTCAGTCCTCCAGGGCCTGTGATGTTAAAAACAAATGTGATAGAATAGATGTAATATGCCTGCTGACACCTATATAGCCAAATGACATTTTGTTCTGTGTGGCTGTGAATAAGAGTGGCAAGACCGTCTGGTTACCAGAAATAGGAGCACCCACTGAGAATATCAGTATTTATGGAAATTAAATCAATCTATTATGTCATTCACAACATTCTCATGTCTTTAGTTGTTGGTAGGTCCACCAGTCCATAGAATGCTTTGCTGTAGTTTCCTTTGTCAGTCAGGTCACAGTTACAACTCCATGTTGGAATCTAACCTATCTGTCAATGATAATATCAGTTACACCAATTTGTGTGCATGATAAGTGTGAGGAGATGGGGTGTGTCACCTGATGTGAGTCCCTGTATCCCCTCGCCGGCCCCTGGAGAGGAGGGGGTACTCAGCTGTCAGTTCCCGCCTCCGCCGGTCTCTCCTGCCATGACTTGATGTAATTTAGGGGTTCACCCGTGCGGGGAAGCTGGCAGTCCGGATGCGGTCCCTCGTCTCCAAAGTCCAGGGGTCCTGTGGGCTCCTCCTCCCCTACACCCTCGCCCGGTCCTCCGGGATAGCCACCGTCAGGGTTGCTCCCCTGCAGGGGGTTAACCCCTGCTAGGTAACAAATATAGTATAATGGCCGTACAATGTCGGCGCCCGCTGCTCTGGGGCTGGCGGGGCTTCCTCCCACTGCCAATAACCTCTGGCCCCGTCGGGCAGGGACACCTGGCCCCTTTGTCTGTCCACCGGTCCTGCGGTAGGGTTCTGCCCTCACACTGCAGGATCCTATAGGAATCCTCATGGTACCTGACCCCGGCCAGGTGCCGCTAGCTCCGGCTGTTCTGGGGTCTCCGTACCCCCACTATCTGTCTCTCGAGACCCGGGGGTGCACGGGGGCTTACCTCCCCGCCCGCGGGTCTTCTTCAGCGGCCAAACGGCCCACAGCCACCTGAGAAGTGTCCTCCCTTCAGGACCTCTCGCCCCAGGCCCCTCTGGAGCGGCTGCCACTGGTTCCTCTGTTACCGGTTCCTCGTTTCTGACCTCCGCCGCCTCCGGCTCCGCAGCTCCCGGCTCCGCTGCCTCCTGCCGTGCGGCTCCCTGCACCGGCTGCGCGGCTCTCGGCTGTGCGGCTCCCGGCTCCGCAGCCGTCGGCTCCGGCGGCGCGGCTCCCAGCTCCGCGGCTCCTGGCTCCGCAGACACTGGCGTAGGCTCTGGCTGGAGCCTCACTCCCCTCCTGTTTGGGGTAGGTGGGCTCCTTTTATTCTTCCGGGTCGGTCCCGGCCCGGCCCGGTCTGAGTTCCAGGAAAAGACAAGCTTCCGGCCACATTTCCGGGTTGGCACCCGGAAGTTGGGTGGAACTCCGGCGTTCTCCACCCCACCCTGGCCCCCCAGGGCCTTGACCCCTTCACAATAAGTATTTGTGAATTATATCCAGCTACGAATGTACTACCCCCTTATTCCCAAAACATTCAGGATGCATAACAGCAGTACAAATACTTCAGTTATCTCAGTCAGTTTGTCTTGATTCTGAAGGGTCCCGTAAGGGAGATGCTGACTCCATGCATATTCAGGTCTCGGCCTGTAATGAAACTGCAAGTTCTTAGTGTGTGGTGTTTTGGGGAATTTTCTTTTTTCTTCCCTGGAAGCATTGGACTTCAGCTACACTTTGAGATGTATTTTTTTCCTGCTGTGTGCTTGTGCCTCTGGTGGTATATAAAACCACCCAAACACTTGCTCATATACTCAGTGTCAAACTGCTTACCAGATTTGGGATCAGGAAGGGATGTTTTTCCTAGGTCAGATTATCAAAGTTGTTTGCCTTCTTCTGTTGTATAAAACATAGTCTTGTTCTCTGGTCTTCTTCATTGGCTGAATTAATGCGCAAATACAGACCTTGTCATTATAGTGGCAAAGCACTGGTAATGGTCCTATCTCCTTGGCACCTTGTGGCTCTAGTGTGTGATGAGAGGGAATTGTAGACTCTTTCAACAAATAGTTGCCTGTGATCACAGAGGACTGGATTTGATGCCAAGAGGCTCCTTCTAGTTCTATGTTCAAGTATGTGCTGAAACTGTTGGGGTGATGATGATGGTTGCCATACTCATATGTTGGAAGCATGAGGGCCAGAAAACCTGCAACAGGTACAATGGTCAATGTCAATAAGGTCTTGAGTGCCTGAAGAAGGACCATAAGGACCAGCTGCAGCTGGCATCATTGAAAAGGCCCCTCGAGTACATGCTTACCTTGAACCATCCAAAGCCTGTTCTAAGATAGTTAAGAGTAAACCAGGCCCCACAGGGTAGCTGCCATCCTGAGGGGCAGAAGCTGGTGTTGGGATGAAGTTCTTTAGCTGCAGTTCTTGTGCAGCATATTTCCTCCTCCCCGATAACATGCCATCTACAGATTTGATGAGTTTACTGGCCTGAGTGGAGAATGGGTTCTGAGACTTCAGGTGGTAATTGGTTTTCTGACTGTGGTTACTGGGCTGGAGTGCACAGAATGGTCTGGATCTTGGGCTTTGAGTCCAAGGGCTAGGGTAGCAGCTTGTCTTCAGATGGTGGAGAGGGGATAGGAGAGGGAAGGAGTGCCTGGGAGGACTGGTAAGCAGTCAATAGGGTTGGCATGAGGCATTCAGTAATGGACCTCATGACACTGTTCAGGCCGGAATCCACTAACTTAGTGTATGTGCTCTGGCCCCATACCGGTGCATAATGCTCAGCAGAAACATACACAAATGCCAAAGTGGAGGTGCCAGCAAGACAATGGATAAGAGCTCCTCTGCTGTTAGAGGGCAGAGGGTCGTTGGGGTTATTCACAGGTATTATTCAGGGTTATCTTCATCTTTTGCCTGTTCATTGCTTCCTTAAGGCCATTTTCTTTCAGGGCTCTACCTGTTTAGGTTATTAAAAAGTAGGGTGGGTTTAAAGCAGTGTTTTTCAACCTTTTTGTGGTGAAGATCACTTTTTGTAAGTAAAGGGCACGCTGGGATCTACCACCCCTATCCTGCACTGCCTCCTACCTCCCAGACAAGCTATCTGGGCTCTGACCGCACTCTCCCAGCCTGGCCTGCATGGCAGGGGGTGTGGCTCAGTCCAGCCATGTGTGTCCTGCCACTCTCGATCATGGAGCCTCTGACATAAACTGTCAGATGCTCCACAGTTAACCACTGGGTTAAAGAGTTGCATTCAGTTTGCAACTCAGTGCATTTTTTTCAAGCCTTTGTCAGTCTGTGCAGCCATTGATAGTCTAACTTTTTCTTCTACCTGCTTTGCTGTTGAGGACTTGGAGACTGATGCTTTAAACACCTTGTGCATTAAACTAAAACTCCTCAGACATAGTTTAGTTTGGCTCAGCAGGAATTAAAGTGTCAGATCCATGGATTCATTGTGTGCAAACACAAAGGAACTCAAAGATGTGTAATGAGGAGCTTCTTTGTCCACCAGATGACGTTGCAAGTTCTTTGTAGTTCACCCCTTTGAATTGCTTCCACTTGTTTTTTCCTTGTGTGGTTTGCTGCCTCCCTGATTCTACAACTGTGTGGCAGGGCATTGGCACGGGGTGGATACAAGACCTGAGGTTGGCCGGGCAGTGCTGGACTATCTCACTCTCCTGAGGTACTGGCCAGGGATCTGGCTTAATTCGTTCAAAATTGTAGTGCATGTAAACACAAATGTGATGCTCCAAAGCTTAATTTGTTTGAAAACCTAATGCATGTAACCACAGATGCAATGCCTCAAAATAAACAAGTTTAAATTGGATGGCTCAAAACTGGGGCTTAAGTACTCTGATTAAGCCAAGGGAAGTCATTAATACACACATTATTAAGAGTGGATTAATGTCTTCTCCAAGCTTAATCCGCGTAATTAAGTCTCTGTTTTGGGCCATCCCCAAGTGGGAAGGCTACAAGTAAATGCACTGGGGTCCCAGGCTGGATTTGACAGAGCTCTCTCTGGCCTGGCTCGCTGCTGACAGCAGGTACAATGCAGTCCCCACCCTTACCTTGCCACCTGCCTCGAGGTGCATGTGCACCCACTACCAGGAGTGAGCCAAGCCAGGGCTCCGTGGACCCTAGTGCAGCCACTTGCAGCCTCCCTGCTGCCTGCCAAAGTTGGCTTGGACTCTGGCTGGCAGCAGGGGCCTACCCAAAGCTCAGGCCCAGGTTGGCTGTGGCAGGAAGCTGGCAGGCTGCAAGCAGCTGTACTGAGGTCCATGGGGCCCCAGCCTGGCTCATTACTGAAGGAAGGTGCACACCTGCAATGAGCTTGGGCGAGGCTCCTTGGACTCCCGTGTAACTGCTTGCAGCCTCCCTGCCTCATATGCAGATGAGATGCAGAGAAACCTGGTCCAGCTCCACTTCATGGAGGATGGGGCCACACTAATCATATGCAACAGGTTGAGAGATGGGGTGACAGAGGGATTCTGGGTAAACTGTTTGGGGTCCCATTTGATGATGTTTGCCAAGCATTTAAAGTTTCCTGTAAAGAAACAAGAATAATTGAAAATGGGGAAAGGAAGGCAAAACTCAGCTGTGAGAAGGAAAAGGAAATCAAAATGTATGCATGTAACTCACCTTTTAAAAAAAGAGTTGGCAGTGAGAGGGACTGGGCTTAATGGGCACTACCATATATCTTATTCAGATGGGCTTCCTGTCCTTGTAGTAGACTCTCATCAGTATGTTTGTGTTGGGGCTTAAAGCCCACTTTCTGGAAATGGGAGGCTCCTCCCTAGCCTGCTCCTGTGGCTGAGGGCAGGTGAAACTTGGAGGCATCCGAACCCCAAGTCTGGGTTTGGGCCTGCATGTCGGATGCCCACCAAAGACTTTGGAAATATCTGAAGCCCTTGGTAGGTGTGGAGGATGTTCGCTAGTTGTAGGGCCACTTATGGTTCTGGATTGATTCATGGATTTGGACTTGATTTGGCGTGAAACATGAAAAATGTCTTTGAAAAAAAAAGATTCCCATCAGTATGTTTGCCCAATATGGTCCATGTGTTTTATAGTTATTCTCAGTGTTGCCTGTATTTAATCAGCTTCATAATTCCTTCCCATTATTGAACACATACTACTTTTGGCAGCCATTTGATGATAGACGGTGTTTTTAATTAAGCTTCCTTGTATGCAAATGTAAGATGAGGACCTTTTTGCCTCAGTATGGATTATCTTGTATTCAAGCAACTATAGTAAACAGATAAGCTCTTTTATTGTCAGGCATGGTCTGTAAATATAGATTATAATAATACATTATGAGCCTGTGCCTGAGACTTTCCAGGAATGCAATACCACCACCAAGTGTTGCCTCACTGCTTAATCTTGACAAGCTGTACTGCTACCCAGTGCTCCCATAGGTTGTGGATAATGCAATAACCTTCAGGGAAAGTTAGCTGTGAGATAAGTAGGGGTAACTCTGACAAATAAGCAGCCACAGACCAAGCTACTTCAGTACCACCATGAAATGGGGCGGGAGGTGTAACAGATAGCAATGCTTTGCCTCCTGAAAAACCACATATATCCTTTGACAGTGCTGTGACATGGTGAGTACAGGTCATCATTATTAGCCTGCACAGCTCCCCACCATGAGTCTCCAAGTCCTCAACAGCAAAGCAGGTAGAAGAAAATGTTAGACTATCAATGGCTGCACAGACAGACAAAGGCTGCAGTGGAATGAGCTTTCCAGGGAAAGATCCCCCACAGGTCAGAAGATCTCTCCTGGGATCCAGTGTGTGGGGCTTCCCTCTCGTGTCCAGTGAGTGTGGGGAGCACTTGTAATGCAGAGTGCCCGGTGGAGGATGCGCCCCTCACTGTGATGCGCAGCACTGGCTGGAGCTACACTCCACTGGGTGCCCTGAGCACCACGGGGAGAGTACAAGGGGTCCCAACACCCATCTCCCTCCCTTACACCCTCAAACCCCACACACCCGCATCCCTATGCTCCCACACACATACCCTATGCTCCCACAACATACCCTATGCTCCCACACACACACACATAGCCACACCCCCTTACAACTCCCCCCACACCCTACCATACACACACGTCCACCCACCCGCCACACCCTGAAAATGTCCCATAAACATAGTTTGGCTACTTTTTTCCTGACTGGATAACAATGTCCAGTGGGATCTTTACTGCAGTCAAAAATCAGTGAAAACTCAAGTCCTGAGCTTGACCAGGAGTTCGCCCAGGAACTGACTGAGGCCGCTTGCTCCAGGACCATGGTTGTCATGGGTGACTTCAATTACCCGGACATCTCCTGGGAAGATCACTCAGCAAAATCCGAGCAGTCGCAAAGCTTTCTCTCGTGCGTGGATGACCTCTACCTGACTCAAGAAGTCTATGGGCCAACGAGAGGCAAAGCGCTGCTTGACCTGGTACTGGCTACGGGGGACGACCTAATCGGTGACCTAGTGATTGAAGGGAAGCTGGGTGACAGCGACCATGAGGTGATCAACTTCACCATCCACTGTAAAGCTGGCAAGTCAGTCAGCATCACAGAAGGCCTTGACTTCAGAAAAGCCGACTTTGACAAGCTCAAGAGGCTTGTTGGTTAGGCCCTCAGGGACCGTGACCCCAGGGAGATGGGAGTTCAAGAAGAGTGGTTGCTTCTCAAGGAAGCGATCCTCAATGCACAAGCTAAATCTATTCCAACACGGAGGAAAGGCAGCAAGAAGGCACAGCAGCCCTCCTGGCTCTCTAGGGACCGAGCGGACCTCCTGCGGCTAAAAAGGAAAGCCTACAAAGGATGGAGGAGGGGATTCACCTCCAATGAGGATTATTCTGCACTGGTCCGGTCCTGCAGGGAGCAAACCAGGAAAGCCAAGGCTGCAACTGAACTCCAACTAGCTTCAAGCATCAAGGACAACAAAAAGTCCTTTTTCAGATATGTGGGGAGCTGGAGGAAAAGCAAGGGCAATGCTGGACCCCTGCTAAACCAGATGGGGCAACTAACAACTGATGCCCAGGAAAAAGCCAACCTATTAAATAGGTACTTTGCATCAGTCTTTCATCAGTCCCATGGGATGCCCATGCCTGCTATGGGACAGGGAGATCCAGGTAATGGGGATCCCCTACCCTCCATAAATGCTGACCTCGTGAAGGAACACCTTGAGAAGCTGGATACCTTCAAGTCAGCCCGCCCTGACAATCTGCACCCCAGGGTACTCAAGGAGCTGGCGAGCGTCATAGCCCAGCCCCTGGCACAGATCTTTGAAAACTCCTGGCACTCTGGTGTAGTGCCCAAAGACTGGAAGAAGGCCAATGTGGTGCCGATCTTCAAGAAAGGGAGGAGAGTGGATCCGGCTAACTACAGGCCCATTAGCCTGACTTCTATCCTGGGGAAGATCTTAGAAAAGTTTATTAAGGAGGCCATCCTTGATGGACTGGCCCAGGCTAGCATCCTAAGGGATAGCCAGCACGGGTTTGTTGCGGGTAGGTCTTGTTTGACCAATCTCATTTCCTTCTATGACCAGGTGACCTATCACCTGGACAAGGGAGAAGAGATTGATGTCATATATCTTGACTTCAAAAAAGCCTTCCATCTGGTATCCCACGATCACGTCTTGGCCAAACTGCCCAGTTGTGGCCTTGGCTCCACCACAATCCGCTGGCTGGGAAACTGGCTCCGTGGTCAGACCCAGAGGGTTGTAATCGATGGCAGTCACTCATCATGGTGCCCTGTGACCAGTGGGGTCCCTCAAGGCTCTGTCCTGGGACCCATCCTGTTCAACATCTTCATTAATGATGTGGACATTGGAGTCAGGAGTGGACTGGCCAAGTTCGCCAATGACACCAAACTTTGGGGCAAAGCATCCACGCCAGAAGATAGGCGGGTGATCCAAGCTGACCTGGACAAGCTCAGCAAATGGGTGGATGAGAACCTGATGGTGTTTAACACCGAAAAATGCAAGGTTCTCCACCTTGGGAGGAAAAACCTGCAGCATCCTTATCGGCTCGGCAGTGCTACGTTGGATAGCAATACCTAAGAAATAGACTTGGGGGTCATCATTGACCACAAGATGAACATGAGCCTGCAATGCGATGCTGCGGCTAGTAAAGTGACCAAAACGCTGGCTTGCATCCATAGATGCTTCTCGAGCAAATCCCGGGACATCATTCTCCCCTTGTACTCAGCCTTGGTGAGGCCGCAGCTGGAGTACTGCGTCCAGTTTTGGGCTCCACAATTCAAAAAGGATGTGGAGAAGCTTGAGAGAGTCCAGAGGAGAGCCACGCGCATGATCAGGAGTCAGGAAAACAGATCTTACGATGACAGGCTGAGAGCCATGGGACTCTTTAGCCTGGAAAAGTGTAGGCTCAGGGGTGATCTGATGGCCACCTATAAGTTTATCAGGGGTGACCACCAGGATCTGGGGGAACGTTTGTTCACCAGAGCGCCCCGAGGGATGACGAGGTCGAACGGTCACAAACTCCTGCAAGACCCTTTCAGGCTGGACATAAGGAAGAATTTCTTTACTGTCCAAGCCCCCAAGGTCTGGAACTGTCTGCCAGCGGAGGTGGTTCAAGCACCTCCATTGAACACCTTCAAGAGTAAATTGGATGCTTATCTTGCTGGGATCCTATGACCCCAGCTGACTTCCTGCCCTTTGGGCAGGGGGCTGGACTCGATGATCTCCCGAGATCCCTTCCAGCCCTAATGTCTATGAAATCTATGAAATTTTGGGACCTGGAACATCAGGACCCTCATAGAAAACCCTAACAATGAACATCCAGAGCACTTCACTATAATTGTTGCTTAAGAATTCAGGCAACAGAACATCAACATCATTGCACTGAGTGAGACGTGGTGAATGGGAAATGGGCAGGTCAAAGAACAAGGAGGTGGTTATACCTTCTTCTGGAAAGGTAAACACAATGGCTTTACCATCAAGAATGAACTCACAAATGAACTCAGTGACTTCCCTATTGGAATTAATGTGCACTTCATGATTTTCCATCTTAAGCTGGCAGGGAGCCAATACACCACTGTTATCAGTGCATGTGCCCTGACTTTTGAGGTTGCTAATGAAACAAAGGAGGAATTCTATGCCAGCCTTGACCAAGTCCTTTTTGGCACTCCAGAGGGAGACAGACTTATTCTTCTATGCAATTTCAATGCCAGAGTCAGAAGGGACTTGAACCTCTGGAACAGAACCACTGGCAAAGAAGTAGGAACGATCATCTCCAACAGCATTTTCCTCTTGACCAAATGTGCAGAATATTGGGCTCACCAGTACGAACACCTGTTCTGGTAAAAAAGAGGTACAGGACGTCATGGCAACACTTGTGATCTAAGCATTGGCACTTGCTTGACCACATGTTAGGACAATATAATAGGACAATAAAATGAATATAAGTCAATGGTATGCCTTTGCTGCCAAGAAGGCTAACAGCATACTGGGCTACGTTAGTAGGATTGTTACAAGCAGATCAAGGGAAGTAATTATTCGCTTCTATTCAGCACTGGTGAGGCAACATCCGGAGTACTGTGTCTAGTTTTGCACCCTCGTCACCAAGCACACAGGGACCAACCCCCTTGAGACCTAAAGACGAAGGAGACCTAACCAAGGAAAGGGGACCATCAATGTCCATTGGAAAAAGTACTTTGAAGACCTTTTCAATCAAAACTCTGCTGTTGACAAGGGTGTTCTCAACTGCATCCCACAGTACCCAGTCAGAAATGATCTTGGAATTTCTCCAACCCTTGACAAGGTGAGGAAAGCCATCAAGCAGATGAAGAAAGACAAGGCATGTGGTGCTGATAGAATCCCTGCTGAAATCTTCAAGCAGGAGGGAAAAGAGCTCACATCACAATTCCATACCCTTGTCTTAAGGATATGGAATGAGGAGGAAATCCCACATGACTTCAGGTATGCCGTGATCATGACAATCTTCAAAAAAAGGAGACAAGTTTAACTGTGGAAATTACGGAGGGAAAGCCACACTGTCCACCACAGGGAAGATGATTACAAGAACTCTCCAGAACTGTCTCTTTCCACCTGCTGAAGAGCTTCTCCCAGAATCTCACTATGGGTTTAGGGCATTATAGCAAGACACTGGGGTGTGCCTGCTCCTTTAAGGGAGCTAGCAGCCTTGCAGGTGGTGCAAGGAGCTAATGAGAGGCTCACCTGACCAGAAGAGGGCTCAGGGTGGAGCTATATAAGCCCAGAGCCTGTGACAGTCAGGGAGTCTCTCCTTGGCAGCCACAAGGTGAGGATCTCTTGGAAGCAGGGTTCCTGAAGTGACTACAACTTATAAAAAAACTGTATGCCTGGGAACAGAGGCAAGCCCCCTGAGCAGAGAAGGATTGAGCTTTTACAAGCAAGTGGCCTTCGTTTTATATTGAGTTCAAAGAGGGTCCTGAAGCCCAGCAAAGGGCTAAGCTGGACCAGAGGGTTCCTGAGCTCAAGGAAGGGCTGCAAGGTGCATCAGGGATCTGGAACCCCAGAAGAGGTGTGGCACACAGAACCAGGAGTGCAGGAGCCCAGAGAAGGGGCAGGACACAGGACCAAGGGGTCTAGCATCCCAGAAGAAGACTGTCTAAGGGACCGGGGGGTCCGAAGGCCCAAGGGAACTGAGTGTATGAATAGACAACATCATAGAGAGAATATCTGTGAGGCTTGGGGCATGGTATAGGGGAGGTAAGGAGCCACATAAGGAGCCCTTAAGGTGACCAGTGTCTGGCAGGGGTACAGACTGAGGGGGCCTGCTAGTCTCGGGGCATTAGACTGTGACTGAGGGGACCCAGAAGAGGCCCAGCAAAGATCAACACAGGCTCAGGTTCACACAGAGCCTATAGGCATCAAGAGGCACAGTTGACATCATCTCCACTGCTCACCAGCTTCAGGAAAAATTCCAGGAACAACACAAACCTCTCTACATGGCTTTCTTTTAACTTATGACAGCCTTTCACTCTGTAAACTGAGAAATGCTGTGGAGGATCCTTTTGAATAAGGATGCCCTCCAAAATTCATCACCATTCTTTTCCCACATCATGACTGTATGCAAGTGATGATTCTCAGTAAAAGATGTATTGCAGATCCCTTTGAGGATAAGATGGGAGATAAGCAAGGCTGTGTCATTGCTTAATATTCTTTACTACAATGCTACATTTGACCACCAACCAGCTTCCAGTTAGGGTGGAGTTAAACTACTGAATGGGTGGTAAGCTCATTATTCTCAGGTGACTGAGCCAAAACAAAGATCACCCTGACCTCAGTCATTGTGCTCCAGTATTCTGATGGTGCTGTACTTTGTGCTCCCTTGAAAGAAGACTTTCAGGCAATCGTCAACTTCTTTACTGAGGCATGGAAGAAAATGGGCTTGGCACTTAACATTTAGAAGACTAAGGTCCTCCGTCAACAAACTCTTAATAAGCAGTCCTCAGCTCTGGTAATTTCGATTCATGGTGAGACTCTGGACAACCTTGACTACTTCCTGTATCTTGGAAGCTCTCTCTCACAGAAGGGTGATATAAACAAAAACATCCAGCATTGCTTCAAATGTGCAAGTGCAGCCTTTGGGCACTGGAGGAAACAGGTGTTTGAAGACCGTGACATCAGATCCAAAACCAAACTCATGGTTTATCAACTAGTCATGATCCCTTACTGTACAAAGCTGAGACACAGACAACATACAGAAGACACCTCAAGTTGCTGGAGAAGTATCATCAACACTGCCTGTGGATGATCCTTTGAATCCAGTGGGTAGACAGATACACCAACATTAGCGAACTCTTTCAAGCAAACACCACAAGCATTGAGGGAATGATCATCCAACATCAACTTCACTGGGCTGCCCACATCATTCGGATGTATGATTCTAGATTCCTGAAGCAAGTTTTATTCTCCCAGCTCAGTCAAGGCAATTGGACATCAAGAAGGCAGAGAAAGCACTTCAAGGACATCCTCAATGCCAACTTGAAAAAATGCAATATTGATATAAACTCATGGGGGACTATTGCCCAGAACTGCCCCAAATGGAGGAAGTCTGTTGCAAGGATGTGAGTACTTTGAAACCTTATGGACATGTTTAAGTCAGCCAGCCTGGATGATCTCCACCCTAGAGTCCTTAAGGAATTGGCTGAGGTCATTGCAGGACCCCTGGCACGGCTCTATGAGCGCTCGTGGTACTCTGGTGTGGTCCCAGAGAACTGGAAGAGGGCCAACGTGGTTTCAATCTTCAAAAAGGGGAGGAAGGAGGACCCAGGAAACTATAGGCCAGTCAGTCTTACCTCAATCCTAGGCAAGCTGTTTGAGAAAATTATGCTGGCACACATCCATGGGGGGCCATCTGGGGACTGCATGCTTAGGGGCAACCAACACGGGTTCATCAGTGGCAGGTCCTGTCAGACCAACCTGGTGGCCTTCTATGATCAGGTTACCAGATCATTAGATGCAGGGGTAGCAGTGGACATAGTCTTCCTGGACTTCCGGAAGGCATTCGACACTGTCTCTCACCCCATTCTTATTAAGAAACTGGGGGACTGTGGTGTCAACGCCCACACAGAGGGTAGTAGTGGATGGGTCCTTCTCAACCTGGAAGGACGTGGGCAGTGGGGTTCCACAGGGCTCAGTCCTCGGGCCCACGCTGTTCAACATCTTCATCAGTGATTTGGACGAGGGGGTAAAAAGCACCCTGTTCAAATTTGCTGATGACACTACGATGTGGGGGGATGTGGGCACACTAGAAGCTTCAATCACACATCAGGCTTCAATCAGACCTAGACAGGCTACAAGGGTGGGCGGATGTGAATAGCATGGGATTCAACACAGACAAGTGCAAGGTAATGCACCTGGGGAGGAACAACCGGCACCATACCTACAGGTTGGGGAACTCCCTTCTTGTCAGCATGGAGGCAGAAAAGGATCTTGGAGTCATCATTGATGCCAAGATGAATATGGGCCGGCATGTGGGGAGGCAGTCAGGAAGGCCAACCGTACCTTGTCATGCATTCCACAGATGCATCTCAAGCAGGTCCAAAGAGGTGATCCTCCCCCTCTATGCGGCACTGGTCAAGCCGCAGTTGGAGTACTGCATCCAGTTCTGGATGCCGCACTTCAAGAGGTATGTGGACAACATGGAGAGGGTGCAGAGGAGGGCCACTCGCATGATCAGGGGACAGCAGGGCAGGCCCTATGAGGAGGGGCTATGGGACCTAAACCTGTTCAGCCTCCAAAAGAGAAGGCTGAGGGGGGATTTAGTGGCCTGTTATAAACTAGTCAGGGGAGATCAGCGGGCATTGGGGGAGTCACTGTTCCCCCATGCACTGCCAGGAGTGACCAGGAATAATGGTCACAAGCTGGCAGAGGGAAGGTTTAGGCTAGATATCAGGAAGCACTACTTCATCGTAAGGGCGGCTAGGATCTGGAACCAACTTCCAAGAGAGGTTGTCCTGGCTCCTACTCTGGGGGGGTTTTAAGAGGAGGTTAGATGAACATCTTGATGGGGTTGTTTGACCCCAGTATTGTTTCCTGCCATGGCGGGGGATCGGATTAGATGATCTACTCAGGTCCCTTCCGACCCTAGAAACTATGAAACTACAGGAGCCAGAAAAATAGGAAGAGCAGAAAAGTGTCATGGACCAAACCAAGAACCCAGAACTACCCTCCTCTCTGAACATAAGATCAAACTGGAAAATAGTCTGTTGATCCCAGATATGCCTTGTTAGCCATCTTTGGACCCATAGACAAGACAGTCATGGAAGACAGTCATCCTTGACTGTGAGGGATTGCCATTGATAATTATGATGAACGTGTATGTATTGAGGAAGTGGGGAATATAACTATAAATTCAGCCTTCTCTGTGAGTCCTGTCACATTGTGTTGATATTGTGTTTCACTGGTTGTCTTAGAAGTGGGTACTGGACAGCACACACGGTTATGACCATATTGTGATCAAAAGCATGAAGCGGTGAACTTGATAGATTTTGGTTGTTTTTCCCAGACTGTTATATGCAAGACCACTATAAATATAATTAACATCTGGAAGAGGAGTTTAAAATAAAAAGAGAAATGATCTTTAATTAGGCCAAAGGAATAGTTGAGGTGGATAAAGAAAGAGTGGAAAGATTCTGAGCGAGCAGGAGTTTAGAAAAAAGACATTACCAGCAGTCACATTTTCACATTTCTGAGATAATGACCTTGTTGGAATGAGATGTCACATTTCTGGAATTTAAGAAGAGTTGAAGCTAAAGAAATCGGCCCCTGCTCGTATTTGACCCTGTGAAGAAGAAACTCAGGAGGGCCTTTGTCAAGATACTAGTCACATAGCTTTTGTCTGCTTATTAGTAATATTACAGTAATATTCTGAGGATACACCCTGTCTTGGCAACTATACAGGGAGAACAAATGCAAAAATGCCTGATACAGTGGGTAACAAGGTGAAAAGAACAAATCAATCTGTCTTGAAGAACAAAGGGGACAAAGGCTTTAGATGGGTCAGTGACTTTTTCCAGGTCTGGAAGACCATCCGTATGTCAGAACTGAGACCTCATAGCCAAGCACGAAGAAGAGGCTCCAACCTTCCCCCTGTGGTTATCCCTGAGCTGCTGTCTGCAGCAGCCAGAGTTCGCTTTGCTCCTTACCTCTCTTCACTATTGACAGATAATAGCTCTGTTTGTACAGAGACACAGAAACACTAGCTGGTAGCTTTCAAAGTCTTTTACAGGGATTTTGACTGCACGGTTCCTGCTGACTGTAATGGAACATGCAGCTAAATCCTCAACTTGACAACCTTAAAATGTCAGACAAGTTAAATTCCAGGCATGTTTTTTCCTGGGATTATCCCAGTGCACAACAGAGAAGAACAATGACAGTGACTTAAGCACATGAACATTGCTTCCATGGAACCTTGCCTTAAATTCTTCTGCCATTTCACCATAGAAATAATTCCTTTGTTGTAGCAATGATTGTTGCATACATGTCGGTACAACTGGTGGAGCTGCAGCAGTAGTTGTGCAATGGGAGGACAATTGTGTTCTGTAAAGACACAGCCATAGCAATTATAATTAAGGCTCTGTGGTGGCAGAGGGTGCCTGAGAGTCAGATTCAGCATGCTTGCTCATACCAGTTGTGCCTTGCTTGTCAGTGAATCAAAGAAAAGCCTCTCAAGGAGAATGCTTTGCACCCAAATACATTGTTATGGAATTCCCCGACTCAAACTCCCATTGCTTCCCTTTCATATGTTTGTATATAGTGGTGGGAGATGATGAACCCAACTTCTGTTTATCTCTTTAAAAAATACTGCAAAGTTTTTCCTCAGATTATCAGCGGTTCCAAAGATTTGTTCCAATTGCTGTTTAATGCCTTTAATCTGGGAGGATTTTCTAGCCATCATTTCCCCGAGTTTTTTCCCTGCCTCTTCTAGTGAGCTACAGATGTTTCTCTTTAAGCACAGGTGCTCTTTTTGGGCTTGTGTCATGAAATATTTAAGCATAAAACAAACTGGGAGAAATTAGTGGGAGACTGGACCCTAACTTGAGGTCTACTCCCTTGAATACAATCATATTTTAATTAATACCCATAAAAAGAATTCGATGTTTATTATTATTTATGTTCACAATTTAATTTTACAGCACTTTAGACCTTGCATTTTATTTAATGGGAGACATCATCCAGCCTCCAGGTTCAACTTACTTTTCAGTCTCCTTATGTATAAGCCACTTACTTATTTTCCTATGAGTACAATACACTTCTATTTGTTTTAAGATTAGGGCATATTAATGTGTCTGAATTGAGAGGAAGCCACTCTCTGGGAAGCTGTATTTGAAAGGGTAGCGATGGGATCTGGCTTCTGCAGAATTGGACACTGTCAGGACTAGAAGACTGGAGACATTCTGTTAGTATGACCCTGAAACTGTAAAACCAGTCTCAGTTGGATTAGTTGATTTTTACTGAGCATCTGACGGGTGCTGAGCCTTCATTGCGTGTAATTGGTTTCACTTGGGGCTCAATAAGCACAAAAATAAAACCCATCTCAACAGCTACCTATTAAAGGCAAACATCCAGACAGTTTTTCAGACACAGAAAAATCAATGAAGCTGATGTAAATTAACAGCTAGCCAATGTATAAAGGAAAAAAACATAAAATGAGTGAACTTGGTCAGGTAAGATAAACTGTTTCAAATTTTCCTGTCCCTCAAACTGATTTGCAGTCCTCTTCCTAGATAAGGAATGACCTGAGTAAATACTACTCTACTGAACTGCCATTATCTCTCTTTGTAGACACTGGTATAGCACTGAGAGAACTTTCTCCCATTCTTCTCAAAATGAGTATAATTGTATTCACAGGAAAGATGTTATCTTTTTCCTAAACTTTAATGTGCAGTTCCATGAAGTCTTCTCTGGCCAGTTCATTTAGCAAACATGAGATTTCTTGGAGAGGTACTGAAATGCCCCAATAGGAAAAAGCCATGCATGACAGGAGGCTGTCTTGTGGCTGGTTTAATCATTAGTCTGCCCACTTGCCTGTCCTGCCATGCCTTTGATGGAACCAGAATAGATGTTTAGAAGACAGGAAGCTGCCTATTTAATGCCCGATGCCAAGGGCATAATACATGGCTCTGTACCATCCCTACACCATGTCCTGTGCCTTGCAGATGGCATCATTATGTGGCTCTGGCCCCACACTGTGCCCCATTACAGTCCAGTCTGATAAGTTGGACCCAAACCTGGATCCCTTCTAATCAGGCGACCTAAATTCTGATGTTATGTGGGGTTGCAAACTCTTTCATAGTAGGTAGGGGGGTAGGGGCCCCTTGACCTCTTGGGAGTGGCCCCCTGTGGGACCTTTGGCCACACAGGTCCTGGCCTCCCCTCTAGGCCAGTCAGAACTCCAGGGCCCTGGCTCTGGCCATCCCTTGCTGTAAGCACTCTGGCCCTTTGAGTATTCTGGTCTTGGTCCCAGCATTGACCAGTCAAGGTTTCCTGGCTAAGTTCCTGAACAACTAGCCCACTCCCTCTCTTACAGGTCTGCTTTCTCAGGCCCCTCCAAACCCAGATCACTCGATCTGTAGGTTGGCCTATGCGCAGTCCTTCAGGTCTGCCCACAAGGACCCTACTCTATGCAGCCACCTCACTTCTCACACTCCCACTTACTGGGCCCATTACCCACCCCCTCACCGGCTCTTGGCCTTATGCCCCTTGGGTCTCAGGCCTGATGACATGCCTGGACCTCTTGCATGTCCCCTCTATTGTGTAACTCACCAGGTCATGGGGGCTGACGCTATATTGTGCCCCATACTTGCCTTTAACTAGAGAGGCACTGGTCTTGCATTTCCTGGGGACCACACAGCCCCACCACACCATCCAAGCCTAGCAGGGTATAGTTTTAGGTCATTCCCCAGGATCAGGAACCTCCTCCATCCCCATAGTTCCTATCCTTAACCTCCAGGTGTTCTGGGAGCAGCAGCTCTAGCTGGCAATGTTATTGCTCTGGCCCCCTGCAGCAACTGCCTGCTTAGCTCTGAGAGCCTGAGTTTATACTGAGGCTGGCCAGCCCCATCCTCCAATCCAGGATTCCTTTTGCAGTCTTGTTAAGCCACACTGCATCTGCTGGCTGCTCCACAGCCTGCTCAAATCTCTTAAATGACACCATGTCATTCCATGCTGCCAAAGATGTGCAGCTGTTGCATACTTTAAACATGCCAAGAAAGAGCACTTAACTTCAGATCAGGACAGGACAGTTAAAGTACCTGGAATAATGAAGGAAATATTCTGAGAAGATAATTGTATCTTAAAATGATCTTTCTGAGAAGAAACCCTATTTCTTCTTGTAAAACTGGTCATTTGAATAAGTAAAATAAGCAAAAGTTAATCCATGCAAGCAGTACTCTTAAGTATTAGTTGAAAATGTATCCTCTTTGGTTAAACCTAGTTAGACTTTTACGTTATGCAATTGCCTACACTGAATGCTTTATGAAATCCTAAGCAAGGTGATGCTTTTGACAGGAACAGGTTTTTGGTTTGTTCTTTTCCCCCCAGGGTAGATATGCAACTAACTGCTTGTTTTTTTAATAAAAAGTTTGAATGGTGTAGGACAAGGGGGCAATAATATATGTTTTTTTTATGGTTCTGAAAAGGAAATGTGTTTTAAAGCATAGCAAGGAGTCTGTGCTGGGCCCTATATAATGCCTATTTCCAGTGTGTTACTCTAATTGCCCTGGAAGTCTTCACCTGCAGCTCCTAGGTATTTCCTGGCAATGCCACTGGCTATTTTTATTCTGTTTTAATGCATAAAGTTTTTTAAAGGCTTTATTTTTAATGGCAAGCAACAGATACAGCCAATCTTCATAGTCAGGATATATTTTAACTTCATAGTCTAATATTCAGCTAAACCAGACTATACTTCAAGGGCCATAGTTTATCAAAAGTCTTGGCATCTGAAAGTGATGCAGGTATCAAATTTATGCTGAAGTCAGTGTAAGTCACCATATTTACTGTACAGTTTGGGTGTGCACATGTAGACATGTGCCCGTACTGTGCAGTAATTTCAATTACTGTGCAGTAAATGCACACACGTGTAGATGCAGCTATAGTGTTTCAAAGCAAGACATATAAGAACTAAATAGATCAGATAATGCAGGAAGTGTCCATTTCCCATAACCTCAGCTAAATACAAGTAAAGATGTAAGAGGCAAGGATTTTTTGGGTTGGTAGCTTTTATTGGACCAACTTAATGGTTGGAATAAAGGTAGACAAGCTTTCAAAAGCTCATTTAACTTCATTCCAACCATTGAGTTAGTCCAATAAATCCCCCCCAAATCCTTGCTTCTTGTATACTTCCTGAACTGTTAGAACTATATAATGCCAACAATCTCAGTTCAAGAGTAACACATTGTAGAAAAAGCCTTCTGTGTCCTCTGTTATAAACCAGGAATTATTACTGAGTCTTCCATGAAGGGGAGAGGAGATTAGGATCTGAGTATCCATGGAATAAAGGAGTCAGAACATCTGTATATGAATGAAACTTGATTGCATATGCCCTCTGAGGAAGCAGCAATCATAACTTCCTTGCCCACATGCTGCCTATTACTCCTCTGACCTTTTTGACTCCATTATACAACCCTGGTGAGAGGAACGTTCCAGCTGTAATACTGGGCCATTGTCACATTAGTAAAACTGTAAATCAAATCTGAGAGCAGATATGTGCAGTGCCAAATGCACCCCTTAAGGACCTTCATGAAGAGATCTCTACTTTTCTTCAGGGGGTTATTTTTGTTTGCTTTTTGTTGAACTTTATTTAGTGTTTTGTTTCACACTCTCCTCCTTCCTCACTCCCTTTGCTTATCTATGTTGCAACTGATTATGTTAAGCCAGGGGACCTGGGCATATAACTTTAGCATCAGTTGATGTAGTCAGTTAAGTCTGACTAAAAGAAAACAACTTGGCTGGTGAATAAAAGCCATTTCTGCCACTTCTTCAAAATTTAAATCTGGCCTGCAGCTGGATGGCACAGAGGGCTTGTCCTGGAATACATGAACTTTTACCACTAGATCACTGTCATGAACTCCCCAGCCAACATCAGGAGTGCCTATAATTATGTGATAACAGCTCAGCCTACCATTGTGAGCCATGCTGGTGGTCTGAGCCAGTACTCTAGGTGACACTTTGTCTGCATTTGAGAAACCACTTTTCTATTAGCACCACTGTGTGATTTTGGCTTATGGTTTCTTTGCCTCCTAGGCCTTGGACAGGCCTTCAACTCTAGTGGTGAAAATTAGTGAAAATGCACAGCAAAGCCTGGCATGACATCCATCACTGATAATTTGATGCCTGAACTTTTAAATAGTTTAAACAAGTCTCTTCCATTGTACATCCTGACTTTTGGAAGGTATCTGCTTATACAAACTTGACTGGGACCTTTCACCAGGACTATTTGCCTGGTAAAAATTGGAATTGTACAGTTTCCACTCTCCTTTCTGAGCAGTATGAACAATATTAACAGTTGTGGTTTAGTAGTATGGCACCTTTCAGAGGTCCACCTTCCCTTCCCCTTCAAACAGAACTAGGGAATGGCTAGTTTGAGCACTCATGGTGCTCTAGCCAGGTCCCTGAGGACTGGAAAAGGGCCAATGTGGTGCCCATTTTTAAGAAGGGGAGAAGGGATGAGCTGGGTAACTTTAAGCCAGTCAGTCTTACCTCTATCCTTGGCAAAACACTGGGAAAAAATAATTAAAGAACACATTTGTGAAGGCCCAGCAGGGGAAACAATGCTAAAAGGAAACCAGCATGTGTTCATCACAGGTAGATCCTGCCTGACATACCTTATACGACCAGGTAACACACTGCGTTGAGACCAGAGGTGAGGCAGATGTCATCTACCTGGACTTTAAGAAGGCCTTTGATACAGTTTCACATCCTATTCTAATAAGGAAGCTAGCAGGCTGTGGAGTGGATGCTTACACAATCAGGTGGGTGGCAAACTGGCTTAGGGACTGCACCCAAAGAGTGGTGGTGGATGGGTCATCTTTGACCTGGAAGGAGGTTGGCAGTGGTGTCACGCAGGGTTCAGTCCTTGGACCAGTGTTTTTTAATATTTTCATCAGCGATTTGGATGAGGGTGTGGAGAGAGCCCTCTCCAAGTTCACAGATGACACCAAGTTCTGGGGCAAAGTTAACACACTGGAGGGCAGGGAGCAGATACAGGCCAGTCTGTACAGGTTGAAGAAATGGGCAGAATGAAACAGGATGCAATTCAAAAAAGACAAATGCAAGGTACTCCACCTAGGGAGGAGGAATCCCCAGCACACCTACAGGTTGGGGGATGACCTCCCCAGAAGCTCAGTGCCTGAAAGGGATCTTGCAGTCATAGTTGACTCTAGGATGAGGATAAGCCGGCAATGTAATGAAGCCATCAACAAAGCCAATCACTCCATATCATGTATTAGCATATGCATGACCAACAGACTGAGGGAGATGATGCTCCCCCCTATGCAACATTCGTAAGGCCAAACAGATCCTTTCCACCAAATTCCTCCCTGTCCCTGCCCCTTCCCCCCTCAACTCTCCAGTCTTTGCTTCCTCTTCCACCCAACTGCCCAAGTCTCTTCCCCTTACTGTCAGATGCTGCTCTAGCTGCTCCATCCCAAAGCACAGCACATAGAAGCTCAGCTTTTGCCTGGTCATGCAGCAGTGTGGGTGCTACTGATTGTCTGGGCAGAGGAAGGAGTTTCCATGTGTTTAATGCCTAGGAGAGACCCGAGCCCTGCCAGGAGCCAGGCTATACCTGACAGGAAGGAGGTGGGAGCAGGACAGAAGCGGCAAAGGGGAAGGGGGTGGTTGGGTTTGAGGGGGCTGTGGGTTGCTATGGGTCTGACCCTGGCCTTGATCTGGGCAAATTCAGGGCCAGAGGCAGAGATTCAGCAGCCACTTGTGCCTGTCTCTGCTTGATACACAAATATAAGGTTGAGGAGCTTTTTCCCTCATGCTGATTGGGAGGGAAAATGTCATCTTATACAGTATTTGAGTAAATACAGTAGGTAGGTAGGTTGGTAGATCTAAATCAAGGGTACTGAATCTCCAGCCCATGAGCCAAAAGCAGCCCACACAGCCTTGGACTCTGGCCCCTGGAATTGGTAGACTTTAGAACAGAACTCTTGTCATCTGCATCAAGAGTCAGGACTTCTACCCTGATGATTGTTATATGTTGTCTATTGGTCTGTCGAGGACAAAGGTCACGATGAACTCATAGTTTCTAGGGTTGGAAGGGACCTGAGTAGATCATCTAGTCTGATCCCCTGCCATGGCAGGAAAGAATACATCTAACCTACTCTTAGAGACCCCCAGGCGAGGAGCCAGCACCACTTCTCTTGGAAGTTGGTTCCAGATCCTAGCTGTCCTAACTGTGAAGTAGCGCCTCCTGAAATCTAACCTAAATCTACCTTCTGCCCGCTTGTGACCGTTATTCCTAGTCACTCCTGTCAGTGCTTGGGGGAACAGAGACTTCCCCAGTGCCTGCTGGTCCCCACTGACTAGCTTGTAACAGACCACTAGATCCCCCCTCAGCCTTCTCTTCTGGAGGCTGAACAGGTTCAGGTCCCGTAGCCTCTCCTCATAAGGCCTTCCCTGCTGCCCCCTGATCATGCGAGTGGCCCTCCTCTGCACCCTCTCCATGTTGTCCACATCCCTCCTGAAGTGTAGTGCCCAGAACTGGATTCAGTACTCCAGCTGCGGCCTGACCAGTGCCGCATAGAGGGGGAGGATCACCTCCTTGGACCTGCTTGAGATGCATCTGTGGATGCATGACAAGTTCCCAGCCTGTAGGTATGGTGCCAGTTGTTCCTCCCCAAGTGCATCACTTTGCACTTGTCAGTGTTGAATCCCATCCTATTCTCATTCGCCCACCCTTGTAACCTGTCTAGGTCCGATTGTAGCCTATTTCTCCCTTCTAGCATGCCCACATCCCCCCACATCGTAGTGTCATCAGCAAATTTTTGAAATTTTGCCCCTTTGTCCAAGTCACTGATGAAGATGTTGAACAGTGCGGGCCCGAGGATGGAGCTCTGTGGAACCCCACTGCCCACATCCCTCCAGGCCAAAAATGACCCATCCACCACCACTCTGTGGGTGCAGCCCTCCAGCCAGTTGGCAACCCAATTGACTGTGTAGGTATCGACACCACAGTCCCCCATTTTCTTAATGAGAACAGGGTGAGAGACAGTGTCGAAGGCCTTCCAAAAGTCCAGGAAGACTATGTCCACTGCTACCCCTGCATCCAAGGATTTAGTGACCTGGTTGTAGAAGGCCACCAGGTTGGTCTGACAGGACCTGCCTCTAATGAACCCGTGTTGGTTGCCCCTAAGCATACTTTCCCCCGCTGGCCCCTCGTGGACATGTGCCAGAATAATTCTCTCAAAAAGCTTGTCCAAGATTGAGGTAAGACTAACTGGCCTATAGTTTGCCAGGTCCCCCTTCCTCCCCTTTTTGAAGATGGGAACCACATTGGCCCTCTTCTAGTCCTCTGGCACCACACCAGAGCACCACGAGTGCTCGTAAAGCCATGCCAGGGGTCCTACAATGATCTCAGCCAATTCCTTTAGTACTCTAGGTTGGAGATCGTCTGGACCGGCTGACTTGAATACATCCAGTCCCTCCAGAAGTTCCCTAACTAGTTCCTCACTAACCTTGGCCCAGGTGTGCCTCCCCTGGGGCCCAGGGGGGCCCAGCAGGGAGGTGACTGTTCTGGTCCCTACTTAGGAAGACAGAGGCAAAGAAATTGTTAAACATGTTAGCTTTGTGATCTGGTGTGATGACCAAATTTCCCAACGTGTCCTGCAGGGACCCCACATTACCCAGAACCTTCTTTTTACCCCCTATGTATGTAAAGAAGGACTTCTTATTGTCCTTAATCTGGGAAGCTAGTCCCAGTTCCATCTCTGCCTCGGGCTTCCTAACCGTCCCCTACATTCCCAAGCAACTGTACTATAGCCATCCCTGGTGATGGCCTCTCCCTTACATTGGGTGTACGCCTCCCTTTTAGCTAGGAGACATTCCAGGATGCTTTTGGTGAGCCATGGAGGCTTGTGTGCTGTCCTTGTTCCCTTTGATCCACATTGGGATTACCTCCCTTTGGGCTTGGAGGATTGTCTCCTTAAGGAGCAACCACCCTCCTTGGACACCTGGCTCCCCTCCCCTCTGGGACCTCAGTGCTTCCCCGACTGTTCTCCTTAGCTTATTGAAGTTTGCCCTCCTGAAATCTAGGGCTGCTGCCTTGCTGCAGGCCTTTGCTACCTTGCACTGGATGGTGAATTCCAGCAGGCAATGATCACTGTCGCCCAGGTGGTCGAGAACCCGCAGCCCCCTCACCAGGTCATCTCCCGTGGCCAGCACCAGGTCCAACAAGGCGTCTCCCCTGGTGGGGCTGTGCACCTCCTGGGTTAGATGGAGGTCCTGCATTCTGGCTAAGATGCCACCTAGACATGTTGACATCTAAGTAACAATCTCAGTCTTGGCTGGAAGAACCAACACTGCAGATGTGTCCTGCTTTTTCAGGTTTTCCTTTTGAAAAAAGGTATAGCCACCACAACACCACCATCTGCTGTGAGCTGCCCCTCTCTCACATGTCTGGTCTCATTAAGTGCAGAAATGTCAGTATCAAATTATTCACTGTCCTTTGCTCCAGTCAATTACTGATAGGATTGTCTGTCAGGATGCAGACATTCCAGGTTGCAAACTTTATTATTTGATTTAGGCTGCAGATAATGATCCTCTGGATGCAGTTTTCCAGTGAGACGAAACAAGAGAGACTACCTTCAGGACACCTTTTCTAGCCCACTGCCTATATGGGTTGAGCAGGGTGGATCTGAAGTAGGTCTACTCAGTCATGGTGACAGCTTCTGAACTGCACACCTGCCTGAGTTCCAAGTACAAAATGACCATCAGCTAGTCATAGCCTCTTTACAGGTCAGCAACCACACAATACGTAGTGGGAATGAAACTCTAGTTCCCCCGTAGCTTGTATCTGATTTTCCAATCATTGTGAAATGCATTGTACAAGGATACAGTGAGATATGGGCTAGAGGCCTAATGCTTAAGTGGAGTGCAGTCACACAGGGGCCAGGAGCACAGCATACAAGGGCCAGGGGCCTGGTGATCAGAGGGGATAGATTGAAGCTAATGCCTCAAATTCAGGTTCGATGCAATGGGCCAAGGCTAGAAGGCCTAGTGAAATTAAGGGGGTGGAGGCTGAGGAGGCCAAAGCTGCAACACAGGAAAACAACTTTATAGTAACATCCATGAGGCTTAGGGTCTGGTGTAGAGGAGAAAAATAAATGACACAGTTTGACCGTAAGGCTCTGAGTGCTCTACAGGGGCCTATTCAAGCCAAGAGGTATCTATCACGCCTGAGGCCTGGATTGAGACCTAGTGGGGATTTATTAAGATTAAGATTCACTCTAAAGCCTCCCTTACTTAACCTTTACTATTAAGAATAAGGTGTGATTGGTGAGCAATATAGGGAGAGTGACATTAGAGTCTGAGATGGACAGGAGCTACAGGGCTGCTAGGGAGTGTCAAGGCTGCTCCTGTGGCCATGAAACTGTCACAATGGAACCTAGCTTTTTTGTTCTCTTGGGAGTGAATAGAGTCACAAAAGGATTAAAGATAATCTGTACAGAACATGACTCTTGGTAATTTACTCAGTACAATATTTTCCATCATGATGTTTTACTTTCACTCTAAAATATTATTGGCTCCTGTCCTTAATTGTTATAGATGTCTAAAAAGAGACAGTAAGCTCTCTACTGATGTCTTAATTTAGGAGAATTCTACTGAATTACAAGCACTGAGTAAAATCAGGTTATGAAAATGTAGCAAAATCTGTGAGGGTACAGGCTGGTAGCACTGGAAACATGTTCTCAAACTGTTATAGCAGAGGCCTTTAATATTGTAACTGAGGGATAAAGAGTATCAGGTAGTGCTTCATAATACAGTACTGCATATTGAACTTTAATGCACTTTAAACTTAGCACTCTCTGATTATTGCATTTATTTAAGGCTGCTAGTTTAGCACCTCTTCAAACAGCTAGCAACTACAACAGTTAACAGGGACATTTTCTGAAATGCAGTATGTCCAGCTAATTAGGCTACAGGGTCTCACCTAAAACTTTGGCCCAATAGGGCTAAGCTGACATTTCATTCAAATGACCACATTTCAGATTTCTCATTTAAACTTTCCTTTTTCAGGTGGTAGAGTGGGCACTTTTTCTTGAAAGTATAAAACAATTTCTGGCTATACATTTTTAATAAATATTCATCATGGTCTGAACTCTATATCTAATATATAAATGGAAAATGTGTGAAAGTCATATATCATCTTAAATTATTCTCTCTCTAAAATTAAACTTATTCTCCCTCCCCTCCATGACTAGACATGTCTTCTTTTTCTATTCATTGATTTGCTTCTGTTACAGGTAATCCATGATTTCTTAGGACTCTGATATACTACCAAGCTAACTCTTCCTTACTCCTACTTTGTAGTTTTAGGTTTTTACACAGGCATGTCCTACATTATTGGCAGCATTTCATTTTCCTCACCCCCAAAAAATCAATACTTTTGATCCCTCAGGGGGATCTCATAATGTGCGAAATGAAAGATGTTTCCTCTACATTTTTTTGTTTCCTTTCCATCATAGATCGTCGTTAGCCCTCTTACTCGGGTACCATCTTTGTAGCTATAAGGTTGTTAGCATCGTTCCCAGAGAAATCAGCCATTTAATCAGCATAAGAGGAAGTTGTGGGATTCTGACTTTTTCAAAAGGATGCAATTCATTGAAAAATTGAAGAAATTTTACTTTTTTAAAAAATCAAACAAACTCAAGGATAAGAGAAACTTAATGCTAAAGGACTAGGACTACAAGGTGCAAATTGGTCTGAAGATCAGAGCTGCTGAGTGTTTAACACTAAAAAATGGATTCAGGGCCAGCCCGAGAGACCAAGTGGGCTCTTTACAAAAAGCTGATGCAGCAGCAATGTGCAAGGCTGCTGGTGGCAGATATCGAATGACAGCATTTATCAAGGGAAATTGTCTGTTCATTCTGTCGCCTCCCTAAGTCATTTTGAGCAAATATGCTGCACATTTAAAAGTATTAACAAGGGCCTTTTTGTCCCATGAGCTATCTTTGGGAAAGTATAGAGGAGGCAGACCCATGATATTTGTCTGTTTGAATATGATGCATTTCCTTTTAGAACTGGCTAACTGATACAAACCCAAAGCAATCATTGTAAAATCTTCCTGTAGGAAAGGTAGATAAATCTTACTGAAATCCATAGCAAAACTCTTGATGACTTCAATGGAAACAGAATAGGGTTGACTGAAAATAGTGCTTTCTATTTTTGTGTTTAAATCTACTAGGGTTATGTCTGTGTTATCCCCTCTAATTACAGATTAGTGTTACCTGAGCTCTCTAGAGAGCTGTTGCTCTATTTTTAACAGATACAAAGTTTAGATTATGATAGTCAGATATTCACTTTAATGAAATTTAATGTGACCTCTTTTTTATTTGTTTTGTGCCCTCTTCCAAGAAAACAACTTTAGGAGTTTCTGCCACTCCAGGGTGAATGAAATGAAGTATTCTTCTTCCTGTAAGCATCTTGGATGTCACAATACTTGCTTATTATATAAATCAGAACTTGGGCTAAATCTGAAATATCCCTAATACATTCATGAACTCAAAAGCCATTTTGTGGAATTGAACCAGTCCATAGGACATTGCAAAGGCTGTTTTCTTTTTAATAATTTCAGTTTGGCAGTTACTTATATTCAAATACAAAAATCATAAAGTATTTTATTCCTAAGATTTGATCCAGGTGTTTAATGTGGGGCATTGGGTAGCTTTCTTGAACTTTGTGAATTAAGTGTCCTGTAATCAGCACATACCTCAAGTGTCCATTTGTTGGCTACAAAGAACCAACTCACACAATCATAATAAATTATAATTTATTGTATGGGATGTGAAGTTACCAATAAAATCATAAACAAACTTTGAATTATGAGGGGTACTGGTCACCTTAGCATTCATGCATGCACTCACTCACTCACTCACTCAAACCCATGTCATTTAAACCCATGTAGTATATTGTATAGTAGCTGCTGTAGTGATTGTGAGAGCACTGGTGTCAGTATATCTACCTATCCAAAGACCTGGAGTCTGCTGTTGATGGTCAGCTTCCTTCAAGGCAACATCTTCTCCAGAAGTGTGTTGCCTGCTTGTCATTCTGTCTTGGTAGGTCAGGTGCTGGATGGGAGGGTGCCACTGAGTGTCATACTTCACTGCCTTTTATCCCTTCTCTGGCAGACTTGTATGATCCCCCAGCATCACCTTGGCTGCCCAGTCTGGAGGTTACTGTCCCACATGGGTCTTGAGTAGTGCATGACAGCTGTTAGTCACAGTCACTGGGGGTTTTGCCCAGTGGTACAGTTTTGGGAGTCCACCCTTGTCTTGATTGATTTAATGGTGTGGGTTCCAGGAGTCTTGATTAGCTTAAAATGGCCTGTAGAGTTTTGTGATGATAAGTTCCTCCGGCTAGGCTATTGTCAATCAATAGCCAGAGGCTCTTGCTTTGTCCTACTGACTCATACATACTTGCATTCACTCAAAGGACCAGCCCAATATAGCATATTTTATCACTTTACAGTTACAATTTCAATGCAGTTTTTAACAATGGTCCAGGGTGTAACTTCATTCTACAGGGAGTACATTTCTTAAGCATTTAAAAGTATAAAGTATAAAATACAATATGCCATGGCAAAGATGAGACAGATGAAATATAAAAATGCACCATGAGAAATCTTTAAAAAGATAATATGAGGTAGTGAAGATCAAAGGCTACTGGGGACAGCGAGTTAAGTTAGCACCATGATATATTTACAGTCTTTGAAGTAGGTATTTTAGTTATTTTGTTTTCTTTAGTGGCACTTAGTTCAATAGATATGTAGATGTAGTTCATATGTTTCTCCTACAGAAAGCCACTTCAGCTTTCTGGCTTGCTCTGAGCCTTCCCACACTTGTGCAATGAGTGTGCTAGGTCTCTGCCAAAAAGAAATACACAAAAGGGGTGGTGCAGGCAAGAAGAGGCTTCTTGTTACATATTAGGTTTTCTTTTCCTTTCTTTCACTCTCTCTCTTTCCATTAGGGATGCCCAAAGTACTGAAGATTCCTCAGGCAAGCTAGCTGCAAAACATGTGATGCTTTCACTGCTATCAGAAATGCGAGGGGAATCGGAATTGTGTGCTGTCTTATAAGAATACTCTCTGCCTCAAAAACAGTCCACTTATATCTCCTAGCCAAGGGTGTCAAACATACAGCCCACAGGCTGGATTGGGTCCACTGACCTTAGTTATCCTTCCTCTGGAGTCTTGCTTTGGCTCTGGACTGGTGGTGGAGCTTCCTGCAGCAGCTACCAGCACCCTGGAGAGAGCAGCACCAAGCAACTCTGCTGAGAAAAGCCCTTTCTCCATGGACAGAGTGCGGACAAATGACCTGGCTCAGGGGCCACTGATTGCTCTGGCAGAGCTTCTGACCATGGTACATCTCGATCTGCCTGTCTCCTGGAGAAAGCCAGGGCTCTGGCTGCCACTGCAGCAAGGCCTACAACCATGGCCAGAATTGATGCTCTGGGGTTTGCCGGTGTTGCTGCTGGGGCTGCCAGTGCCTAGCTCTCGCTGACGTACTGGATGCTGCTGTGGAAAGCCCCATCACCATGGCTAGAGAAACCTTCTCCATTCTGCTCACAATCTCTCGGAGCAGAACAGATGGAGCAATGGGGCAAAGTCGCCACTCCCTTCCTCAAGTATGGCAGTGCCTGGCTTGGGTAAGGGGCTGGTGGGTGTGCTTTGCTGTTCTGTCCCCTTCCTCCATCTAGGAGGAAGGAGGAGCAGCAGGTCAAATTCCCCTCATACAGCAGCTGCTCCTTTACTCTGCTGCTGGTCTCAGGGAGCAGTAGGGACATTCTGCCTGCTTCTCACTCCAGAAGCAGGCAGGGGGCTCATAGGACTGCTCCTTCTGCTCAACTCCAGGTGCTGGGAAGCAGAGGGGACAGAGACATGGGACAAAACTTCCACCAGCTTAGCACAGCTGGGATACCCCTGTGACAAGGGGCGCTTTGACAGGAGTATTGCTACTGGAGTCTTTCTAGTGGTGACTCTGCCCTACTGTTATGGGCCAGCCACCTGCTTACTAGCCTGCCATGCCTTGATCTTAATTGATTGAGTGATGTAATCAGCAGAAGGCTGCCCCCTTTATACGCCCCGGTGCCAGGGGGCACTATCTGCAGCTCCTTTTCCTCCCCTACAGTGCAGCCCAAGCCTCACAGATGGTACCGACATGGTGTTAACCTGGGCCCTGCTGTGATTTGGCCCTCTCCTTTACCTCCCTGGGGCTACTAACTGCCCCCCCCCCTTGCTCTGGGGCTTCTCACAACTGCCCACTCAGGGCTGGGGTCAGTGCACCCCAAAATGTCACGCCCTCTGGTGCCAGAGTCCCCACGACACCACGGAGTCCCTATGAGGCCTCCTCTAACCCCTCATAGCCTCACCCAGTCCTCTGGTCAAAACAGTAAACACAAGAACACAAAACCCCTAAGCTATAACGTTAAAAAGCTAAGCCATCCAGCCAAACAACATTCGATTCCTACCAGGAAACCACTCCAACTCCAGTAGCAACCAGGGGATGCTCACACGGTCAGAGTTCTCCCCTAGCCGAGTTCCTCCTCACTTACTCACCAGAGGGGATCTGCCTTCCTGGCCTCCTGCCTGGTCTTACATAGGCCAGGCCCTGTCCCTTCTTGTCAGCTGTTCCCCATCAGTCATCCTGGCAACCAGCACCTGTTCCTCTAGCTGCCCTGGTAACTGGCAGCTGAATCTCCCCCTTCTTGCCACTAGGGGTCTCTCCCGAGCTGATTCCTGTTTCCAAGCTGAGCAGAAGAACAAAATCCCTGTTTTCTTCTTAAGCAGAGAACTCTGTTCAAGAAGCAGGCAGGGGGATGGCAGCTGAGTGGATGGAACAATGCAGCAAAACTTCTCATGCTGGTAGCTCCGTCTCTCTTCCCCCCCTCCCACTCCCATCTCCTCCAGACCGTGACGCTGGTCTCAAGATATTCCTACTTGCACCAAAACACACACACACACACTCTCCATTAGGCCTATGCAAAGCAGCCAATATTCACTTTGGATTCAGCTGATTCGGGGGACAGTGATTTGATTCAGTGATTTGAATCACTGTCCTGAATCAATTCAGTCGAATCTGATTTGAAGATTCTGTTGCTGCCAAATCTCTGAATCACCCAGGTCAGGTCCAACCCCTACCTGCTCTCCCAGCCTGGAAATGGGTGCCCCACCCACTCCAACCCACTTTGAAAAAAAAGCCCCAACTCACCTGGTGCTGCCGGTGGGGATCCCTGCTGCCCCCATGCACGAGCCCCCTGATTTCTCCCTCCGTTCCCCCAGCGTGGGGCAATGCAGGGCATCAGGGATCACCTCCCCACCCACCCAGCAGCCCCCGGTAAGTAGGGTTTTTTTTTTTAAATCACTGGGAGCTGGGACGGGCAGGACAGCCATGGGGAGCGGGCTGGGACAGCAGTGGGGTGTTGATAACTCTTATGACTCTTTTAGCTAAATAACATCTTATATATATTTAGTTCCCTCTCTCTTTGAGAACTGTCAATTTCTTGGTTGCTTGCCCTGTTCTCCTCCACATGGGTCCAAAGCAAAATAGTGATCCTATGTCACCTTGTATTTACTACTGATGGAAATTGTGGGGTTCTCTTCTCTTTGTTAGTTTTTATCCACTCTCATTCCTTTCTCTTAATTTTAAGTCTCTGGGATGTTACTCAATGTCTTCAGGTATCAGACTCACTGACTCAAAGTTCTGCTTTGTTAACTCACTTCGGCTTCCCAGGTAAGTTTCTCTCCAGGACCCTTCTTACATTCCCTTTTCTCTTTCTTGTAGTTTCTCCCTGTTTGTTCTGGGTTGCTTTCTTCTCTTTTTAGCTAAATCTGGGTTACTTCCCCTTTAAATCCTTCCAGCCATCTGGTGTCTCTCTCTCTCCTCTCTCCCTTCAAAGATGCTTCTCTCTTTGGTTATGTTTTCATCTGGTTCTCTCTCTCCCCTATCCAGGTAGCCCTGCCCCTTTTCTTTGGGGACTGGTTGTTAAGGTAAGTTTTTTCTGCTTTCCTTCACTCCCCCTAAGTTCTGTGATCGGGCAGACTTGGAGCCCAGTCACAATCACTAATAGGTCTAGTAAGCAATAGAGAGTGTATGAATGTGGTGTATATGACTAACAAAGAAGAAGTAGATGACATGAAGAAAACAGAACAGCTAAGAAAGGAGAAGATGAAGTGTCAGCAACTAGAAGCAAACCGTTGAAGGCCAAATGCCCGTGCAACATCCTTGGCAGGAAGACTGCTTCAGGCTGGCTAGATAAGGGGAGCCTTTGTATGTGATGACCAAACAGTGCATGCCTTGGAGAGAAAGGGTTTGAGAAACCTCGCCCAGCAACATAAACTGTATAAAAGGGGGAAAGAGAAAGGATGATGTTGGGAAGAACCTGCCTCACTACTGGAGGTCATGCCTGTGCATGCCATGTTGGATACCCTGCTCCATCAATGGATAGGGACTAGCCATCCCCATCTGCAGCACCCTTAGGTTTGATTATGTAGATGTAGCACCTGTAAGAATGTACGTATCCATGCATGTGTGAGCATGTGTATGATAGGATAATGCAATTTCTAACAAGTTAATGGTCTCCAGTAAGTGTATAACTCCCCAGAACCCTTAGCAATAAACTACCCCACTGAAAAGAAACTGCCTTTTGTCATTAGTCTAATTTTTAGGTAACAGGGGGACTCTTCTGGACAACCTTGACTGTGTTCTTTGGTCCAAAGAATGCTTTGGCCATGCCAGGCACCAATTTACTCACCATCCACATGTGCTATTTATATTGCTACCAATAAGGAGCTGCCCTTCTGCTGGGTTCATAAGGCAAAATCCTCATGGAATCATCTCAAAACATGTCCTAACTACCAAGGAGCATCCTGAAGAAAGTTGGGCATGTCCCTGCTCAATGCAATGCTAGCATTTTTAATGTAAGCCTGCCAGCTGACACCTAACCTTTAAAACTTTTATGTTGCTGTTTCGCTGGCACTGGATGGCAGGATGAATGGTTGCATACAAATATAGTATGTAGCAAAACCCCCAGCTTTTTTTTTTTCTTTTAAAATGCATTCCCTCCCCTTCCCCAACCATTTCTGACTTTTTCTTTCCCTCTCTGTTCCCTATAGATAAGTATAAGTGAGCTAAGACACAGGATAAGTTTAAGCATTTCATTTTGGTAGCAAGTTGTATTTGTTTTGTTTTTTTCCCCTTCTTTATATTGTATAATTATTATGTTTATATTGATTTTTACTATTCTATATTACTGTTTCACTGGTACTAAATGATTTAGGCCTACATACGTAAGTCCTGTTGAGTTTCCATTTTGTTTGTCAAGTCTCCATCCTGTCCCCAGGCCCATTTGGGTAACCCATGAGTCACACCTATCCCTCATATGTAACTTGGTCCCTGAATGAATGGGGGTGAATGAGGGTGATTGAGAGACAATGGCAGTAGGTCTAAAAATAGCTGCCTCTGAATGACCAAACCAAACACCAGTACCTGGACCAAGGACCCAGACATTGGAATCACCCATCAGCATTCAAGAAACAAAAGATGAGACAACCCACGATTGTGCCAAGGCTGCACATGCTCAGTAAGAACACCTGGAGCCCTCTGGAACAGGACTGACCTTGCGTGAACAGGCCCTCCCTATAGGAGATCATAGGCAGTCTGTCCCATAAAAGAGGTAGTGAAGACTGACTTCTTGGGATGCCCTCTCCATCTGGACCAACACTATGCCACACCACCTATCTACCCAGAGGCCCTGCCGGCGATCCCCCTCTGAACAACACCTGTTGGACAAAGAACCCTTTCCAACCTGGATAGGTAGCTATCACCCCCACCCTCTCTTCAACCAAGGACTTGGACCCTACCTGGACTCCAGCCCTTCCACTGAGTCTCTTTCTCCTGCTGCCATTGTGAGTGCTTGTGTGTGTATGGGGGAACTTCATGGGGCTGTGTGGTGTGTTGTCTAATAAAACTGACACCGAAGTTGGGTTTTGCTTTACTGTGGTTTGGCCCTGCTCCAATCTCTGCTCCTTGCCCCTCTAACTTCTGTCTCATTTCTCCCTCTCCTGCTTCTGGCTCACTGCCATCTCCAATACCTGTCCTGAGCTCCTTTCTGCCTCCAAACCGCCTGTTTCTTTGCCAATGCCTTATCCCCACTGCCTTTTCCCCTGAGCAACCAGGTTTCTGCCTCAGTTTCTTTCCTGGCTGTCTCCTCCTTGCCACCACTTATCTGCCCCCCTCCCCCAATATCTCAGCTGTCTGCCTCAGTTTCCAGCTCCAGTCTACCTTAAGTAAACCCAAGCCTCAGTTCGTCAGCCAGCTTCTCTGTAGTCCACCAGTTCTAATCCTGGTTCTGGCAACTTTAACTCTCTCTCTGTCATCTTAACCTTCCCCCCAAGTATCCCAGGTACCCCAAGCACACACATACATACCATACCATCCAAGTTAGGAACTTACCTATGTGTAGGTGGGTTGTATGTCTGTGAACTGGTGAATGTGTGTGTGTGTGTGTATATATATACATGTATATGTGTGTGTGTATATATATATTTATTTCATTGGGTGCATGATATGCGAATTAGTGATCTGTGTACGTGTACTGGTATTGAAAATTGATTTTTGTCTAATTTTTAGTGTGTATGTGCTTGAATTGGTGATAGGTATGCATGTGCCTAGGCTGGTTTGGATGTGTATGTGCCTGAGCTGGTAGTGTGTATGTGTGTGTATGTGTATGCACCTAATTGATTTGTGTGTTTGTATATGTGCAATTGTGTCACACCCTCCTGTCCAACAGCACAATATTGAGATCCTGAGAGTTGGCCTGATCCCACAGGGCAACAAGTGCTCCAGTGATGAACCTCTGCTCTGACACATGGTATTTAGCATGTTTTAGAGCAGACTCAATTAGTCTGCTGCTATTCTGATGAAGCATGCTAATTAGTGCACTCCAGCAGCCTCTGCATCATGTGTATTCACTCTGCCTATGTTTCAAAATGGCAGCAGCTGAGCTTTAACTAAAGCTCTTTGAACCAGCTTTGTTAAAGCACTCCCACTGCCATTTTGGAGCTCGGGAGACTGAATACATGTGACACTGTGGGTGTTTTAATTAGTGTGGCTCAGAGCCATTCTATTTAAAACACCCCTCTCCCCACCCCAGACCATGTGTATAGATGACCCTTAGAGAGGGATTTTTCAGCAGCGTTTCACATTTACCTCCAGTCACCACCCAGAAACTTGGTAAATAACTTAAAACTGCATGTTATAATTTAAAACAACCTGCTTACTCACTAGCTAATTTTAAATTAAAAGAAGTTTATTACAAGGCAAAAGGGGAAAAGTCAGGGGCAATGCATAGGGAGTGCACAGGGGTGTACGTGCATCCTCTGAGACAGCTGGCGCACCCCTGTCCAGCCGCACTGCCTGTTTAGCTGGCAGGCAGGAGGGACCACCAATGCTTTCCCTGTGAGCACTGGCCAGGGAGTGGGGCCACCAGAAAAAGCGGCCACAGGAGTTCTGGAAGTGGCATGGCTGCTTTTACAGTCAGTGAAATAGCTGTGTGATCAGCCTCCGGGGGACTGCCCCCCACCCTAAACAAAACCTTATGTATTAACCTTTAACTGTATCTCAAAATGGATCACAGTCACAGTCAGTGCCAAACCAACCTGGGGAGCTCCCTCCTAGCCAAGTCACTTTGGAAGGGAGTCTCACCCATGACTGTCATCCAGGGACTCCACCACCTGCAGTCCAAAATAAATTCCTTATTTGAGCCAGCATACTTAGTGCAGTGGGCATGGGGGCTTTCAGTTAGCAGTCTGGCATGAAGAAACCACACTTTGGGCAAGGGTATCCAGGAGAGTGCCCCAGCACCACAGAGGCATGGTGTGGGTGGCCCAAAAAGGATCTGCAATCATAATCTCAGACCAAACCCCCGTTCCTTATTCAAGTCACTATACTTAGTACTAGCACATTGCCCATCAAGAATGATGGGAGGAGGAGGGCCCCCTCCTTTCCCCAACCCAGTCTACCCCCAACTCTCTCCCACCGCTTCAGATCTGACCCCAAGCCATGCCTGCCACTGCTTTGGGTCCAGCCCCGTTCCCCCTCCCCGCTTTGGATCCGACCTCATTCCCGCCACTTCAGTCCAGTCCCACTCCCACCCCCTCCCCACCGCTTCAGGTCCAACCTCGCTCCCCTCCTTCCCCCCACAGATGCTTCAGGTCTGCCTGGCCTGCGTCTGCCTACCTCCCCTCCCCTCCATCCCTCCCTCCCTGCCCCCCTTCTCCCCCTCTCTGTTGGTTGTTCTGGGGGGCATCCGGGATAGGTGGCCATCATGATGGCCCCATTCACCCTCAGACAGGGAGGCAGGAGGAAGCCTTCTTGCTTGGGCAGCTGAGGCACATTCCACCACCAAAATTCCCCAGCAGTGGTGCAAACTTGGGCCCGCACTGCACATGCTGCCTGGCCAATTGCCACTTGGTCTTTCAGGGCTGCATGCGCAGTTGGCTAGAAGCAAAGCAGACAGACACACAGGCAGCCAGACTAAGCCTTTTATTGTATTAGTGGGCATGGGGGGGACTTCACTTAGCAGCATGACATGAAGAAACCACACTCTAGGCCAGGCAAGACTCTGGTCAGGGATGTTCGGGGGAGTCCACCAGTGCCACAGAGTGATAGTGTGGGGTGGCCAAGAAGAATTTGCAGCTCTAATCCCAGCTCCAGTAAACTGGGATTATTCAAGCCATTGTACTTAGTACAGTTGCTAGATGGGTTGTGGGGTGGGCTCTGAGTTGATAGCATGGCAGAGCGAAACCATACTTTGGCTTGGACAATACTCTGGTCAGGGAAGCCTGGAAGAGTTGCCCAGTGCCACAGAGTCATAGAATGGGGTGGCCCAACAAGGATTTCCATCTCTAATCCCAGCCCAAAAAACAGTTCCTTATTTGAGCCATTATACTTAAAACAGTGGCTGGGGTACTGGCAGGTGGTAGCTGGGCACGGCAAAACCGCATTTTGGGTCAGGCAAGTCTCTGGTCAAAGATGTCCATGAGAGTCTTCTGATGCCACAGAGGCATGCCATGGGGTGGTCCAAGAAGGAATTCTGCTGTAATCCTAGCCCAGAAGCCAGTTCCTAATTCAAGCCCATATACTTACCACAGTGGCTGAGGTGCAGTCAACTGGCAGCCTGGCATGCCCAAACAGTGCTTTGGGCTGGGGAAGTCTCTTGTCAGAGTTATCCAGAAGAGCTCTGCTTTGGCACAGAAGTATGCCATGGGGTGGCCCAATGACGATTTCTAGCTATATTCCCAATCCAAAACCCAGTTCTTTATTCAGGTCCATATACTTAGCACAGTGCCTGGGGTGCTGTCTGTTGGCAGCCTGGCATGGCCAAATGGCGCTTTGGGTCAGGGAAGTCTGTGGTCAGAGATATCCAGAAGAGTGCCCTGGTGGCACAGAGATGTGGTCTGGGGTGGCCCAAGAAGGATTTCTGGGTATAATCCCAGCACAAAATCCAGTTCCTTATTCAGGTCTATGTATTAAGCTCAGTGGCTTGGGTGCTGTCAATTGGCAGGCTGGCGTGGCTAAACTGCACTTTCATCTGAGCAAGTCTCTGATCAGAGATATTTAGAATAGTCCCCTGGTACCACAGAGGCATGACATGGGGTGGACAAAGAAGGATTTTTAGCTATAATCCCAGCCCAAATTCCAGTTCCTTATTCAGGTTCATATACTTAGCACAGTGGCAAGGGTACTGTCAGTAGGTAGCCTGGCATGGCCAAACCACACCTTGGGTGGGCAAGACTGTGGTCAGATGCATCTAGTAGAGTCTCCCAGTGATGCAGAGGTATTCTTATGGGTGGCCCAAGCAGAATTTCTAGCCATAATCCCAGCCCAAATGCCAGTCCTTTATTCGAGCCAGTATACTTAGCATAGTAGGGCTGTTAGTTACCCTGCTTTGGGCTGGGCAGGACTGTGGTCAGAGTTCTTTGGGACAGTCCCCCTGTGGCATCAACAGGAATTTTGGGGTGGGCCAAGAAGTATTTTGCCTCATAATCACATCCTAATCTGATCTTCTTTTAGGGCTCTGTACTTGATGTGGGATATTATTTTACATATTAAGGAGTACATATGCATAGCTAATGAAATTCTATCTCTTTAGGATGTGTAATTCATTAATAACAAGCTTTTATTGGCTCTATCTTAGCATTGAAAAAGGAACCAGGAATAAGGAATAACGAACTGGAAATAAGGAATAGGGAACCGGAGAAGAAACTGGGAATAAGCAACCAACTTCAGCCATAGTTTCTTTAGTTTCCTTCTGAAAAATACACCGCCTGCAAACAGTAAGGGTGTAACAGGGAATCCTAGCCCTGTTATCAGGATGCAGAGTGGCCTCTTGAAATCCAGAACAGTCTGGATGCAGCTGTCTAGCTGAGCAAGGGTTAAGGATTGAGCCCTGCCAGCAGGTCAGGTGACAGGAAGGGGAAGGCCAGAACCATATAAACCTCAAGTGGAGTAGACCAAGGAGGCAGCAGAGAGGGGGATTCCTGAGGACTACAGAGCAGTTGAGGCAGCCTCCTTGGGAAGAATGCACCATACTGTGAGACAGAAGCACAAGCACAAGCACAACCACATGTGAGCAAGCACTTTGACTCTCTTATTTTTTTTTAAATTTCATTATATAGCCATAGGGGCCTATGTTTTACGTTTAATGCTAAATTCTGGTAGCATGTCGCTGAGGCTGTAGGGGAGGAGGAGGCCTCATTAGTGCCAAGGGGCACTGTGATAAAGTGCTCAAGAAGCTGTGCTGTGCTAAGGGTGCAGCACTAGGGCCATGAGCCCAGAGTCACTTGAAGGGAAGATAGGCGCATTGAAGCATGGGTGGACTTAGGTGAACAGCCATGAATACAGAAAGAAAGGCAAAGCCAGAGAGGCTGAGGCCCCAACAGCCTGGCACCGCAGGGGTACAGTGTAGAAGAGCCAGTAGGCCTGGTGTCATGGACAGTATGGAATGGAGGACCTTGAGCTCAAGAGAGCTAGAGCCTTAGAGTCAAGCCCTGCTTAGTGTTTTTTTGACTGACAGGCCTAGCTAGAGAGAGAATAGGTAAACCCACAGCTGCAGAGACCCCAACATAGAGAAAATTATAAAACATCTGCAAGGCACAGGGCACATCAAGGGAAGGTAAAAGCATGTGTTTTGCCCTTAAGGTGGAGAGCCTAGAGCCTGTCTGGGAACCTGTGGGTCATCCTCTTGCCTTTTTAAGAATCAAGTAACATCAAGTCATGGCAGAATGAGTAAAAGGGAAGAAAGATGATTCCCAGGGGAGGAAAATTCAGGAAGACTTGATGGGTGCACACGCACTGGCCTATAGAAGAAAAATGCAGCTGAGGATGGCACCCTGTCACAAGGGGTTAAGTGTTCCTTCACACACCCATGCAGATTTGGGATTCTCACAGCCCACTCCCCCTCTGAGCCGTTTCTTTCCCCCAGCACCTCCACATGCAGACAGGGGATTCCCTCTGCAGGCCTCTGTCCCTGCAGTACAAGCCTTTCCAGCTCAAACGGAGGACTTCCCTCTTCAGGTCCCTGACCAGGCAGCTTCTACCAGCTCCCAGCTAGCTGACCAACCCCTCCCCACTCTTTTCCTGGGTACTTGTGTCCCTGACTGCACAGCTCCAACCCTGGGTGGGGAATCAGCTTCTCCTGTGATGACTCAGGCTCTCTCTGTCCTAAAGTCTGCTCCCCAGCAAGCCTCAGTTCTGTTCCCTCTGCCCCTGCAGGAAAAGAGGGGGTGAGTCTCTTCTCCTTTCTCCAGGCTCGTGTAGCTCTCCTGTCACTTCTTTTCAGCTCTGGGGACTTTGGTAACAGTTCAAATCCAGGTAGTAAAAAGCATGCATTGTGCACAGCATACCCTCTGTTTGGAAAAGCTATTGCACCCTCTGCAAACTTTTTGCCTCCTTTCTTGCAAAGTTCCTAGGCACAGCTCACCCACTCAGCTTGCAGACAGGCAAGGCTTTGCAGCTGTTGCATTATAGCCAGGAAAATCTTTTAAACCTTCCATTAGATGCCCTTTGCTTTTTCTCACTACACCATTCTTATATTCTTCTGTTTGTGTAAGATTAGTGAATTATAAAGAATGATTAATTAAGTTTAATTGCATGACATCTTAGAAGTGGGAAGGTAATTATGAATTTAATTATTGTGCTGCTTGATGCTTAAAGTGTGCATATAATTGCTCTTTTTATAAGGACATTTGACTTTGTAAGCTTGCATAAAATGATAACAACCTCATACCTTTTCCTTACGTTTTAACTGAAACTAAGCAAGTATGGTCAATAAAGACAACAGAAACCTAATTCAATATTGTCCTTAATTCCCCCCTGGTTTTCATTTTGAAGGGGAGAATTTTCTCCTGGAAATAACTTTAAAACTAATCATCTTTAAACACACAATTACTTTTACATAATTGTTCCTTAATCAATATTTGTAGAGCACAATTGAAATCCAGGAATTACACATGGAAGTATTAATTATTATTTCCCATACTGTACTTGTTGCCGGCACAAGGTGCCCGAGGGAGGCAACAATTGGGTTCGTTGCCCGGTGTGCTTCGCGCCAATAAACACACTGGGGGGAGAAGCAGACAGAGTTTATTTGAGCTCAAGTAAAAGGTGCAGGGAGACTGTATAGTCTCAAATCCTGCGTCCCTAGCCCTGTAACAGTGTATATTTATACCCTGGTCACTTTCTGCAGTATTTTTCCACTAGCTGGCTCCCACCCCCCCCTTTTCCCTCCTCTCTTCTCTCTCTGAGCGGTGCCCTTGCATTCCACAGATAACAGTTTTCAGGGAGTTTCAGTTTGCTTGCTACTCATCCTGTTTTCCAGAATTACAGGAGGTTATAAAAGTTCAAAGAAGGGTTACAAAGGTTCAGGAGGGAGGGGCCCTGGCTCGCCTGGGCCTAGAGCAGAGGGGCTTCATCAACACTCGTGGTCTTCCATCCCTCTGAATTACCTAGGGTTATGCCCAGTGACACCAACAACTCCCCGCTTTGAGAATACTCAACAAAGTTTTGGCTGAATTTTCTCATATTCTGAAGATAAAAGGCGATTAAATGTTTGGGAACTGGGATCTTCAATACAGGGGTATAGTGAAGCGCTCGGGGAGGGGGATACACAGACTTTGCGTAGGAGGGCATTACAGCATGCAAATAAGAGGAGGGTAATTAAACACAACACAACACCGGTGACCAGGAGGTGAAGGATGCCCGTTCCTAGGCCTCCAAGGTTGGGCAACCAGCTCCAGAGAGAATCGAAAACAGTGGGTTCACGTTCCTGACTTTTCCACTGCTCAAAAGCCTGTTCGGCTGACAAAATGTGTTTTTTAATATCTTGGGAATTTTCAGGAATGTATGTACAACATTCATTACCGATTTAGGCACATACTCCACCTTGAGAAGCTAAGATATAGTCTAGCGCTTGTCTATTCTGAAGGGATAACAACCAAAGTTGGTAAATCTCAGAATTAAGGCTCTTTTCAATAGCTAAGGTGTCATTAGCAAATTTTGTAAGAAACGCGGAAAGTTGACGATACAGCTTGGCTAACCGGCCCACCCCATACGATGGGAGAAAGATCATGCCAAATCTGTCTCGTGATGAATCCAGTTCTTGTGTCCGTCGACCTTTGCCGCTGTGTGGGAAACTAGTAGGACAGTGTGAGGTCCTTTCCACTTCTCTTGGAGGGGCTCATCCTTCCAGGTACAAACAAGCACGGAATCCCCCGGCTGTAACGAGTGGACTGGAGCATCCAGCGGAAGAGGCTGCAAGTCTTTAGTGTACCTATGGAGAGAAGAAAGAACAGCAGACAGAGCGCACATATACCATGACAAAATATTACGTCCTATTTCCCACTCCCCTGCTAGAACCGGCGTCCCGTTCATAGGCCATGCCCTTCCAAACATAATCTCAAAGGGGCTAAGCCCTAATCTTCCCTTGGGGAGGGCATGGATGCGAAGCAGAGCAAGGGGCAAAGCATCGGGCCATCGCAGAGAGGCCTCCTGGCAAATCTTTGATAGATGACGCTTGAGGGTTTGATTTGTATGAGTACTGGGAATCCGGGAGCTCCCCCACTGATGGAATGAGGGCATGCATATGGGTGTCAGCAGGTCTTGGCGTCCTCAGGGTGGCAACATTTTTAGCTTCTCTGTCCTCCCGGGCGTTACCCCTGGCTACGTCTTGATCCTCTTTCTGATGCGCCTTACAGTGCATTACTGCCACTGCCGAGGGAAGTTGAACAGCTTCCAGGAGTCGGAGAATTTGGGGTCCATACTTCACTGGGGAGCCTTGGGCTGTCAGCAGTCCCCTTTGTTTCCATAGGCCAGCATGGGCATGCAGTACTCCAAAAGCATACCTAGAGTCGGTATAGATGTTGACCCGTTTCCCTTTTGACAGTTCTAGCACCCGGGTCAGGGCCACCAGTTCAGCAAGTTGAGCAGATGTTCCGGAGGGCAAACCCTTGGCCTCAACAACATCATAGAGGGTCACAACAGCATGGTTACAAAGGCTCCGGGGGGGGGGGCCCTGGCTTGCCTGGGCCTAGAGCAGAGGGGCTTCATCCACACTCGTGGTCTTCCATCCCTCTGAGTTACCTAGGGTTATGCCCAGTGACACCAACATACTTGTTAATTATATTAACAGGGCAGCCTGCCACATGCCAATAAGCATCTGCCTGAGGCAGCCAAAGGTTAAGTGACTCACCCTGTATGAGAAGGGGACAGTTCTAGTCTGCATAGAAGCTATCCATGGTCAAAAACAAAAGTGATCCTTTTTACAGCAGTTCATTTCTCTTTCTTTCTTGCTTCTTCCTGCAGTGAGGCTGTGCTACTGAATTTTTTGACAATCAATTAACTTTCCAGAGTAGCTTAGAATTTCTAAAAATGAGTTCTCTATAGGAGTCAATGGGGAGGGAAGGTGAGCTGTGAGGAAGAAAACTAGCATTTGAAATAGAAACTGCAACCTCAATTAAATTATTTTATAATTAGATGCATTCTAGGTAAAGTTGTCACAAGCATTAAAGTCCCTCTCTAAAAGGCAGGCAAATTAAAGGACTTCCCTCAACTCTCGTAAGTTTATTATAGAATTGATTTATGTATGAGTAGTTTCTTGCCTTCCTTATGGAAGGTGTGGATGGACCTAATATTAGGAACAAAATATTGCTTTTAATTTGGAAACTTTTAATGTTACACCACTGAACTGAACTAACTCTGAGCATATCTGTGTATAACTGTGGGCACAGTGCATACTTTTGTACTGGATGTACATTATTCAAGGTATTAAGAGACATTGTAGGTTTGTAAGATCTCCCTCACAGATGGTTTTTAAGGAGCAGGTTAGATAAGTGTCTCTTAGGAATGGTCTTGACATGCTGCAGCTGCTCATCCCAGACTTCTGGCCCTATGGGGAGCCCTTTGGACTGGATCTGGAGCATGAAGCCATGCTATCTGACCCATGGGACTATCTGCAGGGCCAGAAATCTGGTGGTGGGAGAAGTGGCAGTAGCCATGACTATAAAAGTACCTGTAAATAATGCAGCCACCACCAAATTTCCAGCCCTGTAGGAAGCCCCACAAGCCAGAGGACATACTCTGGATTCAGCTTGCAGACCAGCTTGGAGAGATGAATGATTTTGACCACCCCAGTTCCAGGTATACTTGATCCTATCTCAGAACAGAAGCTTATGATGTTCTGAGGTCCCTTGTAGCCCCATAATTCTCTTGAGATGTTTGTAGTGAGGCTGTAGTGGACATTTATGCTTAATATTTTTGCACCCTCCAACTCTGAAGTGGTGCTATCACAGGGCACTAAGGTGCCTGCTCCTTTAAGAGCAGAAGCTGCTTAAGGAGAGAGCTCTAAGAGCCAGCCAGAAACCGTGCAGGTGCAGGTTACCATGGTAACAGGTTAACAAGGGAATTACCCTGCACCTGGTCAGCTGACAGGAAGAAGGCAAGGCCCTGGGCACATATAAAACCCAGGGCTGAGACCAGCAGGAGTTAGCTCTCTGGCTGGAGCAAGGGGAAGGAGACTCTAGGGAAGAATTGCCCATAGATGCAGTGGCTGCCTGATATGCTGCATACAGGGCTAATGGGTCTCCAGGAGCTCAACAGGCACCCTGGCCTACAAAGCACTTAGTGCTGGGGGGACACTTGACTTTTTAAAGTAACAGAGTACACCCTGAACTGTTTGTATTATGTTATAACCCAGGGGGTCATATTTTAGTTGCTGTTTTTCCAGTGGATTGGGCTGATGCTATTGGGGACAGAGAAGGCTTCAATGTGGGACCCGCTATAGTGCGGGGAGCCCAGTGCCAGTGTGGGTGCAGAGACAGGGCTGCAGAGAACCCAGTGATGACTGGAGGCCTAGCTAGTCTAGGGCCTCGAGAGATCATGTGTGAATGCTATATGTGAGGCTTGGGGCATGGTAAAGAGTCGGTTTTGGAGCCACGTAGCCCATAATGCTGAGGGTGCCCCATGAGGCAACCATTTTGTGTAGGACCCAAAATGGGTCCAAGAATCCACAGGGTTCAGTGGGGTCCATTGGGACCGTGTCCAAACAAACTTGAGGGCAGCCTCCCTATTTATGATAATTACTAACAACGCATGGCAGGAAAGAAAAAGGGTCCTCGTTGGGCAAGATTGGCATGGTCACAGAGCCCCAGGGGCATCACAGACATTCCTGGAGACCCCAAATCTGTGACAGGTGCTTAAAAGGCTGATGGCTGTATATTCTTTATTTCTAATTGCAGTAACTATGGGAAAGGGTAGGTGGACAGAACCAAACAGAAACCTTGTAAAATTAGTTTGCAAGATTGATGAAAAGAAGCATTAAAATATGTTGTACCCAAATGAAAGGCACAGCTTATTAATATCTGACAAGCCATGCAAGAACACAGGATAGTTGCTAAGGAGCTGGAAAATTGTTTCCTTAGGACATACAATTCGCCAAGTGTATACAAACCCAGCATTTGCTGAGTCATATTAAATGTTTGTTTACCCAGATCAATCTGAACAGTAACAGAAACATTAGAATATATATCTCCTATTATATTTTGCCTTGGAGGTGTTCACACCAATAATGTGGAAACAATTTTGATAATTTCCACAATAGTGTTTCCTTCCACTGGAAATGTGGTGCAGCAGGACTGAAAATACTAAGGTAAAGGACCTTAAACAGTAGTTAACAAGTTCTTTCATCATCATTATTCTAAATGGATTCTTCAAGAATGGGGGATTGGGTTTGAGGAAAGGAGATGATTGGGGAGAACATATATCAGAACTCTGTAGCGATGAAGTAAAATTGGAACTTGCAGTACTATCTAGTGTTTTGATTCAGGTGCTACAGGGTCTGAAATAGAATGAGACACAATAAAAACATGAGACTTTTGATGAAAAAGGATTTATTTTGTGTCATTGCACACAGGTGTTTTATACTGTTTCCCAAACCTGGATTAACTTCATCATTTTCTGCTCATTTGCATCTCTGCTATGAGAATTCAAATGGGCTTTCAATGACGGGTGTACAGTAGTTGTACAAAGTACGTTTTAAAATATTTGGTTACTTGGTTATTCCATGTGTAGGATAGCCCTCAAACAAACTGGTTTCTCCTCAAAGAGAGTGGTCATAATTTGGGGAAACAAGACTAAATAACATAGGATCTTGTAATGATTAAATATGAATAGATGTTAATTGTTTGGGATGCTGTTTGCAATTCCAGATCTGAATCCCTTTGAGTGAAAATTCACCACTTAGGTTGAAGCTGTGACTCTCTTTTTTGTACATGGCTATATGCTGTACAATTCCAGTTGGATGGGATTATGTAACAACCAAAGCAGCACTCTCAGCCCTTTCTCTATTAAGGAAGTCCATATCAATAGCTATTCTCTCTTGGATGGAAAAGCTTGCTATTATTTTGCCCCCATTCCTAGACCCTTCTTAATGACTAGTAATTTACATTTCAGTTATTCCAATTTACAGCTTAAGGGCTTTATTTAGAGTCTGTACCTGCAGACAGTTACCTTCTGGAGTCCTGCTGTGGACTGAGGACAACGAAATAGCAATACAGCAAGATTCTGCTTTTGATACGTTATGTAACTGAGGGATAAATGACTCAGTCACACAGAGGGCAAGTAGGCAGACAAATACAGTGCATCTCAAGATTGTGGTTAGAAAGGAGTCAGGAATAACAAGTGATTAAACTTCATCAGATAGGTGCCATTTGTAAATGCCATTTGAAATAACCAATCCAATAACCATCCCGTCAGCTGTGGTAGCAGCACAACCTTCTTTCCTAGCTTCTTTTGCAATCTAATTGTCTTGGGATTCTTCCAGCACCTATATTGCCTTTGAAGATGGCTGCTTCTTACTTACATCATACAAAAAATTAGGTTTTGGGCAAATATGGCCACTTATTTATTTGGTTTTCCAAAATTCGCAATGTTGTTCTTATCTAGCTTCTGGGGTTGATACCTGTCCCATACTTAGGAAGGGTAAGAAGGAAGTGAAGTTGGAAAGTTAGCTTAAAGAAAAAAAGCAAGATTGCCTAAGTAAGCAGCTGATACTTCTACCCTTATTCATATATATAGTCACTTGTCTTCAGCTAGATTAGTCATATCTGTGAAGGCTGCAGGGTGAGGCAACATCCCAGACAACGTGTATGCTAAGTTCTGTTTTTAATATTTGTTATGCCAGTAAGTGAATTCAGTTTCTCTGTGAATTAATATTGTAAGACGAGCATGATAAATTATCACAGGTCATACTAGCCTTTTCTGTAGTGTAAGTCTTTATGGGAGGAATCTGGTTAGTGATTTCCCTTTTCATTACTTTAAAGGGTATTGAGATATGGAGAGAGAATCTACATGTTTTCCTCTGATAGAAACGGGTCCTCTGTAACCTTCTGCCCAGAGTGTCCCTCCAACAATCCATTTACTCCTCGCTGTGGTTGCAGCCCACTTTGAGAGACAGCCCCTTAGGTTTTATGTGAACACTTAAGTGAGTAACCGTTAGGGGTTTACGAAGTGGGCCATATTCAATTCTGATTCAGATTCAACCCGAATCAGGGACAGTGATTCAATTCATTGATTTGGATCACTGTCACTGATTCAATTCAGCCAAATCCGAATCTGAGGATTTAATGCTGATTCGGAGAATCAGTGATTCCAACACAGACACAGCTTTAAAGTTTTTTTTCTACATACCTTAAGGTAGCAGGCATGGCTTGTGATAGCTGTGATGCTGGGGTACATGGGGTGTCCCACAGGAGTGTGGGGGGGGCCTTCACATGCTTGGTGAACCCGGAAGTGGACTGGAAGTACTTTCAGTCCACTTCTGGGTCTGCCAGGGAGTATGCTGGGGGGGTCCCCCATTTCCCCTGGCTTGGCAATTGGCTTCAGGGGGACCCTGGGTGCCCTCCCAGACCCAGGAGGCACTAGCCACTGAGCCAGGGGAGTGCAGGGTGGCCCCCTAGCATGCTGCCTGGCAGACCTGGAAGTGGACTGGAAGTGCTTCTGGTCCACTTCCGGGTTTGCTGCTGAGTGCACTGAGGAACTCCCCATGATTCTGGAACACTCCATGTGCCCCAGCATCACAGTATTCATGAGCCCCTGATACCTAGAGGTATGTAGAAAAAAACATTTAAAGCTATCTCTGTGTCTGAATCTCCGAATCAATTCGGAGGGCTCTGATTATATTTGGAGAGATTAAAGGGTCCTCTGATTCAATTTAGATTCAGAGAGTTGGCCACCGAATCTGGTCAAATCTCTGCTGAATCAAATCAGGGACCGAAGCTCCGCACAGCCCTAGTAACCATGTGTGGCTGTCTCTTATAAGCAAGTTATTCCATGTGCACTCATTAAGATTCCCAGCCTTTTGGACTCCCTTTCAGAATCATAGGTTGTCTGACCACTTTCTATTTAAGCCATCCCACCTGCTATATATCCCACCCCCCACCCTGCAATCACTGGCTAGGTATAGACATTCAAAAAGCCTGAGCCTGAATTGATTAAATCTTTGTAGGTTATCTAACCTGGCTAGGCTGAATCAGAATGTAACTGCACAGACATCCCAGAAATGCAGGCACATGCCTGCAGTGGCTCAGGCTAGAAGCCATAGTGTGCTAAACCAGCTTTCCCTTCCTTTTTATAGTGCTGAGCTGAGGTAGGGTGGCATGGTCAGACCCTGGCAGGATGCTCTGATTAGGGATAGGTCTCCCCACTTCTGACCAGCCCAGCAGGGAAGTGTTTATCACACCATTAAGAAAACAGCAGGGGGACATTACCTATTGATTCTGCCTTTGTCCTATCTGGCACAGCATGGACTGTAGCCAGCATGTGGTCTGCTGGCTAATGCTGAGGGGTGTCTAAGGCAGAGGGGAGGTGGATCCCTGCTTAGCAGGGAGTGGTGAAGGGAGAGGGGGAGCTGCAGGCAGGGAGCAGACAGCCCCGCCCAGTCCAGAGAGCATGCCATGATGCCGGGGGAGTCTGGTTTAACTTAAATTAGCAAGGGATCTTGGACAGACTGCATAAACTGATTTGAGCCAGATCCGTTAAGTCTTATACTACATTCAACCAGGCTTATCTCAAACCAGTTTCAGTCATTTTCAAACTGGTTTATGTGCACTGAACATCTGTTCTGTTACAGGTTTAAACCAGTTTCTGATCATTTAAACCAGTTTATGTGTAATGTCTGTCTGTAGCCCCTATCCCCAGCCCATTGCTGAGTTCCCTCAGCAAAACACCTGATCAGTCATTTGCTCTCTATCACCACCCAGTAATTAGAGTTTCCCTTAGTTCCTTTAGGTGGAGGATGGACTTCTTTCCATTCCCCTAGGAGAATCATCCTGTAATGCACATTTATGAAGAAAGTTAACATGGGTCAACTGGGTGTTTATCACCCCATTAAGAAAACAACAGGGGGACATTACCTATTGATTTTGCCTTTGTCCTGTCTGCCACAGCACAGAATGTAGCCAGCATGTGGTCTGCTGAGAAATTGCTGTCTATTTCTCAGATTTAAAGAATGGATACTGTAAGGGAATACTGTGATCAGGATTTAGAACTCAATCCTGAAGAAGTTGACCACCCTCAGCTGCCTCTGTCTCCAGTGGGAATTGATGGAGCTTTGTAACACATAGGATTAAGTATTTACATTAGGGGTCCACTGTTAAAGACTTTCTGGGCTGATACTAATGGCCAATTTTTAAGGAGCCATATTGGCTGATACCAATCCAATTCTGATATTCAGCCAGGCAGCTTGAAGACCAGCATTGGGCTGGTAAGTCTACTATGGGCAATGGAGTGAGGGGAGGAAAGAGGCATGGGGGGAGATCAAGGTCCCCACCATGAGGGAGGGAGTGGGGCTGGGGCAAGGGCTGCTCAGCCAGGGTGGGGCAGGGGGCAGAGTGAAGCTGTGTGTGGTGGGGGCAGCTCCCACCCCTGTGTGCACTTTGGGAGGATATGGGGAGGGGCACACGGGGGGGGGCAGCCTGCCACTGAGTGCTGGGGCTGGGCCCTTCCTGGTAGGAATTTGGGCTGGGCTTTGCTCTGGGATGGTGGTAGTGATGCTGGTAGGGAGGCTACTGGGGGGGGGGCGGGAGCTGTAGCCACCCCAAAATTCGCTGTCATCCTCCTGCAGTCCCCTCCCAGTTCTGCTGTTCACCCTGAGCTCAGCCCAGCCCCACCACTGGGAAGAGCTCAGCACTGCCCTGGGCCCAGCCCACAACAGCAGCCTGTCTCACCGCACGCACAGATCCAGGGGCACACACTCTTCATGCCCTCCTGGGGTGTGTGCAGTAGCAGGAGCTGAACCCCACTCCCTATACCCCCCAGGCAAGCTGATCACAGCTGCATCCCTATAAAGTATGTTTCTTTTCCATTAGATTGCACTTGGACGTAATGTTTTAGGTGTTTTCTGTTTATCTAGGAATATCTATATTAAGCAAATGTTCCTTCCTTCTAGTGTAAAAATACTCATTGTCAGAATAACTGAAGCTGTATGCTTCATGGAGCAGTGGTTCCATTAGTTTGGTCATATGAAATCAGATGAAAACAATGAATTCTTATTGTACTGCTATTAAAATATTCCCTTTGAAGTTCAAATTGTGGTTATGTCATGTTAAAATGCTGTAATGATCTAGCCTCAAGCTTGCTTGGAGCAGTTTTAAAAACTACACACATTTTTACCTAAGGGTACGAGAGATGTAAAGAATTTAATTATACAGTCACAGAATGTCAAATCCACTTACTCTGGACACTATCTCTTTTAGACCCATAAAAGGTGAAATACATAGAAATACCAAAGATGGTGGAAGCTTGATAGTGAATGGCTTTGTTCCCTGTTCAGCAGTTAATCCAGGGAAAGAATAAAAAATGTTGTAAAGTGAGGGATTTTACAATATTTCTTTTTTTTTTTATTCCTCAATTTTTCAAGAGCATCTCTTTACAGCAGCAGCCAGCAACCTTTGTCAAGTCATGGGCCAGAGCAACCTGGTTCTAAGCTGTTGTTGTTGGCTGAGTGGCTTCTTCAACATGTCAGCATCATGGAGCTTTTCCTGTGCAGATGTCATCACCATTTCTCCCAGCTTCCCTTTCCATGGATGCGTGACAGGTGCATCTTCCAGCTGATGGGGAGCTGCACTGGGACTGGCAGCTGGAAGTTGTGTCCACACTGCTGCTGCTTCTGCATCACAACTGGGAGGTGGGTGAGAGGGAAGGAGAAGCAGCAGCAGTGTAGACATGGTTTCCAGCTGCTATGCCTACCAGTTGGAAGCATTTATTTTGTAATCTGGTTTAGGTAAAGAAAATGTTTTTTTTTCCTTGATGCCTGACTAGAAAACATGATTTATTTTTCTGGTGTCATTGGCACATTACCTTATACAGAGAACTACCCACAAATGTTTTGGAGGGAAGAAATTTTATGCAGATTTCTTTCTTGAGTTTGTTCCTTAGAATTGCTATATCATTTCAATTCTTACTGAAAACCCTCATGATTAGATGTGAACTAAAACTGGGAACCTAAGAACTTCCCTTAACTAAGTTATGACTGTGAGCAGTACCACTCCTAGTATGCACGTAACCTACAGCTGCTTACTAATTCCACAAGACAAAAGGTAGCTGAGACAGAAAAATTGCAACTACATAATGTATCAGTCAAATAGAGGCCTTGTGAGTATCATGCAACAGATCCAGCTTGTTTCCATGTATTTTATGCCTTGCAGACCTCTGTAACACAATAATTAAAGAGTTAATGAAGTCTGGAATCACATACACATGGGCTCCGCTGTAGTTTATGTAAATTGTGAGCTAGTTGGCTCACTATGCCTAGAGAGTAACTTCCTTCCACTGTGATAGTTGGATCTTGTTATCTAATCAAGTGATGGTTTATTAAATCTGAGTGGTGCTTAGTTTGCTTTTATCTGGAAGCAAGGCAACTTGAGAATGATTGTCATGACTTGTATAGTGTATTGTATGGTCAGACTGACACAGCTAGCCACCTTCAGGAACAGGACTTTCCAGAAAGAACTTGTGGGAGATGTCGCTGCAAAATGGGCAGAGGGAAGGAAGTAAGCAGGTGAAGTGAAGCAATGATGTCAAAGCGCAAGTACTTACAAACCACATGGGTTACATAGGTTGGGTTTGCAGCTGGTAAACAGGAAAATGCCAGGGTGATATTTCTGATATAAAAGCCTCTGAAGATTCATAGTAATTAAAGCTAAGCTTAATCCTCCCTCAATGTGTTCTTTTCCCTTTTGGTCTACGTATTTACCCATTATTGTTAGGAGTAAATAACTTTCTTTTTTTAACTAAGACCTAGTAGATTATGGACAAAGCTTGTGCCAAGCATCTCTAAGTTGATTTTTGTTGCTGTGTGTGCTCACATACATTCCTCTGAGTATTATAAAACCTCACTTTCAAAAATTTTCATTTTATATCCAAACAACTTGCACAGTGAAAGAACTCATGTATGGTAGTCAAAGAAAAAGGTCAATTCAGTCCCCCAGCAAAGATAATACAGGCATATACCTATAAAAGAACTAAAGACTGAAAGAAACTTGTGAAGATCTTTCTTTTTGGATATAAATTCTGGTTATGGGATAGGTTTTTTTTCTTTGTAATTTTTCATTAACTTTGTTTTTGTGGGCTGTTTGTTAAATTATTAAGGACAGTTTATCTTTTTTTTTTTTTTTTTAAAGGGGGGGATGGGAGTGGGGTCTGTAGTTTATAGGGAGAGTTGTATTTTTATACAGTTGCAGGTACTCCAGAGAGCAGTGATAGGATCCAGAATGGCCTGAACAGGGTGGAGAAATTGTCTACAATCAATCAGATGAGACTCAACAATGACAAGTACAAAGTTTCCCACTTGGGGTGGAATAACTAAGTGCACAAATACAGACTAGGGAATGACTGGCTATGCTGCAGTATTGAAGAGAAGGACCTGGGGTTTACAATGCTCTTTTTGCAAAAGAAGACAACATCATACTGAGCTGTATCACTAGCAGTGCCATTTATAAATCAAGGGAAGAAATTCTTCTGCTCTATTCAGCATTGGTGAGGCATCACCTGAAGTACTGTGTCCAGTTTTGGGCCCCATATTTCAAGAAGGATTTAGATAGTTTGCAAGACCAGTGCAGGCAACAAAAATTATTAGGGGCCTTAGAGATGAGATTTACAAGAAAAGGCTAAAAGAGCTAGAAGCATTTAGCTTGGAGAAGAGAAGATTGAGAAGGGATTTGATAATAGTCTTCAAATACTTGAAGGGCAGTTATAGAGAAGATAGAGATGGGCTTTCTCTATGGCTGTAAGGGACAGCAGTAGAAGCAACAGTCTCAAGCTGTAGCATAGGGAAATTTAGGTCAGCGATTAGGAGGAACTTCCTGACTATGAGGATGGTCAAGCATTGGAACAGGCTGCCTAGAAAAGTTGTGCTATCTCTATCCTTGGAAGTTTTCAAAAGTAGGTTAGACAGACACTTGGCTGAGATGGTCTAATCAGGGGTGATCCTGCCTTGAGCAGAGGCTGGACTAGATGACCATATGAAGTCCCTTTCAGCCCTACCTTGCTATAATTCTATGCACTTTTACATGCAGAAGTTGTACAATTTCAAACATATTTTGTTCATTCTGAGTAATTGTATGTATGCAGTCTCAGTCATTATGCATACACAGGAAAAAGTGTCTTAGAGTAGAATTGTATTTTCCTTTGTGCATCTAAGTGGTAGGATTTTAGCTGCGTAAGTGGCATTTTTAGTATGTGCGTGCAGGTTGCAATTGTCTTACCCCTACAATGTGGATGCATAAGTGTTATGTGCCTGTAATGAACATAGACAGTAAGCTATGCACTGGTCTGGAAGGTAAGCAGCCCATGTTGGTTGTATACCTGTGTCTAAGTCATGAAAATATAGCTAGAGAGACCCATGTTTTAAGGCACAGGCAGAAGTGACAATTTTCACCTGATCTGGCCACAGAAAGCAGTTTATAACTATGACCAAATGCAAGTATGTGGCTGTAGACAGCTTCAAAAATGGCTGATTGGGTGAGGGGTCACATGAAGACATCTCAAAAGAGAGCATCTTCTGTAACTTCTGTCTGCACTGCTGCCAGCCTTAAGCCCTTTTTGGAATGGGAGTGGGGAAAAGTATCAGAGGGAGTTCAGTCTGGGGGTTTTTCAGACCCCTGGTGGAGGGTGGATCAGGTGTATTGGAGCCCTGTAAAGGAACACATAGAACAAGCACCCTCCCATCCCTTTCTCCCCTCCCATTCTGAAATAGGGACAGGCTGAGAGAGATGAAGGGCTGTTGCGAAGGGAAACCAGCTGCAGGCTTCATCCAGCAGCTAGATTCCCCTCTCCCCTGGAACCAACAGTGAACTTCTGTTTGTTCCAGGGGATCCTTGTAACTTGAAACACTTCCTGCAAAGCATTCTCAGTTACAGTGAGGAGATGCACTTCTGTCTGCATCCTTAAAGACTCCACCTTACCTGAAGTGGGGAACATTTTCAGAGTTTCCAGCACAGTATGCTAACCATCATGTTATGGATTAGGTGTTGTTCAGGTCCCTCTTTGAAACTTCTGAAGTTAGTCCCCTGGGCAGCCAAGAGAAGGGGATATGTGGGTCCAGTAAGAGGGTTATAGACTAGTGGGTATTTGTCTTAGTGCTGCTCTAGAATGGAGCAGTCTTGGATTCCAGCCTGGACTCTAGCTTTTACTGGGGCAGAATCTTTTCCACTGCACTGCTTTCCATCCATTTCATCCATTAATTATTAAATGCAAGGACAGTGACAAAGTACTGTAGCAAACTTACCGATGCAGCCCAGCAAGTCCAGGCTTAGAGCCCATCCACCAATCAGGTAACTTATGGGAGGGGCTTTGCCTTGCCCCTGCTCAGAGCAAAAAAAAAAAAAAAGTTTCATAGTTTCTAGGGTCGGAAGGGACCTGAGTAGATCATCTAGTCCGACCCCCTGCCATGGCAGGAAAGAGTACTGGGGTCAAACGACCCCAGAAAGATGTTCATCTAACCTCCTTTTAAAAACCCCCAGGGTAGGAGCCTGCACCACTTCTCTTGGAAGCTGGTTCCAGACCCTAGCCGCCCTGACTGTGAAGTAGCACCTCCTGATATCTAACCTAAAACTACCCTCTGCCAGCTTGTGACCATTATTCCTGGCCACTCCTGGCGGTGCTTGGGGGACCAGGGACTCCCCCAGTGCCTGCTGATCCCCCCTGACTAGTTTATAACAGGCCATTAGATTCCCCCTCAGCCTTCTCTTTTGGAGGCTGAACAGGTTCAGGTCCCACAGCCTCTCCTCATAGGGCCTGCCCTCTTGTCCCCTGATCATACGAGTGGCCCTCCTCTGCACCCTCTCCATGCCGTCCACATCCCTCTTGAAGTGCGGCACCCAGAACTGGATGCAGTACTCCAACTGCGGCCTGACCAGTGCCGCATACAGGGGGAGGATCACCTCCTTGGACCTTCTTGAGATGCATCTGTGGATGCATGACAAGGTGCGGTTGGCCTTCCTGCCTCCCCACTCTGCCGGCCCATGTTCATCTTGGAGTCAATGATGACCCCCAGATCCTTTTCCGCCTCCGTGCTGACAAGTGTGGAGTTCCCTAACCTGTAGGTGTGGTGCCGGTCGTTCCTCCCCAGGTGCATCACCTTGCACTTGTCTGTGTTGAAACCCATCCTATTCTCATCCACCCACCCTTGTAACCTGTCTAGGTCTGATTGTAGCCTGTTGCTTCCTTCTAGTGTGCCCACGTCCCCCCACATCTTAGTGTCATCAGCAAATTTGAACAGGGTGCTTTTTACCCTCTCGTCCAAATCACTGATGAAGATGTTGAACAGTGCGGGCCCAAGGACCGAGCCCTGCGGAATCCCACTGCCCACGTCCTTCCAGGTTGAGAAGAACCCATCCACTACCACCCTCTGGGTGCGGCTCTCCAGCCAGTTGGTGACCCATTTGACTGTGTTGGTGTCTACACCACAGCCCCCCAGTTTCTTAATGAGAACAGGATGAGAGACAGTGTCAAAAGCCTTCCGGAAGTCCAGTAAGACTATGTCCACTGCTACCCCTGCATCTAACGATCTGGTGATCTGATCATAAAAGGCCACCAGGTTCGTCTGACAGGACCTGCCACTGATGAACCCGTGTTGGTTACCCCTAAGCATGCAGCCCCCTGCTGGCCCCTCCTGGATGTGCGCCAGAATAATTATCTCGAACAGCTTGCCTAGGATCGAGGTAAGACTAACAGGCCTATAGTTTCCCAGGTCCTCCTTCCTTCCCTTTTTTGAAGATGGGAACCATGTTGGCCCTCTTCCAGTCCTCCGGCACCACTCCAGAGCACCACAAGTGCTCATAAAGCCATGCCAGTGGTCTTGCAATGACCTCGGCCAATTCCTTTAGAATTCTAGGGTGGAGATCATCCAGGCCGGCTGACTTGAATACATCCAGCCCCCGCAGAAGCTCCCTAACTAAATCCTCGCTAACCCTTGGCCCAGGTGTGCCTCCCTGGGGCCCGAGGTGGGCCCAGCAGGGAGGTGGCTGTTCTGCTCCCTACTTAGGAAGACAGAGGCAAAGAAATCGTTAAACATGTTAGCTTTGCCATCTGGTGTGATGACCAAATTCCCCAACGCGTTATGCAAGGGCCCCACATTACCCAGGACATTCTTTTTACCCCCTATGTATTTAAAAAAGGACTTCTTATTGTCCTTAATGTAGGAAGCTAGTCCCAGTTCCATCTCTGCCTTGGCCTTCCTAACTACCCCCTACATCCCCAAGCAACTGCAGAATAGTCCTCCCTGGTGATGACTCCTTCTTTCCATTGGGTGTAAGCCTCCTTTTTAGCAAGGAGACATTCCTGGATGCCTTTGGTGAGCCATGGAGGCTTGTGTGCTCTCCTGCTCCCTTTGATCCTCGTTGGGATTACCTTCCTTTGGGTTTGGAGGATCGCCTCCTTAAGAAGCGACCACCCTCCTTGGACAACTGGCTCCCCTCCCCTTCGGGACCTCTGCGTTTCTCCAACTATCCTCCTTAGCTTGCTGAAGTTTGTGCTCCTAAAATCTAGGGCCGCTGTTACTGCATGCCTTGCCACCTTGCGCTTGATGGTGAATTCCAGCAGGCGATGATCGCTGTTGCTCAGGTGGTCAAGCACCCTCAGCCCCCTCACCAGGTCCAACAAGGCGTCTCCCCTGGTGGGGCTGTGCACCTCCTGGGTTAGATGAAGGTCCTGCACTCTGTCTAAGAACCTATGTGAGCGTTCAGACCTGGCTGACTTTTTTTCCCAGCAGATGTCCGGGAAGTTCAGGTCCCCCATGACTACCACATCCTTAGCCTTCATTACCTCTGTGACCTGACCCAAGAATTCCTGGTCAAGCTCTTCTCCCTGGTTGGGAGGTCTGTAGTAGACTCCCACCATTAAGTCTCTTTCCCCTCGACTGCCTTGTACTCTAACCCAAAGCACTTCAGAGTGCTTGCTCATTGACGAGGATGTGTATTCCTCCTTAATAGAGTGCCATGCCCCCACCTGTCCTTCCTATCCTGTCCCTCCTGTACAGCCTGTAGCCCTTGACATTCAGCGCCCAGTCATGCGTTGAGTCCCACCACATTTCCGTGATCCCCACTATGTCCGGGCTGGTGTCAGCCAGCAGGAGGGTGAGTTCCTCCTGCTTGTTACCCATACTATGAGCGTTTGTGTAGAGGCATTTGAGGCCTCCTGTGGATGTGTGTATTGACCCCCTAGTCCCAGCGTTACCCTGGCCCCTATCTCTTACCTGTTTATTCGCTTCGCTCGTTGGTCTGGGCTGAGATGTAGTTGTGGGTGCTGTTTGGTCTGGCAGTCTGTTTCCTCTGCCCTCATCTTCCCCTTCCCCCGACGAGCCTAGTTTAAAGCCCACCAGAGGAGGTCCTCCAACCTAGAAGAGAACACACGCTTACCTTTAGGGGAAAGGTGGAGCCCATCCCATCACAGCATGTCTCTCCTCGTGATGTGCCGGTCATGGCTGAGGAAGCCAAAGCCCTCCTTGAAGCACCATTCCTGTAGCTGCCAGTTGGTCTCCACAATGCACGTTTCATGCCGACTGCCTCGTCCACTCACTGGCAGGAGAGAAGAGAAAACCACCTGTGCGTCCATCTCCTTCAGCACGCGCCCCAGAGCATGGTAGTCATCCATCAGGTGATCAGGGTTGTTCCTGGCTGCATCATTAGTGCCCACATGGACTAGGACCATCGGGTAATAATTGGTGGGCTGGATTACGGTTTGGAGCATCCCTTTCACATCCTGAATCCTCACTCCAGGTAGGTAGTATTTTGTTTTTGTTGTTTTTTTTTCTCTCGCCCAGGAGGGAGCTCGGACTTGAAGATCTACAAGATCCCTTCCAACTCTACTTCTATGATTCTATGAAGGGTGTTAGCTTGGGGGTGGGTGTTGGGGGAAGTGGTTACCAGACATGTCTACACAGGAGGCTATATTAAAGGAAGTTTATTACTCTCCTGGTGAAGCTGGCAGTTTTGGCGGGGTGAACATGCTTTTTGAAGCCACCAAAAGACAGAAAAAGGTTCTGAACAGAAGTGGGGTGGCTGCTTGGATTTCAGATCAGGATGCTTACACCCTACATAACCTGGCAGGAAGACGTTTTAAAAGAAACAAGACAGTTGTTTCAGATATTGATGTGCAATGGCAGGCAGATTTGGTGGATATGCAGCAGTTTTCCAAGCCCAATGGTGGGGTTAAGTTCATCTTAACAGTGACAGACATGTTATCAAAGTATTCCTGGGCCGTGGGTCTAAAAGGTAGTGAAATAGCTAAGGCCTTTAAAACCATTTTTAAGTCTTTGAGCAAGCTGTTAAAACAATATAATATTCACCATTTCTTGACGAATAGTGAAGTGAAAGCGGCAGTGGTAGAGAGGTTTAACAGAACATTAAAATCAAAGTTGTGGAAGTATTTTACAGCCCGCAACATCTTTTGCTACATTGATGTGTTACCAGAGTTTATAAAGTTTATAAATCACAGTTTCCACAGAACTCTCCGTACCACACCTGTTGACGTGAACTTCTCAAAACTCTCAAAGGGTGTGGAAAACCGTGTATGGGAACTATTTCAAAATAAAACTAGCAGCACCCATGTTTAGAAAAGGAGACTATGTGAGAGTGTCTAGGACCAAAGGGAGGTTTGAAAAAGGTTATGAACAAACATTCACCGGTGAGATTTTCATAGTGGATGAAGTCCTTAGACAAGTGCAGACGCCTGTATACCACCTAAAAGATTACGAAGATGAACCTATTGAGGGTTTTTTCTACTCTGAAGAACTACAAAAAGTGAAGCCCAAACAGGACATAGTTTACAGGGTTGAAAAAGTTCTAGCAATGAAAGGAAAAAGAAGCAGTTGTTGGTGAAATGGTTGGGGTGGCCATCTAAATTTTAACAGCGTGGAAGCCAACCAAGTTTGTAACATGTAGGGATACCTCAGACAGAAGACCGAGATGTGTGATGGCGACTTTTACATTACTTTGCCCAGCAACGCATGCGCCCGCATTTTTCCACAGAGCACCAGCTCAAGCTTTACCATACAACTGGTTAAACCTCTGGATCTGCTGGGGAACTGGGAGATAGGGTTAGCAGAAATACAATACCCACACAGCTGGAACAACATCAATGAAGACATGCCTTTCTAAATCATTTCTGGGACTAAAAAATGGGAGTACAGCCTGCCTCGGGGGTATTATACAACCATCACAGAATTACTGGATCTTATAAACAATACAATTGCCAACCATTGTGCTCTGCCCGAACTAGTTATGCAGTATGACCGAGCATTTGGGAAAGTGAGACTTAAATCCAAAGATACCTCTTATGGTTTTTATACGCATGGTGAGCTAGCCTATATTTTGGGGATGCTACCCAGAGTCTCTGCTAAAAAAATACCCTTCCCTGCTAATATTACTGGTGGGTTTAATTCACTGTATGTCTATACAGACATTGTGGAACATCAGCTTGTCGGGGAGTTTTTGGTACCTTTGCTACATTGTATCCCTGTCCATGGGAGCAACAACGAGTTTGTCACTATCACATATGTCAACTCGCATTATGTCCCCGTCAGCCAGCACCACATCAACACAATCAGCATTGAAATAAAGATGGACCAGCCAGACACAAAAAACCAAGAAGCAGCCTGGAAGAAAGAAGGGGCGCTCTCCTGGAGGAAACAGAAATATATTTTAACTGCCATGGCCTTTGTTCACTGCAGGTCTGAAGAATGAGCCAATTTTTAACTGGATGTGTTTCAAATAGCTCCTACGCAGACCTGCACTGAGAAAAGACTGTATGTTGAGATTCCCCCCCACCGCTCAGCTATTACTGAGTCCAGCCCCCTTGACTTTTTCATACCTGGGAATGGTGAAGATTACATGGATTTGAACAATACGCTGCTGTACCTTTGCTGCAAGATTGTAAAAGGCTATGGAATTGATCTTGATGCCGGGGAAGTGGTGTGTGTGGTGACTTACCCGCTAACCTCTGTCTTCAGTCAGCTGGATGTCACTCTGGGACACTGTCTGATAAGTCAGAGCAACAACTGTTACCCCTACGAAGCTTTCATCAAAATGGTTCTCAACTACAGCGATGACACCCTCACCACACATTTTTCTACCGGCTTGTTTTACAAAGATACCCCTGGCCATCATTAAATGGTTGCGCGGGATGGTGATAATCAGGGGTTTTGGAGACGGGCAAACTTGACAGACCGGAGCAAAAAGATAGAGCTGCTTGGTCATCTCCATAGCAATTTGTTTTTTCAAGGAAAACTGTTGCTGAACAGCATGGATGTGAAAATTAAGCTGACACACAGGAAAGATGCCTTCTGCTCGATGGGTACTGCTGCGGCTGGCCTCTGTAAACTAAAAATCACATCTGCCTCACTTTTTGTGAAAAAAGTGAAGGTAGCACCGGGCGTCCGACTGGGCCACGCGGAGGCCTTGCTTACGGCCAATGCTAAATACCCCATAGACCGCATGGGTATGAAAGTGTTTAGCATTCCTGCAGGCAGCTGCGTCAGCAACCAGAAGAATTTATTTCTGGGGCAGTTGCCCAAACTCATCATCATTGGATTCATGGATAATGATGCCTTTAGTGGGAATTATGCTAAGAACCCCTTTAAACATTGCAATATTAATTTTGTGGCCCTCTACGTGGATGGAGCACAAACCCCAACAAAGCCCCTACAACCAGATTTTGAAAATGGTAACTGCATAAGAGAATACATGTAGCTGGTACCGACAGCTAGTAAACATACGAAAGATAATCAGCCACGAGGAGTTTGCTCTGGGGTACACCTTATTTGCCTTTCACCTTTCCCCTGACCAGGAGTATGCTGATCATTATTTGCTGATTTAAAACTGGGAACTTGAGAGCAGAAATACACTTTGCTGTGGCTTTGCCCACCAAGGTTAACATGATCATGTATGGGGTCTTTGACATCATAGAAATAAATGAGAGGAGAAATGTCCTGTTTGACTATATGTGAAGATGGACACCAAACAGCTCATCAGGGTTTTATCCTCAGACCCTTATCCCACAGAAACTTTCTTAGCCATTTTCCCCAGTGACTGGCTTCCTAAGACTTGATTGTCTAAAAGGCCCCTGAGCTTGGTAATCAACACGCACCCTCATAATCAACCCAGCAAACACTGGTTGGCTGTTTACTTGGAGGATTGGCACCGCGGAGTATTTTTTTCGACTTGTACAGTCACCCCCAAACAGCGCTCTCTTTCCTCAAAGCATTATGTGGTTTTTAAACAAGAACGCTACCGACACTGTTTTCCAGATGAAACAGTTACAAGACCCCCGGTCTGTTGCCTGCGGATACCATTGTGTGTTTTTCCTGCACGACCGTAGCAAGGGGCTATCATTTGAATAGATTTTAAATTTGTATTATTCCGACGATTTAGCACAAAATGATAGGGTGGTGATGCATTTTGTAAAAAGTAAATATAAAAATTTCCATGTGGCCAGGCCTGCTCAGAACATGTTTTGACATGCCCAGACATGTATTTCTTGCTATGATTTTCATGAATGCTTTGTCTAAATAGAACACTCAGCTGATGTTGTGTAAATGAAGCTGTTTTTATTTAAATGTGTGTGTACATGTTTTCCTTCAAAAAATCCTAAAGTAGACAAAAACTTTATAGCAGTATAGAATAGTTTATTTCAAAGCATAAAACTTTACATGAAGAGCCAGTTGCTTTTAGAGACAGTTTGTGGCTTCTTAGGCAGTGTTGTTGGTGTTTCTTGGTCTGAGTCAGATCCTTTCAAGAGTTCCAAATGATCATGATTCATGACGTTGCCCATAACAAAAGATGGTACATTCAGCTCGGCCATGGCTTTAATAAAAATGTCCCAGCCTTTAGGCGGGCGTTTAGTAGTCCCAGGATGAGTCTGAAAGGGTTCTCCGGACCAAGTCAAGCATGTTAGACCCCTTGACAAGCATCCCTCTGTAGACAAAACCCCCTTGATCATCCCAAGAAGAAATATCCTTGTGCTTGTTCAGCTTAGTGAGCAGTACTTTAGCATTTTTCCTGTATCAGGCATGCACGTTATCTAATACTTCCTTAACAACTGTGTCAGTTTTTATGGGGGTTTCTAAGGGGTATCTGGCTTCTAGAGGGGTGTGTTCTGGTAGAAATAGGGTTAATTTCCCTCTGTCCAGATCACCCTGCTTTACGTAGGTCAGGTATTTCTGAAGCACGGCTGCATACAGTTTAGCCTTATCATATTTTGCTAAACCCCGTCTTTGGAGAATATCCCTCATTTCAATATCAAATAAGCGGGTTGCCTTGGTTCTGATATTTTCCTGAGGCAGTGGGGGAGCCCTTAATTGTTGCAGCTCATGTTTGGGCACCAGGCACATTTTTTCTGCATGCTCCATCACTGGCTAGCCAAAAGCCCTGTAATCAGAGGAAGAACAAAACTTAGCAGAAGTCCGATAAATCCCCCAAACTGTTTCACCAGCTGTTTCTTTTTTTTAAGAGGCAATCTTTTGTTACTTAGGTTTTTTATGATCCCGCATCTCTTTTTCAGCACGCGAATTTGATGTGGTGTCAAAGGCATGTTTCCTTTTAAGGTGTTCAGAGCAATTTCTGAAATAGCTGCTACTAAGTCATCAGGGACAGAGCAGAGTATAGCTTTTCTCTGGTGTGGGGAGGATTGAAGAAGCAGTTTTAAGACAGCCAAATTTCTTTTTACATGGCTAGACATGTTCTCCTTCCACCGTCTCGAGAGCTAAGAAGAGGTTGCTGCTACATTATCTCTTTTTATTCCCAACCGCTGTTTTTTTAAAAGTGTAAGCAACCAGTTGGTTGGGAGGAAAAAGCCCTGTTCTTAATCTAAAAGCATCTGGGGTAGAAGCATTTAAATCAACCACCAGATACCTGTAAGGTGCTTTTGTGGCATCCTCAAAAGCTTCTAGAGAGAACTGGGCCTTACCTGGGTATATCTGCCATGCCAGGGACACTATCTGTAGCTTGTCCCAGGGGTTTTTAAACAAAACCATGTATTTTGTGTTAAGGGCAATGGTGCAGCTCCTTTTCCCTTGACAGAAAACATTTTGAACTATATACATAATGCTCAGATTCCAGTGGTGCACGTACTTGGTAAAGGCTTTCTCGATTTCACCGCTGTCACAGGCAGAGTCTATCAAATCATCTACGACAACCAGATTTATTTTATTAGGAGGAAACAAACAGTCATCATTGAGACTGTCCAGTAGACCCTCCACAAACTTGATGAAAGGATATTTACAAAGCAGTTCTTCTATACAAAGGCTGCCAACAGCTATAGCACCACACGATATTCTCAGGCATAACAGACAACATTTTATCAGTGTGATCCAAAAGGTTTTTTATAAAGTAACTTTTACCACAGTTGCTAGGGCCTGCCAAAGTCACAGAAAAGGGGTGCTTCCAATGCATATCATCTTTAAAAACCATAGGGGAGGCTGTTAAAGTTTTCTGTGAGGACCCTTTTGTCATAAACGACTTTCTGTGTTTTTCTCAAGGTTTTGGTTTCTATCATCCACATGCTTTTGTTCCTGACGCTAGAGTGCTGTTGTATCACAATTGTTATAGAGATGTCCACAACAGGGTTTGCCCCATAATCTAGAACAAGATCTCTCAAGGTTTCAAAGCTGACTTTTTCACTGTTGGCCACATTCAGGGTAATCCCTTTGACCTTCAAGCAAACCTTTCCCCCGGACAACTTGTACCCATAGGTTTTTGGACCAGCCGACACAAACTCTGTGATGTGTTCATCTGGTGGGATTTCGCTGGTGAGCTTGCCTAAATAATGGCCTAGCGGTGGGTTCCAATCTCCCTCGCGGCTCACAAATATCACAGAATCTGTGCTGTGGTACAGAAACCAGTCTTGCAAGCTGTCTAACAGCTTGTACAACTCTGTGTGCGTAGGCAGTGGTGAAACAGGTTATAAAGACATTTGTGTTACCAGAGGCAATGTAACGCTCTTTGGTGTGTTTCCAAGACATGCAGGCTGCCTCATCATTTACAAAGTCACAAGATGAAATTTCATAGGCGGGAGAAAAGAGGTAGCCAGAGAGTTCTTTGGGGTCTCTAACAATGCTGGTGTTGGGCAAGTTGGTTCTCTGACCAAATTTACCCCACAAAGAATTTAGAAACAATTTTGCTATTTGGTGCTTTGCAGGGTTGGGTTTGATATGCTCTGGGCGTAAGGCTACGCCTTCTTTTTGCAAGAAATTGGCCACGCATCTCTCTTGTTTTTCTTGGTCAGTACACCAGGCAGGGTAGCCCGAGGCCTCCTGCTTCTGTTGGAGGTGCATTTTTATGTACTGTGAAAAAATGGTGCTAGACTTCTCAGCAAAATGCCAGACTTCATAGAATTGAGTTACTCTGTACCCCTTGGCGATAGCTTTCTTCAATTCTGGTGTGCACCGTGTACCCAGGAGGGCCCTCTCTTCATCAGTGTGGTCGCACTTTCGCTGTCTTGTTTCCATGCAGAGGCGGCACAGCGTGAACATAAGTTTCCTGTTCACCCTGGTGGGTAGTACAAGAAAAAAAAAAGATTTTGCGGTGGGTACAGTTTCACCCTGGCTATTCCAAAATAGCTCGACAGGGGTTGGAAATTGTTATGAATGATTTTAGGGTGTCCGGCTGGGTATTCCTTCGTTTTGTTTATAAAGGGGCAAAGACTGGTAAAATTGTAATAGTGTATTTGTTCGCCAGGTTTAGTTTGGTAATATAGACAGATGGCATTACTTCTTCCCCCAAAAAGAGCATCCCTAGGCACCAGTGGAGAAGACAGCGGGGTTCTGTTTAAAAAATCTGCCAGATCACCATCCGTTTCTAACAGAGCCCTCCACTCGTGCTCCCAAATGGTCCTAACGGTAAACCCCTCTCTCTTGAGATAATCAGTCTTGTGCAATGCCTGATAATTCAGAAACCCGAAGGTGGTCCCTGTCAACGGGTTCTGGTCTTTCTCATTGTAGCAAGTGACACAACCATGGAAAAAGCATCCATTAAATTCAAAAGCTGTAGGTTCCCCATCAATGTTGGCATAGCCATCTAAAAAATAGGGGCCTACCTGAAATTCCTCACCCTGTAAAGCACGTCGAATTTGAATATTTTCTTTCTCCAAAATGTACATTAGCCACTGAATAGATGGGGTTGAAAACCTCTCTTTCTGTTTGTGATAGTTGTCCGGGGGTAGAAGCGCTATGGTCTGTGGTTCCAAAAACATAAACCTGTACATGGCCATGCAGACGGAGGCCAGCGTGATGTATTAGAAAGGATCTATGCAGTCTACTACATTTTGGAGTTCACCATCTACTTTCACTCGGTCTACCCGCCATGTCATTTTCATAATCTCATCCCTGTAGAGGCAGCAGGCCTCTTTCAAAATTTTTACGTCCTGCTGGCAATAATAGGCCAGCTCCTTTTGCATGTCAAAGGTCTTGTTGTGGTTATTCTGATACCATTCTAAAAACTGTCCTTTCTCACCAGCCATCATATTTTCTATGCCGTAATACTCCATCTTTGGGAGAGGCCCCACATAATTCTGGTTTTCTGCTGTGGTAAAAAATGTGGGAAATTACCTTTGCATCCTTCAAACCCCAACGCCTGTGGAAGCCTGCTAAGTTTCATTAGCAAAAAGTTTAAAGACTCTATGAAACGGATGCCTAGCCTGGTTACTTCAATACACATGAGTTTACCACCCTGAGTGATTAGTTTTACCCCCCATTTTTTCCTTCAATAACTGGCTGACAACGAAGTAACCATCGTAGCCTTTGGCATTGTGAGCTATGAAGGTGTAGTCCTTGAACTTTTTATCCATAAAAACCTTAATAAAATCAGACAGGCACTCTTCGCCCTTAAACTCCCAAGTGCTTTCTGGCTTTTTAGGGCTTAGCTTTAGAAGCCTTTTGGGGGTTTTTGCCTGCAGCTTTCTGTGGGGTTTCCCCCTGTCTTTAGCTCCATTGCAAAAATGTAGTTGGGTACATGCATCCCTGTCTCCTGCACACATTCAAAATCATAAAAAATGTACCCCTCATCTTCTTCAGGCTCTTTAATCTGACACATAAAGCACCAGTGTTTGTTTACATCTGTGATTTTCCCATAACGCTGTTTGCAGTGTCGCCCGTTGCACTCATGCTTTTTGTCCACATAAGATTTTCACTCATCACACAGAGTTTTAGTCAGACATTCAATCTGTTTTTCAGAGGCCAGGGCCACGTGTCTTTCTAAGCACTCTTTGGAATGACAGAACAGCTTACAATCGGGGCACCTCTGTGTCCTGCCCACGTTTTCAGAACAGTTGGGGCTCAGGCAAAGATGACATCGGAACCTACACGTGTGGCTATGGCTGTACAATGTTTGACAAATATCGCAATAATTTCTCATGCCAAACACCTTTTTCACATCCAAAATGCCATAATAATGTTCACCATGTAGCAGAAGAAAACAGGTGTCAGGGTATCTGGGTGCATCCTGTGTTTTAAATAAACTCCACCCTGTTTTTTCCTTATGCATCACTATGTGAATGTTAACCTGTTCAAGGTCTTCAAACAAAGGTACTTGATGGAGCCTTTTGAAACTTTTGATATATAGACAGGCCTAATTTCCTATGCAGTTCTTTGGCACCATCTACCAGATCGACATCTCTGGCCCCTCTATGTTTTGTAACAGCCAATAGACTGCCTGCAAAACACAGGTTAGTATCAAAGGTATTCAAGTCAATTAAATACTTCCTCTTTTTAGTAATGATCTGGGAATAGGGGATAGAGCTTATAACTCTACGGCTGCCATCTCCCCGGCCTTTCACAACAACTACAAACAGCCGAAATGTTGAATCGAGCAATATTTCTCTCTGGATTTGTAACAGGTTACTGAACCACTCTAAAAACAGTTCTGGGATCAAATTGTGAATATAAACAGTTTGTCATGCTATCTGCCTGAATACATAACTGTGCATAGTCATTGCCTGTGAATCTCTGTCGGAGTTCTACTACAGTTTCTTCCACCTCTTGAGTTATGGCTTCATATGCCATGTGTAATTTCACATGCTCCAACTTCACAAAACGGAACTCCTCAGTGTACCTCCTGCCATGAAACCTGGCTACAGACCACTCTTGCTTTCTCACCCGCACCATATGTACATCCGGTAAAACATCCTCTGATGACTCAGACCCGGGGGCGCTTGAGGGATCATCTAAACTGTCTTCTACACTAGATTCATTATCCCAACCCTCAGACACTCCAGGTCTTGGTAGTGGGGGAGACCTAGGTGGTCTGGGAACATTTGAGGGACCCTCTAATGGTCTTCCTAAGTTATAGTCACCATCTCTCCTCTCTGGCTCTGTGGGTCCTGGTGAAAGGTCAGGTCTGGGAGGCTGGGGTACATGTGAGGGACCCTCTAACGGGCTTCCTAAACCATATTCTCCACCCCCTCCCTCTGTCTCTGGTGTTCTGGTGAACGGTCAGGACTGGAAGGAGGAGGAGTGTTTGAGGGATCCCTAGGGGATCTCTTTTTTTTCCCCCCTCAAACAGTGTTTAGCCTTCCCCATGCTCCTCTTTAAACAGGTCCTTACTTTTCGCCCCATGAGCCAGTTGCTGGTTTGCCACCCGTTCTTACCCCTGTGTTTACCATGACTCCCCCTCTTATGCTACAGACCATGCCTGCTGTCTGAGTTACACAGACTACCTCCTCTCTGAGTAAAATTTACCCTTTTTCTCATGATTTTTCAAGGCTGTCTGCACACTCTTTCTGAGATGTATATGCCTGCCAGTACCACCCCAAAACCCCCTCTTTTTTTTACAATAATCATGATCTTTCAAAGTGCTCTGCATGCTCTTTCTGAGATGTATACACCTACCAGTACCACCCCAAACCTCCCTCTTTTTTTGACAATAATCATGGGTTTTCAAGACAAATTTTTCATACCCACCCTGAACCCCCCCTCTTTTTTTCACAATAATCCTTATCTTTCAAGGCAAGATGGTTATACTCACCCTGAAAATCCACCCTCTTTTTTCACAATAATCATGATCTTTCAAAAAAGGAGAAAGACTCTCCTCTTTCTCTAAATTGTGTGAGTAATCAGTCCTGGGTTTCTTATTCAAGGGTCCAGATCACCTGTTTTGGGGGTATGAATCCTTGTCTTTTTACATGTATTTTTCCTCAGAGGTACGTGGCTTGTTTTCCTCTGAGGAATCATACCCTTCTGTTCTGACCTGGTGGTCTTCTGATCCTTGGGTATTATGATCTGCAGGCTGAACATTTCTGGGGTTTTTTGCTTGTGCTTTTAGAGGTCTCTGCCCAGACCCCCACTCTTCTTTGGGTGTGGTGTGTGTGATCACTTAGGAAATATAAAATTTACATCTCAGCATTGAGAATTCACTTTCCTCACACACTACAAATTTAAAATTTGCTTAACCCCCCACACTGCTTCTCCTCCGACAAAAAACACAAAGTTTCAGAAGCTGATTTCAGAAAAATTACCTTTTACTACTGGATAAAAACATGACTGTATGTGCTTGTGCTGCTTTTCTGTTTTAGAAGAAGAGGTTCTGTTTGAAAACAAACAGCTGTTATAACTTAGTGTGATTATAGTAACCCAGCCACAAATAACCCACCATTTTAAAATAATTTTTACCCTCCTGTGGTAAAATTGCATGGGGCTTCCCCACCTGATAAGCTCTCTGTAATGAATGAAATGATGCAATAAGTAAGTCCTCTGTATTAAAAATTAAGTAATAGATTAAGGAAAATAGTTTATGTATAAAGTAAAATATAACTACTAATAGTCACCACTAAAAGACATCTTTAGTCTTAAAATATGTGGAGATCTGGACACACCGATCAGTTTTTATTTATTTGAATCTGGTTTATTTTTATGATACACACCTGCCACTCCATACCATACACAATCTGTGAGAATATATATTTTTAAATTCAGTCTTTATTTCCATCAAAAACTTTTATAATATTTAGTGATTTCTTTTGTTAAACCTTATTCTAAGAAGTGTTTTTCATTTCCTGTGACCATTAAGCCTTGTCGGCCTTATCTTTACAGCTGGCCTTTTGGTACAAGATAACTCCTTTAGTCTTAAAACAAGAAGAGCTCTGAACACTGGTCATTTTTTTTGTTTTGTTTTGTGGTCTGGTTTATCTTTATAACATGCCCCCCCACCACCACAACTCTACCATACAAAAGCTGTGCGAATATATATTTTTAAATTCAGTCTTTATTTCCATCAACACTTTTACAATATTTACTAGTTTATTTTGTTACCTCTCTAAGAAGTCCTTTATTTTTTTCTTTTTTTTTTAACATTAGCTGTAGAAAACTGTTGATGTCATTTACAACCTTATATCTCCAACCAAGATCAGGAAAAGATATACCCCCCCATTTTAAACAGTTTTTGCTAAGCTCTTCTCTTAAGCAGGGTTTTATAATCTCTATTACCAATTAAGCATTCAGTATGAGGTATGAGTGTTTTATCTTCCTCAGTGATCAAATCATGAAGGACAGCACTAGGATCTTCTGCAGAATACACAGTGTTTAGAAGCTCTCTAAACTGAGTTAAATGTTTCACAGTAATTCTGAGAATGTTCCTGGCAAACCCAATGGTTATAACAGCATTGAAAATGCTATCAAGACATATTTCCTGGCAAAATTCCTGAATTATTTCATTTATGTCTTCATCTAACCAAGTAAGACATTTGTGGGCTTCTTGACCCCCCGGTCAAATATGCACCTCCAGCATAGGTTTCATAGTCTCACAGTTTCATAGCTTCATAGTCTCTTCCTCAAGCAGTATTTCATTATGCCATAAACAGAAACACGAACAAGAGACTTCACAAAGACTTTACGTTCATGTGATGTAATAGCTTGTGTTGATTGAATGGCTAGATGTCTTTGTTCTCTGCAAAAGCATACACCTCCTTCTTGTGTACTGGTGAGTAGGTTTTCTGGAGTCATTAAAAAGTCTTCATCTAACTGCAAAGGAGTTCAAATAAAGGACTTGGTTAGTTAGCTGCTGTTTAATCAGTCCTTAGCTACTTCCAAACACACACGTGTCATGGGGTGAACCCACACTGAAAACCCAAATGTCCCCACAAACATGCTCCAAGTCTCTTACGGGTCTCTCCTCTGTAATGACCTCTACTTCGCATGCAGGATCTGGCACAAAGATACCCTCTTCCAAATTCTCAATGTCTGCTTCGAGGGTCTGGGCCTCCTCCATTTGACTGTTCATTGGATCTTCCCGAACAGGGTCAGGCATCTCAAAAAGTCTTTGGGTGAGGGGCCGTGTCTCCTCAAAACTATTTCTACGGTAACACTTTCTATAAAGCCATCTCAGGGTTGTAGTGAGTGGGCCTACAGGCATCATGGAAGAATCCATATCCACCCCTGCTTGCCTTAGCACAGTCTCAGATAAACAGAGTGGTTGTTTGGGAAAGCAGATAGACCTGGTGGTGTTGCCACCCAAATCCCACCCCCTCTACTCATTTCAATTGGTTCAGCATCGTTCTTGGGAGGTCTGAGGCCCCTGAAACCTCTGCCAATTGGTTGGGGGTGGTGAAGCAGGTTGTTAGAGGGGTCACACCACCTCCCTGCCACCCCATAGACCACGCTTGTGCTCTGGCGGGGGGGCTAGATCAGTCTGGGACCTGATAGGCCATAACTACACCACGTGATCTAGGGCAGTTCTTGCAGCTGGAGGGGTTGGGCTTTGGGGATCTGCATTGGCTGTACTTCTGATGTCATGAACCATGTGGTGCTGGTGTCACACACCATGTGCCTGGGGGGTGGGGGCAGTGTTGCTGATGTCACATACCATGTGACCAGAGGTATGGGTGGAGTTGCTGATGTCACATACCACATGACTGGGGACAGGGGTGGAGTTGCTGATGTCAGATACCACATGACTGGGGTTGGGGCAGAGTTGGTGATGTCACGTATCACATGACTGGGGTCAGGGGGTGGGACTGGTGACATCACACACCACACATGGGGGAAAGGGCGGGGCTAAGGGGCGGGACTTCTGGTTCCACCCACCTGTCACATTTGCATTGAAGGGCGGAGAGCCTATATGCTACTAAGGGCTCCTGAAAGTGGAGGTCCCACTGAGAGGGTCCCCCTGAGTTTCCCAGCTTCTTTGAAGGGTTTGGGAAAAGGCCGAAGTCACATTGGGGTTTCCCCTTGGGATCAAGTTATCTTTGAGGTTCTTGCACCATATGTGGTATGATGTTGTGCTTTATATTTTGTAAGTTCTCATGGTTGTAAATTAGTAGATGAGTAGAGTTTTAAATTTATAACGTTGACTAGGGCTTTGCTTGGAACCCTTTTTGCTATTATTTACCTGTTGTTTATCTGTATTTATTTGTGGCTTATTTATTGTTCACCTATACTTACCTATAGTTTACCTGTGGGTTATCTATGTTTGTTTGGGGTTACCTGTTTCAGATCAGATACTTACCTGTATCTGGAGCACTGGTATAAGGTTTTATAGCATTTACCCAGAGGGTATTGTTTATGGTATTTGCTTGGATATCATGTGTGTGTGTGTGTGTGTGTATATATATATATATATATATATATATATATATATATATATATATATATATATATATATAAAATGTATATTTATATCCATATTTCTTTTCCTTGTGATAAGCTAATGTATATAGTATGTATATAGTATAATGTATATAATTTGTATATAGTTAAGTCCCCAGACTGTCCTGGCCTGGTTCTGTAGCGATGGAGGAAAACTGAGCAGTCTGAAGTTCCCCCACAGCACACTGGCCAGCTAACAAGTCCCTTCAGTTGGAGAAGGGGAGTATATACCTGAGTACACCTGGCCTACACTACTTTAAAGGGAGAGCTGGAGAGAAAGTAGTATTAGATCTAAATTGTATTGTAGTGTTTAGAGCATTGTGTTGAGAAGTCACAGATGTATGCTCAGCTCAACTTCAGGATGAGAGTGTCCTAGAACCCTGGGTGTTTAGCTTCCTAGGCTCCGTGAACAAACTACTTGATTATTGCTGATAAACCCCCTTCTTCCTGTTTATTTTCTGGGATTCATGCTAAGGAGTGTGTACACATACCCAGGATGTTGGTTGTACCTGTGTTGATCTAAAGACATAGTCAGGTAAGGTTCTTTGGGTAGATGTGATATCTTTTATTAGACCAAGTAAATAGCTGGAAAAATTGGTTCTTTGCAAACTTTAGGGGACGCTTCTTCAGGCAAAGGGAAAGTCTGTTGGTGTTTGTGTGCTTTCCTGGGTAGAATAGAAGCCAAAATATGAAATGCAGGTGAGTACACCTGGGCTAAGACCATAATAAGGCTGTATATTTGATACTCATGGCTTAAACTCCTTTAGAAACACAGGAGAGGATTACTGCTTCCATGTCCCAGGAGCCCAGGCCAGGCCACTACTGCTTCTTACTCAAAAAGCACAAACCTGGCACCAACCTTGTGCCACTACTACTTGTCCCCAGGGAACACCTATGCCACTTGCCCTCTGGCATGCAACAGGTCACCCGGGTGGAGTAGGGGAGGCTGGGGCAGGCAACTGTGCTGGCCCCAGGAGCCTCACCTGGGACCCTGGGGGCCTTCTGAAGCTGTAGCCATGGCGATACTACAGCAAGGAGCCTGGCCAGCAGCCGGAGTGTGGCTCTGGTCAGCCAGGCTCCAGTTTTGGGTGGTGCACACTGCTGCCTCATGTACCACCCTGCTTTTTTTGGTGTGGGCTTTTTTGACTCCAGGATCACCTGGGGTCAACCCCTCTGCCGCCCCTCCCCCTGCACTGCAGGGTAGCAACACTAGGAACACCTGCATGTGCAGTGTGTGGCACTGTAGATGGATCTGCAGTACCACATACCTCACGTTCATGCTCATTGTATCCCTCATGATCAAAATTTCTGCCTATACTGACTCTATCCTGTTCCCATGTGCCACTGGAGCTGCTAGCTATTTGGAAGATGCCACAGAAGTCTTAAAGAAATGGCTCCATTGGTGAGCTTCCAGAAAGCTACCAAGTCTCACCACACAATTTCACTTAGCCATTCTGTAACTTGGAAAATAACTTTCACTTGGACACCTGTTATTGCAGAGTGTATGGGTGCGTGTGTGTGTGTGTATAAGTGCAAGAGAGAGAGATACTATGAGTCAACAATCATTTCTGAATTCTGAGTTTAAACTTACCCTACCGAGAATCATTCCCTTCTTTTTTTAGAAACCTAAGAACAAACAGGGTTGTAAAATTCTGTCCACTGCCTTGCTCCACTGTGTCAGTATGATATGGCATAACTACATACACTTCAGTGTAATTTATATATATACATTCGCATTTTGGAATGAACACACTCTGGAATGAACAAAAGAATATTTCTCATGAATAAAACTCAATTTAGCTTTGTACTTGGCAGTATATTATGTGTCTGTGTCTCTGCGTGCGTTCACAGAAGGAGGTTTTGTTTACCTTAAATAGCACATTTGCTCCATGGATGTCACCTCTCTGTACATCAGCATCTGCCATGAGGATGGAATACAAACCATAAGGAACATTATCTTCAATGAGGACACTGCTTCTTTTTCCATTACTTTCTTCTATCTTGTCCTCACATGCAATGGTTTCAGATTTAGGAATTCTCCAGAAATTAATGGCATTGTCATGGGCACACACATGGCCCCCCACACTGCCACATATTTATCTTAAAGTCTGTTTTCGCTGCAGGCACCCTTTCACTCCCATTATCTATCTAGGGTACATTGATGATGTCTTCATTGTATGGCCACATGGGAAAGAATCTGGAGACATTTCACCAGGACTTGAACAACTTCCAACACTCATCAAATTAACTCTGGAATACTCCACCCAGCAAATTCATTTCCTAGTGAAGAGGAACTTCTTTTGACATGTAAGAGCTGTGAACAGTGTCATCAAAGCATCTAAGAGAGAAGCAGCAACTATCTGAAGATTTTACAACGCAGATAGTTTGTGTTAGGAGGTTACATTCTTGACGATGAGCATTTACTGCATCAGCCTGTTTCTGATGCCAGGAAGACCCCCATGTTCTAGTACTATCCAATTAAGTTTCCAGACAAAAAACCTTAAACTCTTCTTTAAGGGACCTTCAGAATCTTGTAGAGGTTTGTTTATCCCCTTTCCAAGGTTGCCTCCAAGATCTTCATTTCTGCACCCTGGGCTAGATAGATATGTCATTTTTGTTTCTTATTTTTGGGTCTGTGACATTTTTTAGAAGTTTCAAGGTACAGTGCTTTAGGGCATGGTATGAACCATGGTGTAACAATATTTTCCCCAGAACAGGTTTGTCATCCCATGGCTATTTTGGGTTGCTTATCTTTTTCCATCAGGGACTGGAGGTCATTAAAGATGCACCTAGGGTATTCTACCTCAGGGCTGTAGGTGACAACCATAGGACTCTCTGGTCTTTGTCTCATGGTTAGTATTGTAGCAGGTCAAAGTGAAGTCTGAGTCTGGCTTTATTAATTTGATAGACTACAGTATCAGGATTGTATCATAACTGTAGGAATCCCTGCTTCATATTCCCTAAGGTGTGAATCCCAGTTGGTGGGATCAGAGCAGATACTGTTGTAACACAAAACATGTCCATAGATGATGGATATAGTGTTATTCTTAGGATGAAAACTGGTGGCATGATGGTAGTTGCAGTGGTTGGCTTGTTTCTGATACAATGTGGTGGTGATGTGGCCATTGCAAACCTTCACTAGGAAGGTTTATGAAATGGACAAGAGACAAGAAAGGAAACTTGAAGAGCTTTTAGGAGCAGCAAGAGAAGGGGAGACTGGAAAACTCACAATACTGTTAAAAAAGCCGAAGTCTCCTGATATTAACTGTACTGATCCCCAGGGCTAGGTAGTGAATTATGAATTAATTATAGTACTGTCAGTACTATCTTATGGTGCAGTTACTTACTCTACTGAAATGCATGTTGATGGTGTAGACAGTGACTGAGGCTGGCTGGGACATGAGGGTGCTATGCCGTGGGTGCTGCCTGCTGCCTGCTGCCTAGTAGGGCTGTGTGAAACGGAAGCGTTCCATTTTGACCAGTGTTTTGACATTTTGACGGAACAGTGTTCCATTTTTTTACTTTTGTTTCAAGTCAAAACAGCTGTTTTGCCATTTTGACCCTCTTTTGATGTTTCGCCCATAGGATATAATGGGGAGGATTGAAACAGGCTATAACTCTGTAGTTTCTGGCCAGATCTGGATGAACATTTGCAGGAGTGGTATCCCCTTCTGAGGGCATGAAGCATGCTAAGTTTCAAGAAGATAGGTGCAGGGAGTTTGGAGATACGGCACCCCAAAATCTTGAGACTAAAACTCATGTCGTGTATGTGTTAAGCCACAGCAGGGTCAAAACTACTGAAATGGTAGTCCCTGCTGAGGCAACAAAGACTGCCAAGTCTCAAGGAGATAGGTGCAGGGGCTCAGAGAAACTGTACCCCAAAGTCCTGAAAGAAAAACTCATGTTATGTATATGTTTTAAGCCACAGTGCGGTCAAAACTGTAGGTGTGCTAGCCCCTGATGAGGCCATGAAGCCTGCCAAGTTTCAAGGAGATAGGTGCAGGGGTTTGGGTAAACTGCACCTCAAGCTGTGGACAAGCAAAACTCATGACATGGGTGACACTGTGTGCGTTAAGGCACAGAAGGATGAAAGCTGCAGGTCTGCTAGCCCCTGCTGAGGCCACAAAGCTTGTCAGCTGTTGTGGAGATAGGTGCAGCAGTCCTGGGGCCCTGCATCTCTGGCCACAATCAGGCAAAACTCGTGTTATGGGTGCTTGTGCAACTGTGTCTGTGTTGGTGCACAGAGGGGTGGGGGGAAGGGGAAACTACTGCAGGCCTGGCTGCTAGGCCCTGATATGGCCGCACAGCCTGCCACCTGTTAAGGAGATAGTTGCAGGGGGGTTCTGGGGCCCTGCAACCCTAGCTGATGACAGGCAAAACTCATGACATGGGTGCTTGTGCAACTGCTGCCTCTCAGGCAGCAGGACTGAAGATCCCCCATCACTTGTCACCAAGACCTGGGGGTAATAATTGACCACAGTATGAACATGAGCTTGCAGTGTGATGCTGTAGCCATCAGGGCCAACAATACGCTGGCATGCATCAATTGATGCATCTCCAGCAAAACAATTGCAAAGAAGCGATTCTCCTGCTCTACTCAGTGTCATGGAAAAACTTTGAGTATATGCTGCCAGCACAGAAGAGGTTAAACTGACATGCGCAGTTTGAAGCTGTGAGTGGAAATTTCCAAGGCTCACCCAGTCCTTGCCCCCTGGGTGACCTGCGGAGCTGTCAATCATTGTTGACCTACTTTCCCCACAGATGCATGCTCAGATTGTGTCAGCTCCTGACTGAGAGCATGCTCAGTCAGAACCTGACATGAGGTAATCGGACTAGAAATTTCTCTGCGGAGAGCACTCTGATTGGCTACCAAATTGATATAAAAAGTTCTGTGAGCCCCTCCCTGGGGGTGGTGTGTGTGGTGTGTGTGGAGATCGCATGGACTAGAGACTGAGGCTGCTGCTGCAGGGACTGCTCTCTGAGTCAGGCTTTAGGGCCTATTGATCTCCTCCTTCGCCTCCTTTGCTTAGTATTTCGTATCACTCGTTACCATTGCGGTTTTTGACTACGTTTATCTGGCTCCTGATTTACCTTTTGAACTGACTAACGGCTTACGATTTCGGATCACCCTTTGGACTTTGTTTAACCCGGCTCTGGATCATCGACCTTGGCTTCCCTCACTAACTACGACTCTGCTTATCCCTCCAACTGACGTCTTCGCTGCATCACCTCCTGGCTACCGACCTCGGCTTTTCGTATTCGACCACCCGATTGTCCACTGCTGTGGACTGGCATCACGCGACTCGTCACCTATGCGTTAACAGTTTGTTTTATGTTATACCCATTTATGAGCTGTTGACCAGCCCTGGGACTAGGTCTTCGGACTGAACCTCGTGGGCCAACAGACCCCTTTGTTGTCTGTACGTTATCACTGTAACTGAAGAAGCAACTGTGTGCCTCCGCTTCAAAGCGTGAGTAAAATAAACCATCTTTGTTAAATTACTATGCCTGGGTACTTCTCAGACTCCAAAGCTGCTAATCCCACCTGTCCGTGCCAATAGCCACCACCCAGCCAATCCACCGTGACCGCGACCCCGAGCTTGGCTTGCCAGCTTTGCCAGGTTCATTGCGACACTCAGCTCTACTCAGCACTGGTGAGACCGCAGCTGAAGTACTTCATCCAGTTCTGGGCTCTGCATCTTAATAAGGATGTGATAAGCTTGAGAGAGTCCAGAGAAGGGTTACCCATATGATTAGAGACTTGCACGGCAAGCCACATGAGGAAAGGCTGAGGGACCTGGGATTCTTCAGCCTGAAAAAGAGAAGGCTGAGAGGGGACTTGGTAGCAGCTTACCACAACATCAGAAACGGACATCTAGGGCTCAGTGAACAACTGTTCACCAGGGCACCCTTGGAGAAAACTAGGAGTAATGGTCACAAACTCCTGGAAGATTTTTTCAGGGTCATTTCAGGCTCAACATTAGAAAAAATTACTTCACTTCTAGGGTGTCCAGTCTGTGACCAGTACTCCTAGTTTTCCCTAAGGGTGCCCTGGTGAACAGTTGTTCACTGAGCCATAGATGTATGCCCCAGAACCCTTGCACCTATCTCCTTGAGAGCTGGCAGGCTTCATGGCCTCAGCAGAGGCTAGCATGCCTGCAGTTTTGACTCCATTGTGGCTTAACACGTAATATGTGACATGAGTTTTTCTTTCAAGATTTTGGGGTGCAGTTTCTCTGAACCCCCTATACCTATCTCCTTGAAACTTGGCAGCATTTGTTGCCTCAGCAGAGGCTACAATTCCTGCAGTATGGACCCCACTGTGGCTTAACACATACACATGGCACAAGTTTGGCTCTCAAGAATTTGGGGTGCAGTTTCTCTGAACCTCCTCCACCTATCTTCCTGAAACTTGGCATACTTCATGCCCTCAGAAGGGACTACTAGTCCTACAAGTTTCCTCCAAATCTGCCCAGAAATGACAAAGTTACAGGCTGTTTCAACCATCCCCAGTATAGCCTATGAGTGAAACATCCAAACAGCGTCAAAACGGCAAAATGTTTTGACTTGCCTCTTTTTGTTTCAAGGCTGTTTTGACCATATCTATTCTATTTCAATTTTGCTGTTTTGACCTCAAAATGGGTCAAAACAACATTGAGACAGAACTGGTGGCGAAATTTCACACAGCCTTACTGCCTAGCATTGCACTTTAGCACCCTTATGTTCCAGCCAACCCCTCTGTTGCCCAATGCCATCACCTGGAGCCCAGGTCTTATTTCCTGAGCCTGATGTCAGCCTGAGGCTGCTAATTTCCAGCTCAAAGTGCTGCAGTCCTGGGTGCATGTGTAGACACTTTGTCTGGGAGCAGCTGACTGGCTAAAACTGCTCTGGAATTTTTCTTTAACTTAATAGCCCATATAGATGCTGCTACAGTGACCGTTTGCTATCTACATTGGACAGACAGGTTGATCCCTACATGTAAGAATGAATGAACACTGATCTGACATCAGCTCCAGAAAGACATAAAAGGCTGTGGCAGAACACTTTATTTTCCCTGCACATTCCACGGCTGACCTTGGGGTAGTAGTTTTTAGGCAGCAAAACTTTAAAAACTAACTTGAATTAGAATTTGCAAAACCAGAAATCATCCTTAAACTGGATGGTATTAAGTCTGTTTTAAACAGGGACTTCAGATCCTTATCTCATTACCTAGATTAGCTTTCGTGACCCCTTTGTTCTTTGGGTTCTTTGCTTGCTTGTTGGCCTCTCTAGGCACTGTCCTCTCCTCACTGTTTTTTCCTGCCTTTGTATTTCAGTCACTCTCTTGATTGTAGCTGAGTTTTTGGTTCTAGCTGTGTTGGTCTAAGGACATAGGCAAGCAAAATTCTTTGAGTAGATGTGATATCTTTTATTAGACCAATTGAGTAGTTGGAAAAAAGTTGAGAAGAAGGGTGACTGTGCCCGATAGCTTGTTAAGAACTTTTCCCCAACTACTCAGTTGGTCTAATAAAAGATATCACATCTACTTAAAGAACCTTACCTGCCTCTCTCCATTGTATACACTACATGTCCCTTCGCAGCATGTGATGAAATGAACTTGGGTTCATAAAAGTTTCTGTCTCTGATTGAGTTCTATAAAGGTGTAAATCTATCTTGCCTATAGCAGAAAAGATGTGAAACAGCATGGAGGAGTTTTTCCTAGTTTCTTCCATGATGAACTACATTTCAGACCACTGATTTGCACCTGGCTCAGGGGAGCCTTGGTGTATTTGGCCTTTGAAAGGACAGGCCATTGATTACTTCTCTGTTTTATAATAAAAGTGATTAGAAATATGTTTAAGCTCTGTCTGAAATCCTTTTCTGTCACAGACATCTTCTAAAATGGTAGGACTGTGCCAGCAACAAGGTTTGCCAAGCATTTGTGCACATGTAAAGATCTATTCTGGTTAGCTAAGTGGCTGGCTTATAACATACTTTTGTGCGGCAAACAAAAAAGTATGGTCATTGTATTATGGTAACAAAGCTGTTGCTTAAATTGAAAAAGAACTTGAACCCTCAGTCCTAGGCTTTGACAGCTTCTCAATTATGTTCTGGTGCATTTTGACTAAAAGTGAAGATATTTAAGTCTGGTTGATGATGTTTCATTTATACAGATTAATTCCAACACTGGACATACATTCTGTGCTGTCTGCATATATGGGTGTATGAATATGAAAATGTATTAATTAGTGCTGCATAGGAATAAGAAGCAAACTGCCTTCTGGAAGTAACATGTGTGTTCCTGCCTTTGAGAGAACAGACTATTTTTATTCCACTTGTAGTTAGATTCTGATATCAAGTATTCTTGCTTATTATGACTTTCAGTAGAAAGAAAGCAACAGAGGGGAAAAAATGTATTTGAGGCCCATGACTCAGGAAATAGCACCATGACTGCTTTCCAGAAAGTTATCTTTTATTAATATCAAGAGGAAAATCAATAGATTCACTGACCTTGAAGTATCCAGAATAATTGAAGTGTCAGGGCCATTATACCAACACTCGGACAGTACTTAACAGGGTCTCTAGAAGCAAACTCACTTATTCCTGGACAATATAAGTCCCAGAAAAATAAGTGCAGTTTATTCAGTACATGACTTACCTGGGTACTTATATGAGTTAAGGGAAATTATTCAAGTCTGCTTTTTAATTTTTTTTTCATATTTTCCAACTGTATTGATAAGACAGGGACTTTTTCATATTTTCCAACTGTATTGATAAGATTACACTGTGCTTCATACCATGCCCAAAAGCACTGTACCTTGAAACGTCTAAAAAATGTCACAGACCCCAAATTAAGAAACAAAAATGACCAGACACATATCTATCTAGCCCAGAGTGCAGAAATGAAGATCTTGGAGACAACCTTGGAAAGGGGATAAACAAACCTCTACAAGATTTTGAAGGTCCCTTAAAGAAGAGTTTAAGGTTTTTTGTCTGGAAACTTAATTGGATAGTACTAAAACATGGGGGTCTTCCTGGCATCAGAAACAGGCTGATGCAGTAAATGCTCATCATCAAGGATGTAACCACCTAACGCAAACTATCTGCATGGTAAAATCTCCAGAATTTCCAGTAGGAACCTGGTATACATAACCAATAGATCAAGCTATCTTTGTGGTTTTGAGAGTAATGGGGTGGATTGAAACCAAGAAATCTGGCTTCAAATTCCTAGTTCTTAGATCTTTGAAGTCCATGGAACAGGGGCCAATCCCCCTGTAATGAGAGGCCACAGCAGAACTGGCCCCTCTCCTTTGCTCCCTGGCTACAGCATAGACTTTCAGGTAAGTATCTATGTTTTAGCTAGCATACCTAATCTGTGTATTAGCTAGCTGACTCTGGTGAGTGCTATGACAAAGGCAGAATCAAGAGATAGCTGGTAATGTCCCTCTGTTTTCTTAATGGGGTGATGAACACTGACTTGGAGGTGATAAACATGTATCAGTTCCCTGCTGGGCTAATCAGAGTGCCCTGTGGGGCCTGGTCATGTCCCCCTCCCCATCAGCTCAGGACAGTGAAGTGAAGGGAGGGTTGTTCTTATGCCTCCTGGCTTCTAGTCTGCACCACTGGAGACATGTGCCTGCATTTCTGGAATGAAAAAGGAATATCTATCCACCTCCAAATCAATTCACATTTTGTAGGTTAGAGCACCCTGCAAAGATTGAATCAATTCAGGCTCAGGTTTTTTGAATGTCTGTCCCAAGTTGGTGGCAATACTCAAGTTGTATTTGTACTCTGGGTATACAGATTTAGATCTTACATATGACAAAAATCACTTTCACTTTCCACTAATATCTGCTTCTATGGGGGGCATCCAATGCATTGTCTACTTTCAGACTTTATGGCTAAGTACAATCAAAAAGCCTGAGTCTTAATTGGTTCAATCACTTCAGGTTATCCTAGATTGTGTGGATTGAACTGATAGGCAAGTGATTCTGGAAATGCAACCACATGCCTGCAGTGGCCCAGGCCAGAAGCCAGGGGACACTAGAGCTCCCTGCTTGGCTGCAGGAGACAGCTTGAGCCAAAGCTAGCCCACCTATCCTGTGGGATGGGGGGGATGTGGTGTGTGCAGGGGATGTGCAAAGCATCCTGGGATGCTAGGAGACTGAGAGTTAATTTGAATCTGGAGGGGATCTTGGGAAAGAAGTTCAATAAACCAAGTTAACCTAAATTAGTTATATCTGATACTATATCCATCCAGGTTTACCTTAAACTGATTTTGGACACTTTGAAAGTGGCTTATATGCACTGAAATTCTGTTGTGTTACAGATTTGAACCAGTTTCCAATCATGTATACTGGTTTATGCGTAATATCTGTCCCTGGCCTATAAGGAGGTCTTACAAATTAGATCAATTTATGCTTACTCAAGGGATTTTCCACATCCAGGTTGGAATGCTGGAAATCCACTGCTCCTCACACCTGCATGCACTAACTTGCTTTCATTTATACCCTCTACTGCATGAATGTTGTGCCCCACAGGCGGTGGCGGTGAAACTGTAAATGGTGCATGTGTGACAACAAGTGGTGAGCTCCTGCAGGCAGCCACAGCGCTTTTGGCAATGGGAGTGGTGTGGTGGTGAGCACCGACCAGCAGTTGGTGGCCACATGCAGACACTGTCAGCAGCATCAGCAGTGGCCAGTGGCAATTGGAGACTGCCCACAGATATGGCTGGTGGTATTAGCAGCCAAGGGGGTGGGGGGGTGGGGAGTGGTGACCGCCTGCAGGTGCCTCTGGCAGTGTCAGTGGCACTTTTTGCAGGGGGTACACTGTTAATCTCAGGGGGTGCATGTGTACCCACATGCATCCCCTATGTGTCACCAATGCTCCTCTGTCAAAGTTCTGTAATGCAACTTATCTTTGTTCCTGTGGCAGGTCACTTGCAGAACCTGCCACTTTAAGGGTTGAGTCAAGCAGCCAGTGAGTGCTTGATTGCAACAGCCATTTCAGAACCCTGGCTTCCTACATAAACCCAGCAGTTTGCTGCTGGCAGCGGAGGCAGAAACCTTGCCTGGCTGAGTTGTATGAAACATCTAGCAGGTAGGAGCTGGAGGTTCTTGGTCCTGGGCACAACCTAAAACTGCACCCTGCTGGGAAAGGGTGGCCTGATGACATGGGAGTCCCCAGGAAATGCCAGGCCAGTTACCTCCCTGGAGAAAAGTGAGGAAGGTGCCTTAATCCCAGCCCTGATCTTCAGGTGGGCTTTGGAGGCAACTGGGGGAGTAGTGCAGGCCAGGTATACTCACGTGTAGGTGCCTGAGCCTAGCAGGGATACAAGGCTCCAAAGGGGGTAATGTAGAGGGCATTGGGAGGCCCCCACACAAAATAGGGCTGAAGTGTGAGTAGGTCTGAAGGACAGCCCAAGTGGTGCACTGAGTAGAGCTGAAGGGAGTAAGCTTAAAGGACAGTGAAAGGGCCAACCCCATGAGAAGTTGTGCCCAGTGAGGGGCTTGAGGCAGAATTAGCCCAGGGTTTGGCAAAGGCCAGACAACGTAGAGTAGTGGAACCTGCAGGAACTGAAGGACTGCATGGTGAGACCAGCATGGGAGTAGCAAAGCCTGATGGCTCAAGAGGGGCTGCTCAAGGAGCAAGGGCAGTAGAGTGTGGCCTAGTAATGGGCGATATGCCAGAAGCCTCAGTGAGAGAGGGGCAGAGTAGAAGAGGCCTCCTGTGAGAGGGGAGGTCGTATGGACATGTGTATGTGGAGCCCAACTTTTGGACTCAGTTTGCTCTGGTCTCAGATTGAAAGTAATATTAACCTGAGTGCCATCTGCAAGGCATGGGTTGTGGTGTAGGGGAGGTTTAGATCCACAGATAATGCCCCCTGGCATCAGGGCATGTAATGGGCAGTCTCCCATATTTACCATCAGTTTGTAGGAACAGCAAAGTCATGGCTGATGAGACTGGGCAGATTGCCCTGTTGAGACAGGTTGGGGGGCCCGCATGAGATATGGCCTTGAGAGTATGCCCTCGTCACACTTCCAAATAGAGAGAGGCTGAGTTTTCAGTATAAGTATATTTTGCCAGTGCTCAAACCCTATTTCACTTGTATTCAAACTGATGTACTGAGTGTGCTGCTGCATTGAGCCACCCACCTCACTGTGCCTGACCACCTTCCAGGCTCCACATGCCTCCCTGGGGCACCTCACATCCAATCAACCCCCTCCTGGCGCATACCCATTAGTCTGGAGGTAATGCTGCCACAACCCAGAATCTGGACTGATTGTGGAACCTGTGTCCCCTTGGAAACACAGGTCTAGTAGTCCTTGAGGGTATTTGACCCACTGCAAGAACTTGGGGTGCTTCCCTCAGTCTGAAGCACGAATAGTGGTCTTCTTTAGTCAGCTGAACCAAGGGGACCCCAAGGCATAATTTAAACCCTCTCCCAATAAGTCTCCCATGCTAGGTACAAAGGAGAACTTTATTCTTTACAAGGAGTAGGCTTGGAATAGGGTACAGGGCAGAGCAATATCAGAGAAATTCCTTAGCGCAAACAGTGGCATGGTAGTCTTTGATTATGTATTTGTGTTACTACAAGCTATATATCTAGTTAGATTTCAGGTAGCTTACTCAAGAGTATCATCCAGAGGCAGGTGGAGATTTTTTTTAAAGGCAAGCAGTTCACTGATCATGAGTTTCGAGAGAGGGTTGCAGATGGTCCAGCGTCTCTCTGAGTTTTCATCATGGCTACTGCCCCTTTTCCTGGCCAGTCCTTCACTTACATAGTCTTTATGACCTCATTTACCTGATCCAATGTAGGCCAGGAACTGTTGGCTGCCAGCCAACTAATAATAAATGCATCACTGGTTGTCAGCTAGACTGGCAGGGTCTTTAGCCCCCCCCCCCCATCCCCCAGTCATGTTGGTATTGCTTAGAACAATAGGGAGTTTGAGCCCCCCCACCCAGGTATGTGATACCAGTCATGTAGGCAGAGGGAGCAGGTTCCTCCCCTCCCTCAGGAATGTATCCAGCTCACGTTACAACTCAGGGTTACCTGAAGAGATGGGGCGGAGGTGTCTGCCCTTTGCAGTGACCATGGGAGGGCAGAGATGTTATTCCGCCACACCAGGTTATTTACCAGCGTTGAAATGGGGAATATAATCTTTTTCTACCCTGCACTTCTTCCCACCATAGCAACTCTAAAGAAATTAGGTAGACATGGAAGATTAGAAGATTAAGCAAGGTAATATGAATTAGTGTGCCTCCTGGTGGCTGGGGCAAATGTCAGTGAGTAAAGCTATAGATTGTCTCTCTGGAATGAGGCATTTTGTCAGATTTTGTAGCTTTATCTAACCACTACCTTTTTACTCAGTTTCTGAACTTGCTGCATGGTTACAATCTGCCATACATATGCTTAGCTGTCTCTAGAGGGGGTTTGTAATACCTGGCTTAGTGAAAAGGAAGGACAGGCGAGCCACTGACCCAGTGGTAACTGTGACAGGTTGTGCTGTTGACACTTACACCTGTATTAAGCATATAAGTGCACACATGACAGCATGCAATGGAAAGATAAGGATACACTGGAGCAGAACCGTTCAGGAGAGAACAGAGATGTATTCTACCCAAACAATGGCTTACTATGAAAGCCAGCGTTTTTCAGGTAATTAACAAGGTCAGAAAAATGACGCAGGGAGGTTATATTTTTTCCATAACTGAATGAATTCACAATTAAAATAAGCAAAGGTGGGTATAACTGATGACCTGTCATTTGAAGGTTCTCTGGAGGCTTAAGGCTCTGGTATGGTATAGCACTTGGGGGATAAGTAATAGAAGTTAAACAGAAAATGCAGAGGGTGCTAACAGATGAGTGACTTAATCATTGTAAAGGATAGCCATTGTTATTCATACTTTAAAATGGGATTAAAATACAAGAAATGTATGTAATAGCCAATATATCCTAGCCCCAGCTTGTGGCTAATTGCCATCTCATAATCACCTGCTGAACTGAGGTGAAAAGATCCATGTATATGCTGCTTTTGAAGAACATTTAGGAGAATAATTGCTGTGAAACTGCACAGATGGTTTAGAAAGATACCAGATTTCCAGGTGGAAGTTTTGCTTGTGCTTTTAGAAATATAGGAGTGTAATGCTATTTAACTAATTTGCTTTTAAGTCACACCTTTTTACTTAATTTGGATTAGGACTTCTGAGTTTTGCTGGATAGACAAGCCAATTATCCTAAACAGTCATATTAGACCTGTGCTGATGGTTAATGTGTTTCTAACATTGTACAATTTTTCTCAAACACCCATGACAAAATATTTTATGAAAACATTCACTGTAACAGTGTTTATGAACTTTCCAAGAAAAGTGGTTAAAATAATATTTTCAGCATATGTCTATATGAATTCTACATTTTAAAGGCTGTGATGGATGCTTAGGAGAGAAGAGGCTGGGTGGGAAGCTAGTTTATCAAATAAGTGGCATTGAAAGAAATAGCAGTATTACCTCACGCCTGTGTGAAGAGGCTAGTATTTGCTTTGGATTCAGATCTGGCCAATTCGCAGGTCAGTGATTTGATTCAGTGATTCAAATCACTGTCCTGATTTGATTCAGCCAAATCTCTAAATCAGCCATGCCAAGCCGATTCCCAACCCCTCTCCAAGCCTGGCAATGGCTGCCTCAGCTCCCAGCACTTGTTTAAAAATTAAAAAAAATTAAAAAGCCTGGTGTCACCAGGTGCTGCCAGGCAGGGAGTGATTCCTGCTGGCCCCCACTGCCTCATGCTGGGTCATAGTAGGTCTGCCCCTATAAAAGCGGGCAGTGAAGACAGACCCAGTGGGACGCCATCTCCATCTGGACCAGAACCATGTCACACCACCTACCCACCCAGAGGCCCTGCTGGCGATCCCGCCTCTGGACAACCTAGTGGCCTTCTATGACCAGGTCATAAAATCCTTAGATGCAGGTGTAGCAGTGGACGTAGTATTTCTGGACTTCAGGAAAGCCTTCAACACTGTCACCCCATTCTCATTAAAAAACTAGGGGACTGTGGCGTCGACACCTACAGTCAGTTGGGTCACTAACTGGCTAGAGGGTCGCACCCAGACAATGGTGATGGAAGGGTCCTATTTGACCTGGAGGGATGTGGGCAGTGGGGTTCTGCAGGGCTAGGTCCTCAGGCCTGCACTGTTCAACATTTTCATCGGTGACTTGGACAAGGGGGTAAAAAGCACCCTGTTCAAATTTGCTGATGACACTAAGATGTGGGGGGATGTGGGCACGCTAGAAGGAAGGAATAGGGTACAATCAGACCTAGACAGGTTACAGGGGTGGGCGGATGAGAATAGGATGGGTTTCAACACTGACAAGTGCAAGGTACTGCACCAGAGGAGGAAAAACCAGCACCATACCTACAGGTTGGGGAACTTAATTCTCATCAGTGCAGAGGCAGAAAAGGATCTTGGAGTCATTATTGATGCCAAAATGAACATGGGCCGACAGTGTGGGGACGCAGTCAGGAAGGTCAACCGTACCTTGTCATGCATCCACAGATGCATCTCAAACAGGTCCAAGGAAGTGGTCCTCTCCTTCATGCAACACTGGTTAGGCTGCAGCTGGAGTACTGCATCCAGTTCTGGGTGCTGCACTTCAAGAGGGATGTGGACAACATGGAGAGGTTCCAGAGGAGGGCCACTCGCACGATCAGGGGGCAGTAGGACAGGCCCTACAAGGAGAGGCTAAGGGACCTGAACCTGTTCAGCCTTCACAAGAGAAGGCTGAGGGGGGATCTAGTGGCCATTTAGAAACTAGTCAAAGGGGAGCAGCAGGCATTGGGGGAGTCCCTGTTCCCCCGAGCACTACCAGGAGTGACTTGAAATAACGGTCACAAGCTGGCAGAGGGTAGATTCAGACTAGATATCAGGAGGCACTACTTCACGGTTAGGGCAGCTGGGATCTGGAACCAACTTCCAAGAGAAGTGGTGCTGGCTCCTACCCTGGGGGTCTTTAAGAGGAGGCTAGATGAACACCTTGGCAGGGTTGTTTGACCCCAGTACTCTTTCCTGCCATGGCAGGGGGTCGGACTTTATGATTTGCTCAAGTCCCTTCTGATCTTACCAACTATGAAACTATGACAACACCTTGCTGGAAAAGACTCCGACTGGCCATCGAGGATCAACTCACAGTCCAGGATAGTTAGCTATCACCCACCTTCCTTCCCCAAACAAAGGACTTGGACTCTGTTTCTCTTCCCTACCTGGACTCCAACCCTTCCATTGAGTCTCGTTCTCCTGTTACCATTGCGAGTGCTTATGTGTGTGTGTGTGTGGGAACCAATAGTTTTATGGGGCTGCGTAGTGTGTTGTCTGTTTAATAAATCTGTTATTTTGAAACTCCAAGTTGTGTTTTTGTCTGTTTCCTAACTGTTTCCTCGTTGCCACCACTTATCTACCCCCTGATCTCCCAGCTTTCTGTCTCAGTTTCTAGCCCCAATCTCCCAGCCTTCTGCCTTTCTCTTTCCTGGCTATCTCCTCCTTGCCACCAGGCGTTTCCCCTTGCTTCCACCCCAGCACCAGTGATCTTGAATAAGCCTGGGGCCCCTTGATCTTAAGTAACCTTAAGCCTCATTTTCTTAGCCCAGCTTCTCTCTAGTTACCATATATATTTGGTGTGTGTATGTGCTTGAATTGGTGATAAGTATGCATGTGCCTAGGCTGGTAATCTTGGATGTGTATGTGCCTGAGTTTGTAGTGTGTGCGCACCTAATTGATTTCTGTGTTTGTATATGTGCAACTGTGTCACACCCTCCCATCTAACAGTGCAATTATGAGATCCTGAGAGTTGGCCTCACCCCACAGGACAACCCTTCCAGGGTCTCTGAAAAAAATGGTTTAAATCCATCCTTGTGATAATCATTTACATGATTTGTAGAATGTGTTTAATGTGAAATTTTTTCTTATTGCTCTCCTTTGTGGTTCAGTTTCTATGGAAATAAAGGGAGAGCACTCATTATATTCTGTATAACAGTTATAGAAGTCCAAAATCCTTTAAGCTTTCAAATGGTTTATTTGTGTCTAAATTGTATCAAAGTCTTACCAAGACTAGCATATATGTAGTATATAGAAATGGCATTGGGTTTAAACCATGATTGAAAGAAACAACATAATTTTTTCTTTACATTGCATTAGAAGAACAGTGCAATTACTCTTTGAAATCTTTCTCTAAATTTGTTAATGTTTTGTTTTCTTTCCTCATATAGAGGCAGTCATAACTTTGCTCTCATGAACACCTACTTTGTGGTACATCCAGGGCCTGATACTCTGAAATTAATGGAAAAGCTCCAACTGACTTCAGTTAATCAGGTCAGAAATAAGGAAAGTTAAGGGAATTAAAGACATTTAAATTCTAGGATTCCAATATTGTGTAGTTATATATTTTGTACATATATTGTAAATGAAAAGAAAGCAAAATGTCCTGGCTTTCACATTCCCCCAAAAGTTCCAATTTATTATAAGAAAGAATAAAAAAAGTCCTTGAGTGATTTAAAGAGAACAGTTTTTGTACAGTTTGTACAACTGCCTTTCTGGAGTGTCACCAAATGGATAAGTAGACAAACAATAGAAAAAACTAAATTTGCTTCTTTCTTCAAATTCTTCTGGGAGCAAATAAGTCCTCCTGCCATTGCTAGCCAGGTTGGCAAATGCTATTTTTAGTGGAGCAGAGATTACTGTTTCATAAATTCAAGCTCAGAATTAAAACCTGAGCTGGTAATTTCTTGCATCTAACCCACGAGGGAGAGGAATTCTGTTCAGTGTGCAGAAAAAAATCTCTTTATGGATGTGTAGCTAATGTGAAATAAAATAAGCTATATTATGTCCCATTGCCTGGTCTGCTGCCAGCCATTTTGTTGGATTGTCCATCCTTTCTACATTAGCACTGTGAGAAAATAGAGTTTAATTATACAAGAGAGATCACTTTCGCACAATCACTTGCTATGAAAAAAGAAAATTATTCCTATTCTTGCTGATCTATTTTTTCAAGCACATTTTCCTATGCAAAAACCCCTTTTTTTCCTATATAAGTTATTCACTTTGGATTCTCCAGTCATTGAAGTTTGAAGGAGTTTTGAGGTGAATGACCATAGGAAATGGAGTTTTCATCCCATTCCCACTAGATGGGAGTGAACGGCCAAACAGAAGTAGCCCCTTTATGGACCCAAAAGCATTACTTCCTCTTTCAGAACTAATTAATCATTTAACTAAAGGTTTTCTTATAATCAGTGCTATTATGCTTATCATCAGTGCTACTTCCCAAGATTCAACATGGAAAGCAATTTCTGATGGAGGTAGAATAGGGAGAGAGGCTATAAGAGTTAATTGGCCAAAACGAAATATCTTTAATGATCACAGTGCTCACATTACTTTCTTAATTACATCTGCATAATTCAAGTTAATCCTAATGATGGCAGTGACTCACTTTTTATTTCATGACTCACTTTTTATTTCTGAGGAAGGGAGGACATGATTTTTTACTGGAACTCAACAATGTGAATTTGCTAAATGACAGTAGAGATAACTTCCAACTACCTCAAAACTGGACATTTATTTCTTGTAGCTGGATGCTTTAGGCCACAGTAGGAAGAGAATAAACTAAGTCTTGGACCTAATTCTCCATTTTCTGACATCTTGGAAGTTCATTTACTTCAATGCAAAGTAGGAATAAAGCACTGCCAGTTTGTATTGGTCAACAGGACTTACACAAAGAGTCTCATCCTGGGGGCCATAGTGGTGCAGTTGTACTTTGATTCCGGTTCCACCTAAATGTTAAAACCAACTGCCTGGGAGGGGCAGCAGCATTTCTATTCAGGCTACACTGAAGATGTCAGTTGACTTCATCTATCTGATTCCTGCCAATCACTCTACTCTACAGGTGTTAACAACCCTTTCTCTTTTTAATTGACTTGAATATTCCATTATTCAAACTATCCTTTCTTCTGCAATTCTATTATCTATTACCGGTTCCTGGAAATGCCCCTCTTCTATTTCACAGCTCTACAGACTGGTTTTAGCTCTGGCTAAAAACCTTGAGTCAGTATTAACTCAGGTTCAAAAATGACTGATCGTGAAGTACTGGAGGCACTGTCAAGATGCTCAAAAAGATTATATTTTGTTTTACAGATCTGAATAAGAGATATACATTTAACTGCAATGACTACTTCTTCAGCAGTTCCTTGCAGTGGAGGGTTATTGTTTTTCATGATTGTCTTATCTGTGTGTCCAAAGATGGCTGATGAGGCCTATGTAGGATCAACAGACTCTACTGCAGGTCAGATATGTGTTTCTCCTGTTGTTATTTTGAGGCTTTAAAGTACTGAGATCCCTTCAGCAGACTTTTCCTCCATTTGGGATGGTTCTAGGCAATAGTCTCCTATGAGTTGTCATTGATGCTGAATTTTTTTAAAGTTGGCTGTGAGGATGTCCCTGTAGTACTTTCTCTGCCCTTCTCTTGAGCATCTGCCTTAATTTGCTTTCGGAGTCTGAAGTTGGATATCTGATGATATGGCTGGCTCAACAAAGCTGATGTGTGATAATCATTGCCTAAGTACCCTTTGTGTTTGCTAGCAGGAAGTACTTCTCCAAGAGCTTTGGATGCATCCTGTATGTTGTCCGTGACTCAGCTCTGTACAGCAAGGTGGGGATCATGAATGCTTGATAAATCATGAGCTTGGTCTGGATCTGGATCTTCAAATGCCCGTTTTTTCAGGCAGCCAAATCCTATATTGGATTTCTTCATTGATGTCAGCCTTCTGCAAGAGAGAGCTTGTGAGGTATGGGAAATACTCAACATTATCCAGAGTCCAACCATGGAAACTACAAAGGGATCGATTACCTTGCTATCCACCACAGGAAAGATCATTGTGAGAACACTTCTGAACCATCTCCTCCCACTTGCTGAAGACCTCCTTACAGGATATCAGTGTAGGTTTAGGGCATCAAGATTTCATAGATTTCATAGACATTAGGGCTGGAAGGGACCTTGAGAGATCATCAAGTCCAGTCCCCTGCCCCAGGGGCAGGAAGTCAGCTAGGGTCAAAGGATCCCAGCAAGACAAGCATCCAAATGTTCATTGAATAAGTCCAGAGTGGGTGTCTGCACCACTTCTGGAGGGAGTCCATTCCAGGCCTTGGGGGCTTAGACAGTAAAGAAGTTTTTCCGTATGTCCAGCCTAAAATGGTCATGGAGGAGTTTATGACTGTTGGTCCTTGTTATCCCTTGGGGTGCTCTCTTGAAAAGATGTTCCCCCAGATCCTGATAAGCACCCCTTACATACTTATAGGCAGCCACCAGGTAGCTCACACCTGAGTCTACGCTTTTCTAGGCTGAAGAGTCCCATGGTTCTCAGCCTCTAATCATAAGGCCTATTTTCCTTCCCTGTGATCATGCACATGGCTCTCCTCTGGTTTATCTAAAGCTTCTTGACATTCTTCCTGAATTGTGGAGACCAGAATTGGATGTAGTACTCCAGCTGTAGTCTCACCAAGGCCGAGTACAGTGGGAGGATGGCATCCTGAGATTTACTTGAGAAACATCTATGGATGCAAGCCAGAGTTTTATTTGCTTTACCAGCTGTGACATCACATTTGGTGGCTCATGTTCATCTTGTGGTCAGTCATGACCCCCCAAGTCTCTTTCAGCCATGGTGCTAGCGAGCATAGCACTCCCGAGCCTATAAGGGTGCTGCCTTTTTTCCCCCAAGGTGAAATACCTTGTGTTTTTTGGTATTGAACATTATCGGGTTTATATTTGCTTACTTTCTAAGCTTATCCAAGTCAGCCTGGATCAGTAGTCTATCCTCAGGTGTGGATGCTGTGCCCCAAAGCTTAGTGTCATTGGTGAACTTGGCCGTAGTTTCATAGTAGCTAGGGTCAGGAGGGACCTGAACAGATCATCTAGCCTGACCCCCTGCCACAGGCAGGAATGAATGCTGGATTCACCAGACCCCAGACAGGTGATCATCCAACCTCCTCTTGAATTTGCCCAAGGTAGGGGCAATGACCACTTCCCTGGGAAGTTGGTTCCAGATTTTGGCAACCCTAACTGTAAAATATTACCTTCTGATCTCTAACCTAAATCTATTCTCCATCAGCTTATTACCACTGTTCCTTGTCACCCCATGTGGTGCTGGGGAGAAAAGGGCTCTACCTATTTGCTGTTGATCTCCCCTGATGAGTTTGTAGGCAGCGACCAGGTCCCCCCTCAGCCTCCTCTTGCTGAGGCTGAACAGGTTCAGGTCCCTCAGTCCCTCCTCATAGGGCCTGTCCTGCTGCCCTCTAACCCTCCTCTGAACCCTCTCCAGGCTGGTCACATCCCTTTTGAAGTGTGGCGCCCAGTACTGGATGCAGTACTCCAACTGCAGCCTTACCAAAGTCGCATAGAGGGGAAGTATCTCCTCTCTGGACTGGCTTGAGATGCTCGACAAGGTATGGCTGGCCTTGCTGGCTGCAGTCATACCTTGCCTGCTCAAAGTGTTTCTAGGTTGTCTGCAACTGAGTTACAGATGATGGTGCTCAGAGAAGTGGCCTGCGAGTGTGAGCATCAAGAAGAGGTCAAAGGTCTTATGAATATAGAAATGTAAGCACAAGCACTTACAAGTGGGGGAATGATGAGGCAAAGTACTAGGGCAAACAAAAATAAAGTTAAGCCATACTAAGGAGCATAAGTAAAGGCCTAAAAACAAAGGGGCCTTGAGCTAAACTTATCAGGAGACAGCTGGAGAAAACATGTTTAGTCTAGCGGGACTCCAGGTTGATTTATTGTCAGACTGCCAAGAATGTATTCAGGGGGAGGCTTCTGTGTGTCTTTTTCTCGCAAGTATATAACAGAATCTGTATCCTGCAGCTGCAGAGAATTAGCTGCCCTTGCTTCTTCTCCCGTGGCAGTGTAAAATAAAGCGCTCTGTTAGCCAAGGATGTTGTGATTTCCACATCATCTTGGGGGCTCAGTCTGGGATGTGTCCTCACACAGACCGCCCTGGGTAGGACCCTCATCTCGGCTCTTCAGCTCCTTCACTCCAAGAAGGCTCTCCTCGACCCAGTTCTTCGGCTCTGTGGCTTCAACACTCCAGACCCTGATTTGTCATCTTTCTGCTTGCCTCTGAAGGAAAAGTCCCTGGCCAGGGTGAGTACCTGTCTGTTTTGGTGTCTGTAAGTCCTAGGTGTGACAATGGGTAGCAGGACCGCTAAGGTCCCGCAGTGGGATCCTGCCTTTTATGCACCTAAAATATGGGCCTTGGTCAACTCAATACTTAGCAAAATGGAATCAGTATACCAGTGATAACCCTAAGTTACGCTGCCCCTTAGATGGGTCCTGGTAATGCAAAAATGCTGTGGTTCGTTTCTCGGGAGGCGAAGAACTCTCAGACACACTATTAGCAACACAAAAGGTATATTTGCAAATAGGGTCAGAGTGAAGACAAAAGACCACACTCTGCCCTCAGGGAAAACTCTCAGCTGGGTTTTATCCTCTCTCTCCTGAGCACGTGTGCAGAAGCAGGAACTCTTACAACTCATTTCGGTTCATACAAACATATATGAAATGACATCACGTCATCCGTCGCATGTGCATTATAATTAACTACTTAAGTATGCGGGGCGGATAGGCATATATGCATTAGCTAATTATGCATGCTTAGAAAGTTCTCCAGGTTACCAAAAGTTCAAACCCCCCCCTTTCCCAAGGACACAGTCAATTAAATCACAGCCTTTGTAGTTTACAAGAGTAGAGGCAGAGGAGTTTGAAGGTATGTGTGATTTAGTGTTACAAAGAGATAGTAAATTAGCGAGATGTCCTTGGTGGTGTTTCTGCTTATCAGGTACGAGATACAAACTGTGCAGTTTTAACAACACTCTATTCACTATACATTTTTAATAATATTTCTATTTTAATAATATTTCTAACACTGGGATGAGCAAATTCTCAAACAGCTCCAGGGAAATTTGGAAAGCAAGCACCCTGTTCAAATGGAAGCCTGGTACTTATGGGAAGACTAGTCCGAAAAGCTCCATAAGCACTCCCTTATGGCTTCCTATAAGGCAAATGAAAAAAAATTTAAGAAACAGATTGATCACCTTCAGAACCAAGTTAAGGATTTCCAATGCCAGGGGCTGACCCCGCCTGCCCCTTGTTCACCACATCCAGCCAGACTGTACCTGGTCATGCCACCACCACCGAATGATCGACCTTGAGATGACCTGTTGGTATCTGCCCCTACTGTTGCCTCTAGCCCCTTACCACAATTCACTCCGGCTTTGCTTCGCTGCCAGTTGCTGGTCCTGCGGCCTCAGGCGCTGCTGCATCCGCGCCGATTTCTCCGATAACTCCACTGACACTTGCATCTGGCTCATTGCCTCCTGTTACTACTCTCACCTTTAATTCTCCCAAGGGGGACCAATTTGAGGTTACTGTCCCCGTGGACCCTGTAGACAGCTGCCCTAGACCAACATGACTCCCCAGTCAGATTGACTCTGCGGAATTGCTGCAATGCTACCGCCATTGTAAGAAAGATTAATACTCGTCGTGGTGGAAACCTTACTGCAGTGCAATATCCTCTCCAAGAGTACCCTGTGCCAGGGGAGGGGCAATCCATGGTAGTCCACATCCCCTTCTCACCCTCAGAAATCATCTCCTGGTCAACTACTTCCCCTAAGCTCCGTGAAGACCCTACCTGGGTTTGCGCAAAAGCTTAAAACCCTTTTTGAGGTCTATAAACCAACTTATGGTGACATTCAAATGCTCCTCAGTGGTCTTCTCTCTGGAGACCAAAGGGATACCCTCCTCAAAGAGGCCCACTGGCCTGCTCAGGACCCCAGGAATGCTGGTCTGCGGGACCTCTATAAACAGGTCCTAAACGCTGTCCCTAAGGTTTCCCCACAAAGGACAGACTGGCCCAAAATTTCTATGTGTAAACAGAAGGTAGAAGAACATCCTGCCTATTTACTGTTCTCACGTGATCCAAGCCTTTAAGGCACATTCCGGCAATGAAGACCCAGAAGCTAACCTTTGTGCTGTGATCATCCAGACCTTTGTTTTAAGGCTGTTACCAAAGATTTCTGAACCCCTGCAGACCGCTGTAATCGGATGGGGAGCTAAACCCATCACCGAAATTCTGGCTGCTGCCACTCATTTCTATACTAAAGCTCAGCAGCAAAAATCAAAGGCTCAGGAAAAATTGATGGCTCTGCAAATCAGAGACCTTTAAGGTGACACCGGCCCACGGTGCTCTACCGGCCTGTTTTGCTCAACCCATCCACCCCAGTCCCTTTGACATTCCCAATGATTTCTGTCGCTACTGCAAACAGTAAAGCCACTGGAAGAATGAGTGCCCCTGCTCTCAGCTAGTGACCCTCCATTTCAGCTAGGCTCCTGCCGACCTCCACCGCCCGGACCACCTCCTCTCCAGTACTTCAAAGGTGAAGATCAGTGTTAGGACAGCAGAGAAAACACAGAGATTCTAGCCCCTTTGCTTTCTACCCTTTCTGATGCTACAATACCTGTTACTGTGGGAAAACAGGCTGTTCCCTTTCTTGTTGATACCAGTGCTTCTTTGTCTATGCTTAGCTTTGATTTTGTTTCTAAGGTTCCCATTTCTGATAAAGTAATCACTGCTGTAGCTAATGGGGAACAACCTATTGACCACCCTGTTACGCAGCTGCTCTCGTTTACCTTAGGTCCCCTTACAGAGCAACATGCCTTTTTTATAAGTCCTTGTGCTTATGTAAACCTGCTGGGGTGAGACCTCCTGTGCAAGTTACGAGCCACTGTTCATTGTTCTGTGGATGGGGTTTTCCTCTCATTACCCCACAGCCAGATTCCTGCCTTGATGATGACACTAACGGAACAGGAACCTGAGCCCAATCCTTCCTCGTTGCAACAGGAACTATTGGCTCACCTTCCTGAGTCCTTTTGGTCCCACTCCACAACCGATGTGGGGCTTCTTAAGAGTGCCATCCCAGTTTCTATCAAGGTTAAACCAGGAATGTCTCCCCTATCAGTCCCACAATACCTGCTGTCGGCTGCTGCCTCTCGAGGCATTGCACCTATTCTACAAGGGCTCCTAGAGCAAGGAGTTCTTGTACCTACTCGCTCCAGTTGTAATACCCCAATCCTGCCAGTCCTCAAACTGGGGAAATTCACCAATGACACAGCTTGGAGCACCCCCAGCCAGGTCAAGAGGTGCTACAGGGAGTTGGGAGCGGGGCTTAGGGGTCTGGGAGCTCAGGTGGTGTTTTCCTCTATCCTCCCAGTCTCGGGCTATGGGCTGAGGAGGGAGAGGAGGATCCATGCGGTGAACCAAAGACTGCGGCGCTGGTGTTATTGGGAAGGCTTTGGCTTCCATGATCACAGCCCGCTCTTTGGAGATAGAGGCAGCGAGCTGCTGGGAAGAGATGGCCTCCACCTCTCTCCCCTTGTGGGGAGGCTCTTCTCAGCCAGGCTGGCTGACCTGCTCCACTGGGCTTTAAACTAAGCCCGCTGGGGGATGGGGGGACTACTGCCCCTGCTGGCCCGCTGAACGGCCCTTGCAAAGCCAGCAGACCTAGGCACTTAAGGGGGCACTTAAGGGAGCTCACCCCTGCCCCAGCCCTGGCACAATCTGTGGGCAAGGCAAGAGCCCCCAAGGGCACACTTGCCTGCCTGTACACTAATGCCAGGAGCCTGGGCAACAAGCAGGACGAGCTCGTCCTCCTGCTCAGTGCAAAGAAATATGATGTCATTGGGATAACGGAGACCTGGTGAGACTCCACCCATGACTGGACCACGGGGATAGAGGGTTATACCCTATACAGGAGGGATTGTGTTGACAAAAGGGGCGGGGGTGTAGCTCTCTATGTGAAGGAAAGCTACATGTCCCTGCAAGCTGATGTTGGCGACCAGCATGGACAGCTAGAGACCCTCTGGGTAAAAATTCGTGGGGAATTTGGCACAGGGGACACAACAGTGGGAGTCTATTACAGACCTCCCACTCAAAGTCCCAAGCTTGACCAGGAGTTCGCCCAGGAACTGACTGAGGCCGCTTGCTCCAGGACCTTGGTTGTCATGGGTGACTTCAATTACCCGGACATCTCATGGGAAGATCACTCAGCAAAATCTGAGCGGGCGCAAAGCTTTCTCTCATGCGTGGATGACCTCTACCTGACTCAAGAAGTCTATGGGCCAACGAGAGGCAAAGCGCTGCTTGACCTGGTACTGGCTACGGGGGACGACCTAATCGGCGACCTAGTGATTGATGGGAAGTTGGGTGACAGCAACCACAAGCTGATCACCTTCACCATCTGCCGTAAAGCTGGCAAGTCAGTCAGCAACACAGAAGTCCTTGACTTCAGAAAAGCCGACTTTGACAAGCTCAAGAGGCTAGTCGGTCAGGCCTTCAGGGACCATGACCCCAGGGAGATGGGAGTTCAAGAAGAGTGGTTGCTTCTCAAGGAAGCGATCCTCAGTGCACAAGCTAAATCTATTCCAACACGGAGGAAAGGCAGCAAGAAGGCACAGCAGCACCCCTGGCTCTCCAGAGACCTAGCGGACCTACTGTGGCTAAAAAGGAAAGCCTACAAAGGATGGAGGATGGGATTCACCTCCAAGGAGGATTACTCCGCGCTGGTCCGGTCCTGCAGGGACCAAACCAGGAAAGCCAAGGCTGCAACTGAACTCCAACTAGCTTCAAGCATCAAGGACAACAAAAAGTCCTTTTCCAGATATGTGGGGAGCCGGAGGAAAAGCAAGGGCAACGTTGGACCCCTGCTAAACCAGATGGGGCAACTGACAACTGACGCCCAGGAAAAAGCCAACCTATTAAATAGGTACTTTGTGTCAGTCTTTCATCAGTCACATGGGATGCCCATGCCTACTATGGGACAGGGAAATCTGGGTGAGGGGAATCCCCTACCCTCCATCAATGCTGACCTTGTGAAGGAATACCTTGAGAAGCTGGATACCTTCAAGTCAGCTGGCCCTCACAACCTGCACCCCAGGGTACTCAAGGAGCTGGCGAGCGCCATAGCCCAGCCCCTGGCACGGATCTTTGAAAACTCCTGGTGCTCTGGTGTAGTGCCCGAAGACTGGAAGAAGGCCAATGTGGTGCCAATCTTCAAGAAAGGGAGGAGAGTGGATCCGGCTAACTACAGGCCCATTAGCCTGACTTCTATCCTGGGGAAGATCTTAGAAAAGTTTATTGAGGAGGCCATCCTTGAGGGACTGGCCCAGGCTAACATTCTAAGGGACAGCCAGCATGGGTTTGTTGCGGGTAGGTCTTGTTTGACCAATCTCATTTCCTTCTATGACCAGGTGACCTATCACCTGGACAAGGGAGATGAGATTGATGTCATATATCTTGACTTCAAAAAAGCTTTTGATCTGGTATCCCATGATCACCTCTTGGCCAAACTGGCCGGTTGTGGCCTTGGCTCCACCACTATCCGCTGGCTGGGAAATTGGCTTCATGGTCGGACCCAGAGGGTTGTGATTGATGGCAGTCACTCATCATGGTGCCCTGTAACCAGTGGGGTCCCTCAAGGCTCTGTCCTGGGACCCATACTGTTCAACATCTTCATTAACGATGTGGACATTGGAGTTAGGAGTGGACTGGCCAAGTTCGCCGATGACACCAAACTTTGGGGCAAAGCATCCACGCCAGAAGATAGGCGGGTGATCCAGGCTGACCTGGACAAGCTCAGCAAATGGGCAGATGAGAACCTGATGGTGTTTAACACCGATAAATGCAAGGTTCTCCTTGGGAGGAAAAACCTGCAGCACCCTTATAGGCTCAGCAGTGCTACGTTGGTTAGCACTACAGAAGAAAGAGACTTGGGGGTCATCATTGACCACAAAATGAACATGAGCCTGCAATGCGATGCTGCGGCTAGTAAAGCGACCAAAATGCTGGCGTGCATCCATAGATGGTTCTCGAGCAAATCCCAGGACGTCATTCTCCCCATGTACTCGGCCTTGGTGAGGCCGCAGCTGGAGTACTGCGTCCAGTTTTGGGCTCCACAATTCAAAAAGGATGTGGAGAAGCTTGAGAGAGTCCAGAGGAGAGCCACACACATGATCAGAGGTCAGGAAGACAGGCTGAGAGCCATGGGACTCTTTAGCCTGGAAAAGTGTAGGCTCAGGGGTGAACTGATGGCCACCTATAAGTTTATCAGGGGTGACCACCAGGATCTGGGGGAACGTCTGTTCACCAGAGCGCCCCAAGGGATGACGAGGTCGAACGGTCACAAACTCCTGCAAGACCCTTTCAGGCTGGACATAAGGAAGAATTTCTTTACTGTCCGAGCCCCGAAGGTCTGGAACAGTCTGCCAGTGGAGGTGGTTCAAGCACCTACATTGAACACCTTCAAGAGTAAATTGGATGCTTATCTTGCTGGGATCCTATGACCCCAGCTGACTTCCTGCCCTTTGGGCAGGGGGCTGGACTCGATGATCTCCCGAGATCCCTTCCAGCCCTAATGTCTATGAAATCTTTGAAATCCCTGAAGGATTGCCTGTTTATTGGTTTGTTCAAGATTTGCGTGTTATTAACAGTTTTGTGGTTTCTTTGACAAATGTGGTGCCCAATCCTGCCACTGTTCTTTCTCAGATACCTGCTTCTGCCTCTTGTTTTTCTGTAGTGGATCTCTGTAATGCCTTTTTTTTTCTATACCTGTTCACCCGGATTCTCAGTATCTTTTTGCTTTTATTTATCAGGGCCAGCAGTATACCTTCATCCGTCTGCCTCAAGGTTTCCATGACTCATCCTCTATATACAGCCAGCTTCTCAAGTCTGACCTTGATACAGTCCAGCTGCCTCATGATTCTGTGTTTGTTCAATATGTAGATTATTTGCTCCTCTGCTCTGATACTCTCCCTCATTGCCAAGCTGATTCTGTTGCCCTTTTACAACAACTTGCAGCCCGGGGCCACAAAGCCGCCCGCTCTAAGCTCCAATTCTGTCGGGCTTCCGTTACCTACCTGGGCTATACTATTTCTCACGGTACCCATCACCTATCTCCTGATCGCCTTTCTGCTATCCTTTCTCTGCTTCGCCCACAGACTAAACGCTGGCTCCATGGTTTCCTAGGTGCTGCAAACTACTGCTGACAGTGGATTCCCAATTACTCTGGACTTTCCAAACCTCTTACCCTTCTCACCTAATCTTCCCCTGACTCACTACCCTGGGATGAAAGCCATGAATCTGCTTTCTGCCAGCTCAAGCAATCCCTTTCCTCTTCTCCCAATCTTGGTTTGCCTGACTATTCTAAGCTGTTTACTCTTTTTTGTCATGAACACCAAGGCACGGCTTCTGGTGTCTTAACCCAGCCTTTTGGGCCTTCCCTGCACCGTCCCATTACTTATTATAGTGCCTCCCTTTATCCAGTTGCTTCTGGATTTCCCTCTTGCTTTGGTGCTGTTGCTGCTGCTGCCCTGCTGGTTTCTAAAACTGGTAACCTTGTTCTTGGGCACCCCCTTATTGTTGCTGTCCCTCATGCTGTCCTGGCCCTTCTTCAATGCAGCAGGACTCAGCACCTATCCCCTGGCTGCTTAACCCACTATGAGGTAGTCCTCCTGGTAGTGGACCATGTGACCCTTGTTTGCTGTGACCCCCTCAATCCTGCCTCTCTTTTACCTTCACCCTCTGATGATCAACCCCATGACTGTACCCAGCTTGTGGATTTTGTGTCTCTTCCCCATCCTGATCTTTCTGATACCCCTCTGACTAACCCCGACCTCGTTCTTTACGTTGATGGCTCCTGTTTTTGAGATAGTCTGGTGTTCTCTGACTGTCTGTTCTGACCACTCTCTCATTGAATCTGCTCCTCTTTCTGTTTCTAGTGCTCTGACTTGTGCCTGCCACCTTGCCGCTGAACAATCTTTCAATATATATACTGACTCTCGCTATGCCTTTGGTGTCTGTCACTGTTTTGGGCAGATCTGGAAGCAGTGAGGTTTCCTAACGTCTGCTGGAACTCCCATTTCTCATCATCACCTAATTACTGTTCTCCTGGATGCTATTCTTCTTCCCTCCACCCTTGCTGTCCTAGGGTGCAAAGCGCACACTGTTACTGATGATTCTGTGTCTCTGGGCAATGACAGGGCAGATGCCGCAGGCAGGACCACCACCCTGTCAGAACTCCCAGCTCCAGTCCTTCAGGCCACTCTCTGCCTCTCTTCCCCTGTCTCCCCTGACCTCCCTCCCTCCAGGATGCTGCCCTGGATGCTGAAAAAGATGCCTGGATTTCCATGGGCTGCTCTCTCCACTCTGATTCTTTGTGGTGACACCCGTCTGGTCACCTTGTAGCCCCCCAGGCCCTGTTGTCCCTCTTAGCCCACTCGGCCAAAGTGGGGATGATGGCCAAGGTAGACTGTCATTGGTATGCCCTGGCTTTTTCTGCTGTGGCAGCACATTTTTGTCACCAGTGCCTGCAGTGTCAATGACACAACCCTGGCCAACCACCCCGCCAGCCACACAGGCCTTTGGGCCATTATCCCTTCTCCCACCTCCAGATGGACTTTACTGAGCTGCCCAGGTCAGGACCCTGGAAATATGTGCTGGTCATTGTCTGCCTTTTCAGTGGCTGGCCTGAGGCATACCTTTGCCAACAAGCTGTTGCTCTCACTGTGGCCAAGAAACTTCTTTTTGACCCGGTGCCCCGCTTCAGTCTACCCCTTTCCCTGGATTCAGACCAAGGCCCTCATTTTATTGGCCAGGTGGTCCAACATGTTTGCAAGGCCCTTTCCATCCGATTCAACTCTACACCCTAAAACATCCTCAGAGTGGAGGTAAAGTGGAATGGAGAAACTTTGATATTAAGCTTCGCCTGGCAGAGACTTGTGAAATACTGGACTAAAGTGGCCAGAATCCCTTCCCCTGGTTCTTTTCCAAATCTGAAATTCTGTTCAGAGATCCTTGGTTCTGACCCCTTTTGAGATTGTTATGGGTTGACCACACCTTCACTCCAACATCTGACTCATCTACATGATTCTCTATTAATCCACTGCCAAGGGCTCACCAAGGCACTCAAGGTTATCTCATTGCAGGTTAAAGCTACAGCATCACATCAGTCTCTAGATGGCGACTCAACCTGGCGAGATGTGAGCAGTGGGCTTGGTCCTCAGTCCTCGGTCCTCAGGCCTGCACTGTTTAACATCTTCATCAGGGACTTGGATGAGGGGGTGGAAAGCACGCTGTCCAAATTTGCTGATGACACTAAGATATGGGGTGAGGTGAACTTGAAGTGGAAGAGAGGATTTTGCTGGGCCCCTCCACCCCCCAGCCAGCATGCAGCTACCACTACCCCGCAGTACCACAGACTCATGCATCTGGTCATGGAGCATAAGCAGTGGTGTAGTGGGGGTCACTGCATGCAAGCCCTCTTTTCCATCCCCTGGCTGAGTGGCACATATGTGGCCCACCCACGATGATTGCCATCACACTGCTACTGCTGCCCCCTGAGCCACTTGCCCACACAACCATGCAGGTGGCCATGGGATGGTAGCGCTGAGTGCAGTGGCACAGTTGTGGTGGCAGCCTCTGTGTGCAAACCCCCTGTCAAGCCAGCCAGTGCGTGTGTGGCCTGCACAGTGGCAATCCTGCCCTCACCCCCTGGTCCTGCTCCTGGGAGTAGGCACAGGGCCACTCTTCCCCCCTTTCTTGTTCTGATATGGAAATCACGACAGGATCACTGCTTTTCCTCATCAGATCTACCCCCTCAGTACCTTCCCTTTCCCCTGCCCTTCCCTGCCCCTTCCCCCCCACACATACTTACTTGCTGGGGTGTGCCTCTATGTCTGTGGGGTTGTAGTGAGGGGCATCATGAGGACTTTTGAGGTGGGGGGAGGGAGTGCGGGGCACTCAGCAGTGCTGGGGGGGGCATTAATTTTTATCATGGATTTTTAATCGGAGAATTTTCTATTTTTAATGGGAGAAAACCAGGATCCTTGCTGATCACCAACAAACTTCCATCCAACCTGTAGCTAAACTACCAAGTGTTTAACACTGTTTAACTTCAGTCAATGCTGAGCCAAAACCAAAAGCTTTCTGACCTCAGTCATTGAGCTCCAGTATTTTAGTAATGCTGTAGTGTGTGCTCACTTGGAAGCAGACATTTGTCAATGTCGGGCAATTATCAGTGTCTTTACCAAGGCATACAAGAAAATGAGACTGACACTTAACATTCAGAAGACTAAAGTCCTCCACCAGCAAGCTTCTTATGAACAGTCCCCAGCTCCGGTAATCCAGAGGCACTGTGCAATGATTACAGAACTACTGACACCATGTCTTTTGAATATTTGTTGCTTAATTTGTTGTATTTTTTTAAATACAATATATAATCTATCCAATTCATGTACGTTCCAATAGTTATATTAGTTTTTGCTTGGGTCTTAAACTTAATAATATAATGCTAGGTTCTTAGCATGTTAGTATAACTTCTAGTTTCTCTTTAACTGGATAAAATTGTGCATTGTGTTATATATGATGATACACCACATGACCTGACCTTCACTCCCTTTTCAAAAATCTAAGTTTGCCCATGCTTATACATTTGCTTTGTTTTAGATATGTATGTAAGTGCTTTCCTAAATTTCTTTCCACATGTGCAAGCATTTTCCAGGATACCACGGTGCTTGAAAACCTGTACACATTGGTCTGCTACACGTGTCACCCAATATACCTTTCTTTTTCTTTAGTTTGCTTTGTAACTTTCCTTTTATTATATCTTACTCAATTTCCTCCCAAAATTTTCTTGGGAAGCAGTTTTCCAACTGCATGTACTTCTCCACAAAACTTCTGAAAAAAATTAAGGGTTTTTTTTTGTGTGTGTGTGTTTTTTAAACAAAGAAGGAAGGATTGACGAACTTAATCAATGAGGCTGACTATATGTTAAGATGGAGCAACAAACTAAGTTAAGTGGAGCTGGTAAAGTGGATACTTTCTTTTCCATTTTTTTTCATCTTAGTGCCCATCAGCACTTTCCTTGACTGCAAGGGTAATTATTTCTTTGTTTGCCAGGAACATTAAAATTGTTATGGTTTCTAAAGAAAATGTGCTTAAACGACTTAAAAGTAACATGCACAATGGGCTATCATAGCTGGCTTTTCTAACAAAGTTATTTTAAGAAATAGTAGTACAGAGTAATACAGTCATTAACTCTTTGTGCTTTAGGAAGAACATCATAATTCTAATCAGTGGGTTCTTTGAATAATAAAGGGTCAGGGAATGAACAGTCTCCAAAATGCATTTCTGAAATTTGTCTAGCTGTACTACCAGGAACTTTGATAATAGTTATCTTTCAAAACTGTATTGGATTTCTTTGTCCATAGCCTCCTGCATTCTGTCAATAAATGTCTTGTTTTTTCTTTTTTTGAAAAAGCATGGTTGAAGTTAGCACTTAGAAAATTGGGAAACTGATGGTGTGGGCTAACACTAAGATATTAGTGTGCAGGTGTTGACAAACAGGCCCCATCCCCTACCCACTCTCCCAGCCCCATCAAAGGCTGCCCTGCCTGGCCACACCATCCCAGCTCTTAAAAAAAAAAAAGCCCCACAATCACTGGATCCTACCAGGTGGTGGGGCAATCCGCACTGTCCCCCACTGCTCTGCGCTGCATAGGGGGCTCTGCTATGAGACCCATTCCCCTGCCTACTCCCAGCCCTGCAAATGGCTGTCCCACCCAGCCCCAGCACCCCGGCACTTTTTTTCTTTTAAAGTCCCACATTCATTGCCTCCTGCCAGGTGTGGGGGTGATCCCCACTGCCCTGTGCTGCATGGGGGGGTGCTCTTCCATCAGCTCCCAGAAGCCCCAACAGCTGCTGCAGCAGCTTGGGGGATGGGAGGTGCTCAGAGGGGCTGGAGGAGGAGATGGGGGATGGGGCCTGGTGGGGCTCCCCCCCATGGTCCCCTGCTCCCTACTTACTGGCAAACAGCTCCCTGCAGCAGTCAGTGGGGACTGTCCAAATCTCAGAATCTCTCTGAAGTTCTCCAAATCTTTTCCAAATTGATTTGGAGAGCTTTGAATTGAATCAGGCTGAATCTCCTCTGAATCGAATCCGCACCTGAAGCTTTGCAGAGCCGTACTAGATACCCTTTTAGTCTGGTCACCTAACTTGAATTCAAGACTATGTGTTCAGAGACAGAGTTCTCTTTGTAAGATTGAGAGCAATAAGCTTAATAAATAATGAGAGAGTGTAGAAAGGAAAGGGAGTTGGTTTTGATAAAAGCTTATCATTTTGAGGCCAGAGTATGTCCCTCTTTACACCCAAATGTTCAATAAAACTCTTCAGTGAAGTGCATTGCTTTTTGAAGTTGCTTGAAACAGCAAGGTAGGAAATGGGCATTGCACACTAGATGAATTTTACCTTTAAAGAGCCTGTAGAAATTAAAGTTGCTGAATTGTTTGCTTAAATTTACTGAAAAGGGGGAAATAAGCACGTATCTGGGGGATTAAGAGGTTGAGACTGATTCGAGTTTCATGCATCAAATCTCTCTACTTCTTTGAACCAAACTGAATATTAGGCAAAACCTATTTTAGATGTGAAACTTCAATGGACTGGGATATAGATCCAGGACAGAAAGCAAAGAAACCCTTTCAGCTACATCTAGTTTTCAAGACTTGTAATCCCAGTGGATAAACAAAATTCTGTTTAAAGTTTAGATAAATCTTGTCCTTGATTACATCAGTGGTTCAGAGTATGAATTTGATCAGAACTTCTATTAAAATTGTTTAAAATATCATTTACAGGTGGGGATCATTTTCCTTTTACAGGATCATTTACACAATATGTTAAAAGCTTAAATCATTACTTATCTGCAAGAGACAGTCTCAAATGGGTATTAGCTAGTAGGGCTGTGCAAAACTCCTGCATTTTGTTTTGGATTTGGCATTTTGGAGGGACAGTGTTTCATTTTGGTGTTCCATAGGGCTGTCGGAAGCAGCTGTGTTTTGTTTATTTTCATTTTGGATTCAGTGTTTCAGAGGGACAGTGATTTGTTTCAATGTTTTGAATCACTGTCCTGTTTCATTTTGGCAGAAACTGTTTCAGAGTTGTTTTAGAATTTCCACAGGGTTTCAGTCATAGGCTATAATGGAAAATCACAAAACCACCTATACCTTTGTAATTTCTTGCCTGGTTCCAATGAAACTTGTAGGGATGCTAGCTCAGTCTGAGACCATGAAGCCTGCCAAGTTTCAAGGAGAAGGGTGTAGGGGTTTCTGGGAAACTGCACCTCAAACTGTTCAGAGCAAAACTTGTGATGTGCGAGTGTGAAGGCAGAGTGGGATGAAAACTACAGGGATGGTAGCCCCTGATTAGGCCATGAAGCCTGCCAGGTTTCAAGGAGATAGGTGAAGGGTTTTTTTGGAAACTTCACATCAAGGTGCTGACAAGCAAAACTTGTGACATACGTGTGACTGTGTGTTAAGGTGCAGCAGGGTGAAAACAGCAGGGATGGTAGCACATGTTCTCACCCTCAAAACTCCACAGCAACCAGTAAGCCTTAGTCCTCTCAAAGATCTTACAGGTCTGGGCTTTCTCCAGCCAGGAAAGTGCAGTGGCTAGAGGTTATCAAGTACCTCCTCCTCCTACCTGACTTTCACCAGGGAGATTCATGGCCCTGGCATTTCTTGGGGATGCTGCACCACCTGCAGTCCTACCCAGGCCTCCTGACCCTGGCAGGGTGCAGTTTTAGGTCAGGCCCATCGAGATGTGGGGCCTTCTCCTTCCAGTATAGCTCCAGCATTTATACCTCCTAGTTCTTCCTAGAATGGGAACTGAGCAGGGGGATGTTCTTCCTCTGCTGGATGTGCTGGTGAGAAACTAAACTGCCACCTCCAGCTCTGAGAGTGGGGCATTAAATGGCAACTCTCATTATCACCTGTCCTGCCACATGCATAGTCCCTCATGTGGGCATGAAGGAGGCCTACCAGGTTTCAGACAGTGTGGTAAAGGGGTTTCTGTGAAGCTGCACTTCAAAATGCTGAAAGCAAAACTTGTGTCATGTGTGTTAAGGGATGTAGGTTGTAGCCATGTTGTCTAAGGACATAGCCCAGGCAAAGTTCTTAGGGTTAATCTGATATCATTTTATTAGACCAATGGACTAGTTGGAGAAATTCTTTGCAAGCCTTTTGGGTTAAAAACCCTTCATCAGGCTGAGGAAGCATCTAGCATCAGATGCAGAAACCCATGGACTCAATATAGACATTGGATTTATGATACACTACAACCTTCCTGACACCTCACTCCCCAGGTACCTCTCCATCTTTATCTGCTACATCCCCTTTCCACACACCCCCAGCCTGTCTCTCACCCCCTGATACCTCAAATTGCATTTTCACTGACTGGCTTTCTTGCCTGCATTGTATGCCAGTCTATGGCTTCTTTACTATTCACGTCATCCAGGAAGAGTACACACACACCAACTAGATGCTTCGGCAGCCTGATGTAGGGTTTTAAACCTGAAAGCCCATGCCTCGCAGATGGCATCCCAGGCAGCTAAGCTGAGCTCACCTGGAGCCTCACAACTCCACTGCAACCAACAAGCCTCAGGCCTCTCAAAGATCTTAGGGGTCTGGGCTTTCCCCTGCCAGGACTCTGTGTGTGTGTGTGTGTGTGTGTGTGTGTGTGTGTGTGTGTGGTGGCTGAAGGTTATAAGGTGCCTCCTACCCATTTCACCAGGGAGATCCTCAGTCCTGGCATTTCCTGGGGCTGCCTTACTGCTGGCAGTCCTGACAGGCCTCCTGACCCTGGCAGGGTGCAGTTTTAACTCATGCCCAGAACCTTGGGTCTCCTCCTTCCCCATAGCCCCAGCTCATACCTCCAAATTCATCCTGGCACAGGAGCTCAGCAGGAAGATGTTCTTCCCCTGCTGGTTGATGATGAAGTGAGTGCCCCCTTCATCTCTGCGAATGAAGCATTAAATGGTTTAAAAAAATGAAAAAAGGAAATGAGTACAGGCAGAGTGAGGAGGGTGGCACTCACTGCATCTGCAGGTGGAGCTTGGGGAATCCCAGCAGCAGGAGGTTCACCTTGAGGAACACCAGCTGCTCCACCAAACCAGGATTCAAGGACATGTGGTGGGGTGTCACAACATCTCTAGCAATGCTGAATGCCTCTCATTTGGAACACTGGATGGTGGACAGGATAGGTGTTCCCGGGCAACCATGGCCAGATCCTGCCACATATGGCTGCAGCTTGCCCACTAGGCCTAGGGGTCACAGTCCAGCAGCTCCATGTGCTTGATGAGATTAGTAGCCACCAAAACCTTCGTGCTACCTGTCCAAGGCTGGGGTTTTGTGTGTCTGGACCCCACCATGGAAGCTAGGCACTTGGGCCACATTGGCATGGAGGAAACTGGCTGTTGCTGGGAATGCTGGCATGGAAAAGTAGATCCCTCTCTTCCATGTCCCCTCACCTCTGCCCTTCTGCCTCCCTGACTCTGCTCACCAGCACCTCCATCCAGTGATTGAGGGTTTTGGTGCTTCCAGTGCACATGCTTCCCTTCACCCTCAGGTCACACATGCCCACCAGCATGTAGACTGTACTGGACCACAATGGATCCAGCCATTTTTTTTTTTTTTTGCCCTCCTTCAGCCACTTCACCACTGCCTGCACCTCTGGTGAAAGTGGCTTGCCCCAGCCAGGAACACTGATCCCCTGGAACTTCTCCACTTGGTTCTCAAGCTCCTTGACTACAGGGATAACCTGGCTAAGGAGGGTATCACGAGCACTGAAGGTCTCGGTGGCCTCAAGGAAGGGCTTGAGGATTAGCAAGATCTGAGAGATGGTATCCCACTCAGCCCTGTTAAGGGGGCTTCTGATCCCAATCTCCCCGAGCAAGGCCATCTCATGGATGGCCTTCTGTTGCTCCACCAGCCTTTCCAGCATCAGGTATGTGGAGTTCCACTGTGTCTCCACATCCTGGATGATTTTGTGTTGTGGAATGCTCAGCTCTGCCTGTTTGTCCTGCAGCATCTTGCTGCCCTTGATGTTCTGGTGGAAGTAGCCTGCCACTTTCCTGCATTTTGAAAAGACCTGGCTGGTGGTGCTGGTGCCATCACTGGCAGCCCTGTCCCCCCTCCAAGGTGTCCATGACTATGAGTTGGAACTTGTGTGCCACGTGGTGGATACCAACAAAGCTGGCATCACAGTCTGCCTTGACCACGGTGGCCCCATTGTCAGTGACCATGGACCCATGGGTGAGCTCACCCTGCCCAATGAGCACCCACCCTTACCATGCGGTTCATGGCCACCATGATCTCCCCTGCCATGTGGGACTCATCCATCACCTCAGCTTGAAGGAGAGCCTACTGATGGCCTAACTGATGGCACCAGTGCTCTTTGAAGGAGAGGTAGGCATGATCTCCATCTCAACTGTTCCAGATTTCCAAGGTGAAGTGCAAGGCCACCTGCAGACCTTGTACATTGCCCCTGGATAATACCTAACCTGTGGCCTGGTGGTTAGAGCACAGGGCATACTGATTCAAATGTGCTGTGAAGGGTCTTGCACCTGGGTTTCCTGTTTCTTGGACAAGTGCACTAACCACTAGGCTACTGGACTAAAGCACTGAAAAGGGAAAGTAAAGTCCTCCTGCAGCATTACCTTGTCTTCATTTCCAGGAAATGCTGCAAACAGAATAACTTCACATATGTACCAGCTGGAAAGCACCAACCCTCTGTGTCTTAAGCACCCATTAACTTGAAGCTTTGAGCCTGGATATCTTGCTTCCCAGCACAGTGCTCTAACCTGATTTAACCACCAGGCCTCAGGTTAGGCATTACCCAGTTCACTGTCCAGTCCTCCTCTTCAAGTTGAAACATTGCATCTTACATATAATATTCATTAGATAAAATGGATGGAGAGTAGTGGATAAGTTTTGCCCTGTACTGGAAGCAAGGGTCCAGACTAGACCCAGGACCTCTTCCATCCAAAGCAGGATCAGTCCTACTGAGCTACCCACCTTCTGGTTTGTAATCTTCCTGGCTTTAAATCTCTCTCTCTGTATCTCTTTTCTGTCCAATGGGCAGCTATAATGTAGGGTGTATACTGGGGTGAGGGTACGGTATCGTGTAGTTTTCAAGCTGTACTGCAGCCCTTAAGAGCACATCTTAGTCCCTAAAGAAGCCACATGGCACTTGTGAGCCCAGGGTTCAATTGCAAACTGTGTAAGTGCCAAAAATAACATGTAAATGGCAACTATCCAGCCATATAAGTGTGTAAAGTGAAATAAAGTTTTGCCCTCAGCTATTGGCATCTTTATGGAATGTTAATTAAACTTTGGAGGTTCAGTGTGCCAGACTATTGGTCTTCTGAACTAAGATGGTGATAGTGGGTGAATTGGGGCCAGAATGAGCATAAGGGCTTAAACTGCTGTTTGGAGCCCTTCCCCTAGTAAGGTGGAGTCTCCAATAATATAAAAGGAAAGGCAGTCCAGAAATGTAGAGAGCTTCTGGTCCCATCCATCAGTGTTGATGGTAGTACAACGGAGATTTGAATTGGTGTTAATTAGGAGCTCTGTTTTTCAATGACCTCAGCAGTGGGATAGTGTTGGTCACTCAGGTCAGTCACATGGTGAAGTATACATACTTCTTCTTGGAAAGCCTATGTGGCTGCCATGTAATGAGTCTAAATGGGGATAAAAATAAGGCCAAAAGTGTCTTTCTGGATAAAAAGGATCCCCTGCGTATTGTGGAGAACAACCTTTACCTTCCTGTGCTATCAGTAGTTTTCCTCTGCCTTACTCTTGTTCATAAGCAGCTCACAAAGGAAGGTGATGTAGTGGGAAGCTGTGGCCTAATATCTGAAATTAATATGTTTCTGCCTTCTGAAGTTGTGTGGACATCAGTCTTGCATTGTTCACTTCCAATAGCTTTACAAGTACTTGTAGTTGCACTCTAATCAAAGCCATAATAAAATTGAAATTAGGATTTGAACTTGAACATTACAGAAGTCCCCAAATGGCTCTTATTTCTGTAGCAGACTTACGTTTTGAGCTCTGGATGAGTCCTGGGCTCAAGATTCTGTAATTCCAATTGGTGGATCCCATTCACCAATCAGAAGCAAGACAGGATAAGCAAAGCCACACCCTTTCCCCAAAGGGAGGGGACAAGGAGCAATCCGTATCTGGTTTGACACTATGCCCTTCCAGGTCCAGAGAACTTTGGGGGTGGAGACCCTGAAGCATACAAAGGGAGAGCGTGCTTGGTATGCTGGGAGGGAGCAGCATGACAAGGGATGGAGAGGAGAGAGGAGCTCTGGAGATGACTGTCCTCAGGACCCCACCTGAGCCTCAATGGTATGTGGGTCAGCTCACAGTGCTCAGGCTCTAGAAGCTGCTTGAGATGGCTTGAGTCTGTAAACATGGCAAGTGGCTGGGTAGGTGGTGCATGGATTGGCACATGGATAGCTGGCCCTGGGAGCAGCTTGAGGCTGTTTGGGTCCCACACAGTGTGCAGACCAGCACACAGATAGCTGGCTCTGGGAGCAGCTCAAGGCTACTTGGGTTATACAGAGTGCATGTGGACAGCTGGCCCTGGGAGCAGCTTGAGGCTGCTTGGTCCCCACACATGGAGTGCTGGCCTTGAGAGCAGTTCGAAGATGCTCAAACTAGCCCTGGCTCTAGGCTGAGTAACTGGAGCCGCACAGTATGGCTCCACATTAAACTAATAGAGCCCCGGTGTCCAAAGCAGAGCCCAGGAAAGGGAAGGACCTCCAGTGTGAGGCTAAGGAACCAGAGCCAGTAAGGGCTCGGCTCCTGTGGGAGCACCTGGGGTGCCCAGTGCAGTGCACCAGGGCATTGAGAGGAGCCAGAGGCACCACTGGAGGGAGGCCCTCATGGGACTGGCCAGCAGGAGATGAGTCATGGCTGCTTTAGAGCAGGAGTGGGAGTTGCTGGGGGAGCAGGTCCCACAGGGTTGGTGAGCTTGGGAGAGGAGGGTCTGCTGTCTCCACCCTCCTCCATTGTAGGAGGGGGTGTATCCACATGCCACGGCCCTAAAGGGTGAGGGGCTCTGGGGAACACCCCACGGGGTGCTGAGTGCACCCCCATACTTTGTGATTGTTGTTTTGTATTGTAGAGGTACTCCACAGGGATCTTTACCTTAGGTAAAAGGAGTGTTGCTGCAGAGCAAATGGGGAAGGAGAAGTAAAGAAGGAAAAATATACTCAGTTACCACCAGTTTGACTAAAAAGTTATTTATTGCTAAGTAGATGAAATGTATAATGACACTAGTAGTAATAGACATGCAAAGGAAAAACAAACACAAACAGTTACAGTATTACCCTGGTTTCACTAAGTATTTGGGGAAACTTAGCTCAAGCTTACCTAATACAGTTCAGGTTCAGAAAACTATGCTGAGAGAGAGAGAAGAGAAAGGGAGAGTGAGCTGGGATCTCACCAGTCCAAGGCACTCGGGCTGCAAAGCTGACAGGTCAAAGTTCTCAGCACGATCCTTGAAGGGAGATGATCTGCCTCCTTCAGCCTCTCCAGAAGAAAGCGGGTGGTGTCAGCACACACACTGCTGCTTCTTTTACAGATTTTTATACCCTCAGTTCAGCTTCTTTCAAGCATTCTCAATAGTGTAAATCAAATTCTCTTTTCTATTGACAAGGGGTTATCTGGTTGGAACATCTCAAGAAACTGATTGATACTCAGGAAACACATACTTAGGAGCCAGCTTGACATTCTTATGGATAGCAGATATACTTGATGGGACATTGCCTGGTGTCTTCAGAAACAATAGATAGCTTTCAGCATCAGGGTTTTGGATTTTTACTTGCTGTGAACAAGCCTCAGCTTAGCATGGCTTTTCCAAATCTTACTATAGTCTTTTAACAGACTTAAGGCAATTATTGGAGTGTTCGTAACCTTTTGTGGAGAGGACTTCCACCAGCAGTCTCTGGAAAAGTATGACAACACTAGTGGACAGGGCTCCAATGGGCTGGACGCTGTGATGAACCCTGTACCATTGTTCAAATGTTGTCCATACCCCACTGACTCAGTCTATTGCCTCAGCATTCCCTAACCGGCAACCAAGTTTTAGCCAATTAAGTTTACATAGGCCTCCCATAGTGGGACCGGGGAATGTACGGCCCAAGATGCCTATTAAACTTACTTCTACTTAGAGGTGTGTGGGGGGGGAGGAAAAGTCCTTCGTAAATCCAGATTAGAACTGGTCTGATAAATGCTGAGCTGGGTGTGAGGGTTGATTAGCATTTGGAGCACAGATTGCCCATCATGCAGTGCTCCCCTGCTTTGCTGATCCCAGAATTCACTGCAGTCTGCTTCAGGCTTTCTGTTCTCCATCTCTCATGTAAATGACTGGTCATCTGGTTCCATCTCAGATGCAAATGAGACCTAGGGCAGTTGTTTCACTTTTGTCACCCTTATCTGGAGGGTTTTAGGTGTGTCTCTCACTGCATCTTAATCAGTTTCTCTTTAGGTGGTAGGGGGGGGAAATTCTTTGTGAGTCAGACAGTCTGTGTCCTGTGTCAGGGTTCCCCAAGGACATGGAGCTCACACAGGACTATTCTGACAAATACTTACTACAAAATATTGGGAAAGTGTGGTTCTTCACTTAGCTTGGCCCATCACTAACAAGGATAAATGTGAAAACTCAAATAGCTCTTCATAAAATATTTTTCACTCCACAATAGGCAGTGATCTGGTACTCTGTATTTTGGTAGAAACCATGGCTTGATCAAGATACTGTTGGTAAAATATTGGTTTCTTGAAACCCATGCTTATCTCATGATCCATTTATCCTATTTCTAAGACTGCAGTCATCTGGCAGGAACTTTTTGTGTTAAGACGGGTTGTCAACCAGGGGTTCGTATACCCCTGGTGGTACTTTGAAAGGTCTCAGGGTGTACGTGGAGGCACAGGAGCAGGGCCGGGGTGGGGTGAGAGCAGGGCCACACAGATGCTGCGCTTCCACTTCATCTCTCACCACGCCCCCCGCTCCATGTCTGGCTGCTCACCAACCTGCCCCCAGGAGTACACTTATTAAAAAAGGTTGAACACCCCTGTGTTAATACATACAGAACTCTCATTCTCTTCAGAAAATGCAACTACTCATGGTTATTCCCCTTCTCCTCATATCTTCCTTGCATACTGTGGCTGGAAAAAGCATGGAGCATAAACTTTTCCTGCACATCAATTGCTATTTTCCTACTATTAGAAGTGGGGGGAAATGGAGCAATTGATCTTTTAGAAGTCTGAATATAGGGTTGGGTGAGTGAACAAAGAATAGTCAGATGATGTCTCCAACAACTTGTCCTTCGGGGCTGGAGATGTGAAGAGACTTTTTGCTATGGAGAAATGATACATATGCGGAATGATATATACCTGAATACATGGGAACACTGTTAAACAAGCTAAAAAAATGGAAATATACCACAGATCAAAAGAAAGATCCTTGTTGCAGCTTAAATCTTATCTTTTGGGATTTTAATGGCTACCTGAGTAATCCTACTTCTGTATTTAATATACTATTGCCAATCCCAGCTGTTCAAAATAAATAAATTGCCTGCAGGGTCTTCAGGCTGTAATAGAAATACAGGTTCATTTTGTGATTGTTATACCCACATTACACCTTCAAGTGGTACTTGAAAGAAGGATCCTTGCATTTAGTGTAAGATATCATGCGTCCCTGCAGGGCATAGGTAGGTGAAGACCTTGACCATTTTACCTAATCTGGAAAGGCTCATCAGATGGCTAGGGTGCCTAGGGGAATGCAACTTGTATGTACACCATAAGTTTGCAAACAATGGTGGAAAAAATGGTTGTCTTCCAGTTTTCTTTTCTCGGCCTAATGTACACAAGTCAGACATCCTTTTCTGGCATCTGCAAAAGTAAGGGCACAACAGAGAAGCAGAGGGATCACGTCCAAGGTAGTGATTCAAAGGCACATCAAGTTCAAGGGACTTCTACTGACAATGTTAACATTTAAAAATGATCTTAAAGAGTCCTATATGTAAACTGTTCATTAAAGTTGCTGGAATAAAGATTTCTCTGTCAAGTGTTTTCCCCATCCATAATGTTCACAGCTCAGGGATAATTCATCCTTCAATCCTTCTCAGAAATCCATCCATCCTTCCCTCCCCCCCTCCACAACTTGCTGTACATTTTGATTGATGATGAATCAGTGAAACATTTTTCTTTAGCTACCTTAGTGTGGTATTATATTGCTAGCAGCATGTGGCTCTCTCTCATAATTGATTATGCTGTGCTTGTCCCTATATTCTAAACCCTCTCACTATGTTCTTGCAGCTAATGAAGAAAATGAATAAATTGTACAGCCTGGTCAATCCAGCTGTTGAAGACCAAGAACTTGCAACGTTGTCAATTTTTCTATTCATTGTCCATGGGACCTGCAAGAATAGGGGGGAAGGGAGCATAGAAAAAAAATCACAGATAAGGCATATGATTACAATAGATACCATTTAATGGGCTCTGTAATGAAGCAAAAATGCTGCGGTTCGTTTCTCGGGAGGCGAAGAACTCTCAGACACACTATTAGCAACACAAAAGGTATATTTGCAAATAGGGTCAGAGTGAAGACAAAAGACCACACTCTGCCCTCAGGGAAAACTCTCAGCTGGCTTTTATCCCCTCTCTCCTGGGCACGTGTGCAGAAGCAGGAACTCTTACAACTTATTTCCGGTTCATACAAACATATATGTAAACATGTCGCTTCATACGTCCCATGTGCATTATAATTAACTACTTAAGTATGCGGGGCGGATAGGCTTATATGCATTAGCTAATCACGCATGCTTAGAAAAGCTCTCCAGGTTACCAAAAGTTCAAACCCTCTCTCTGTCTCAAGTACACAATTATTAAAATGGCAATTTCTCTTATCTACATGAGAAAGCACAGGGAGTGTGATTTAGTGTAACAAAGAGATAGTAAATTTGCCAAAGAAGAAAAGGGAGTGATACCTTAACACAAAGAGCCCTTGGTAGTTTCTTCCCCCCCCCACCAGGCACGAAATGCCAGCTGTGTGGTTCTAACACCACTCTATTTACTATACATTTTTAATAATATTTCTAACAGTAACCTCAGTCTGTACCCTCTTCTCTAAAACTGGTGTAAGGTGAGGGCACATCACAATGATGCAATCACTTTATCCTTTGAATCAGTAATTGCTTATAACAGTAGTCTTGCTGTAGGCAGTGAAGAATGCACAAGTCTAACCAACAAAAACAAGTGATCCACTAATGGTCACATTCCATCCTTGCCTTTTTAAATAAGTCTCAAATTAATGTCAAGGGGAACTGTATTTATACATGCATTTGCAGGACCTGGGTTCTAATTAGAGGATGGCTGAACATTTAACCAAGCCACACAGGAAAGTGAGAGAAGTTCTTAGTAGACAGAGAAAAGGTAATAATGACAGACACCAAAGAAGATATACTAAACTTTAAACTATATTACAGATGCATGAACTAAATAGAACAAGATCCACACTCAACACTCAAGCTAAACTGAAATAATTTCAGATCTTTCAAAAAAAAATTTGATTTCTGTTTTTTAATTGAATTATCTCACTGCTTTCATGGAATGGAAACAGAAGAGATGAAATATACTAGCCCAGGCTGTGTACAGATATTCAAATGATCAGGGAGAATTGTCCCAGGTTTGTTTTTCTGGTAGAAAGACTTACCAGGAGACTGCCTAACAGACAACTGAAAGCTGAGCCCCTGAAGAGTAGACAGCTTGCAGTGCACACATCTCAGCATGTTCTTCAGGCTCCCTCAGTCTGTCTGGAGACAAATGGCAGCAGCATACAGGGCAGTGCTGAATGGCTGACCCCAGACTGCTTGGGGTCAGCTTGTGTCTCCTGCAGCACAGTATGAGGATTGTGGAGGGGGCTTGTTAGGAAGCTGAGCTCCCTGCTCATCTGGAGTGGTATAATTTAGCAAGCAACACAATGTCTCCCTGGGAGTAAGTGAACGTGGGGCAGGGGAGAATTGACAACATGTAGGGGGTGCATGCAGGTGGACGTGCATGCCTTGAGCTTGGCAGTGCACCCTCTGCAAAAAGTGCTGCCAACGCTGCAAGCGGCACCTGTGGGCAGTTGCCGGTCACCACACCCTCCCTCACTGCTGATACTGCCATCAGTGTCCGTGGGCGGTCACTGATCATCACTGGCCACCACTGACACTGGGTGGCCACCTGCAGGAGCTGCCCACTCGCTGCCACCATGCTGCTGCTGCCACCACTGCTGCCTGTGGGCAGTTGCTGTGCCCTCCCAGCCTCTGGGGACATGCGGCATTCATGAGGGGGAGGGACAAAGCACCCTGGGACACTGGAGCACTGTGCTGTGGCTTCTCTCAGAAGAGAACATGTACTGACATTTAACCCTGGTATTGCCAGGTTATTTTTCTCCTGGAGTGGCTATTTTTGCTCTAGGAGAAAAATTCTGAATGCATGTACATCTATGGTTTCTCTTGGGAGGGCACTGACTCTCCCGAGAGAAACTGAAGGTCTGTACATGGCCCCATTTGAAACAAAGTAGTCATTGAAAACTTCCTTGAAAGATGGCACTCAAGGACTTGACCTACTAAAGAGCTTCAGAAAAGCATCAGAGAGCATTTGAACGATGAGGTGAATCACATAATTCTGCCATCTTGCTGCTGCTCATCACTAGAGGCTCATTCCCTTTTGGTTGTCAGTCATATTCAGGTAGCTGACTGATTGTATTTAAATTGCTCAGTCTTCACAAATGTATCAGTAACCCAGCTAAATTCTGAAGGAGCTGTCTCATGGGATATTTCTTTGCCAGAGGATAGTAGATATATATAGACATATCTGTCAATACCTAATTAATTGAAAAACATCAGTAAATAATATTCTAGAATATGTAACATTATTCATGGGTTTTATTCATGGGACCAATAATGTTTGATTTTGTTGAGCACGTTAAATTGCTTTCTTTGTGGAACTCCTTATATCAGCTCCTAACCAGATTTCTTTTGAGGAGCTGGAATTTCTAATGGAAAGTAAATGGGTTATATCTTTAGAAGGACTATCTGAACATCTGTGAAAACAGTGTAGATTAAGTTTCAGCTGGCAAGACGGCTGGTGGTTTAATCTTCAGAGGGAATATGATCCCCATAGTAGTTTTACTCTTTCAATTAAAGTAATAAAACAATAGTTAGTGCTTCAGAAGCATAGTTTGAGGGGGTTTTTAACATTTTAAAGTGTCTTTTTGATATTTTTTAAACAAATTATTGACTTTGACTCCCTCCAAAGCAAAACTGTCCTTTCAATAGTTCATATGGAGTAATTTTTATGGGCCATGCTGCATTTGATGTTAATTGAAAGAGAATCTGGAAAAGGAAATTTTACTAAAGGAGGTAGTTTGCCATATTTTCCTTTTATTATAAAATTGGCAGTAGGGAAGCTTTCTTGATAAAGAAGTGCATCATTGCAGGAAACAGGAAATTTGGGAAAATGTAAATGGGTATAACAGGAGTTGCAAAACATATGTGTGACAATGTAATTTTCCAGTTTAATGACCAGATGGGCATATTTGTTGTCTTTGGTTATACTGATGCGCCAACTGGAACCTTATACTAGGGAGTATATTCAGATGCACATGGCTTTGACTCCTTTTACAGAGAAGGTCTGATGTAAAACCATTTATGAAGTTGTGGTATTTCTTGTCTGCTACAATCGAAACCAAAACAGCATCAGGTAAAAGTTACTTTCCCCCTGGTTTATTGGTAGCTCAAATAATAGTAGGCTTGAACCTTAGTAGGTATAAAATCAACAGAACTCCATTGACTTAAATGAAGCTGTGAGGCCTTTAATGAAACTATGGACATTTAACAAGGATTTAACAAGATACGTATATAAAGATGTAACCATAAAAGTTCCTCAGACCTGAAGAAGGATCCATTGTTTTTGAAAACTTGCCATGTGACAAAAGAATGAGACGTGCAATAGGAGGCCAGCCTGCCTAGACAGCAGTCGCTTCATTGAGTTCAAACTCAGTAAGGAATCCTACAGCAAGTGGAAACTTGGTCATAGTACTAGAGAGGAGTACAAGAATTTAAGATTTTGAAAATTAGCTGGTGGGGCTGGTACAATGGGATTGGCCATACCTGTATTCAAAAGGTATAGTATAAAAAGAATGATATTGTTGCTATGAAATATATATGATCTAGAGAAAAGTGCAGGTTTACATCTAGAGAATTTATTATGATCTAAAGGATCAGGAACGCATGTCAAATGTTTGGATAGACAGGTGAAGCAAGCTTGACTCAGCAGAGAACAAGAAGATAAAAAAATAGCAACATATTTTCAATAATTCAGATAAAAACTCTGGTGAAGAATTTTACTTTTATAGAAATTCTTTGAAACAGTGCTGACAGCCTCAATAAGAGAGATCTCTGGGATTCTTGAACAGTTTCAAACAGGGAAGAATCCTTTCTGCACCTTTTTATGTTGAGCTGGAGTCAGTTAGACATTATAAAATACTGCAGCTTTAGAGAGAACAAGTACGTATTCTAACATACAGCTTGTTTTATTATATCAGCAGTCATTAATGTTATAAGTCCCTTTCCACACCTCCATTACATCCCTTCTAGGGCAGAAATAAGTTGCAATAGAATTTAAACAAACAGGCCCCAAATAATGTATTCTAATAAAGTTAGTCTCTATGCAAGGCATAGAGCACCCTTGTAAAGTTTTAGTTTGGTTTGGCTTCAAGTAATAATGGAAGACTTGAGTTACTGGTGGCTTTTGCTGAATCAGTTTAAATATTGTGAACTAAAACATCAGATAATAAAGCACTAACTGGACATGTTCTTGAATTGAACAGGAAGCTGAAAAAGACAGTAGGACAGAGATTATAGCATGGAGAGTCAGAAATCTGTGTGCGAAGCTTATCAGTTTTGTTTCCTGTTAAGGTATATTTTGTTTTTCATGCTGCATGGAGGGGAGGAGGGGGTATATGTTTTTACTTACAAGTCAATGGGGATACGTTATTAATTTGTTTCTTGTTACCAGCCCCATCACATATGTCCTGAATGGACTAGATACCAAAGTTTGGTGTTTTCCATCGAGCAGCTCTGTCTGATAGATGAATCATTCAGCTTGGTCTTTCCACATATTTTTCAGGATAAAACACCTTCATTGTCCTCTAAAGCATTTTAACAACAAGCTCCTTGGGACAGCAAGAGTGCTAATGACCTATAACTGCCTTTTGATAAATTATCACCATTAACCACAACCAGTGATAAACTGCCTTGTGCAACCTGTTTAAGAGCCAACTCAGACTGCAGCTGTGAATCTCATTAGGTTACTTTTTCCTTCTTAAAAGTCCACCTCCTCTTTTTAATCTTTGTCTTGTATTTATAAATCAATTCCTATTGTAGGAGTGCATTATACAATTAAAAAAAATATTGTGCAGCTGCATTAATCAAAGGAATACTGTGCTGAAGGAAATGTCAGGACTAATAGCTTATCTTGAAGCAGTCAGTGATCAGTGACAGAAAAGCTGCTTTCAGCTAGTTTGAATGGTTTCAGTGACAGTAATTAAGAGATGCAGTACCTTTTAGAATGATAGAGTGAGGAAAAAAGTACTGAAAGCAGTGCTGCAGCAGCAGCAGCAGACAGGCAAGGCCCAAATGCTTGATATGTTTCAAGGAGCCTGGTCCATGAGATGTTTGACCTGTATCTTTTGCTAGCTTGGATACATTATGGCCAGACAGACAAAATTGAAGCTCACTTGCAGATAGCTTTAAGTCTTAAAGTAAAGTATCTGTCAGGTGCTCAAAAAAAACCAGCAAGGGGTAAAGGGCCTTGAGCCAACCAGCACCACTTTGACACAGCTGGGCCTCTCCACTGACAGAATGGCTGAAGGACTATAGCCCTTATTCATTACTTGCTGAAGTCAATACAAATCCATTAATGAGTTTAAGATCAGAAATTATAGCTGAGAGACATTAAGACAGCTGTCCTTTGCCCTCCATCAGGGCAACTGCCAGCACCATACAGAAGTAGCACCCGTTGTTACTTTTGTTGTCAGTAAAGGATAGCATACCCCGCATTGAGGATGCGGGGTTCAAGAATTGAATGTAGGCAGGAGATGCATTTGATGTTGCTATGGAGCCTAGCCATATCTGAGCATCAGCCAAAAGCCTGGCGCTCATTTATTAGTGCTTACCTCAGTTCACTAGCATTATGATAAATGCCCACGGTCCATTCCAGATGTTGACTGGAACCGCATCTTTTAGCATCATGTGTACTTGCTAAGTGATAGATACTCTTTTGCAGTCATGGTTGCTATCTACAGATGGTAATACCAGTAAAAACCTAGGGATGACATGACAACTTTCCTCCCTTTTCCCAGCCCCAGCAATTCTTCTTCCCAGTGAACCCACATAATATCAGCAAGACACAAGTAAGCATGACTTGCTGAGCTCTGTGAGGAAAATCATGAGCAGCTGTGTTTGGGTTCAGTGAATTATTAGAAAAGCCACTCCACTGAGGGTGTCATCCATCATGGAATTCTACTTTCATCCATTATTCAAATGAGAGGTCCACACACTGTGCCCCAAGTTCATCAATGTATTAGTTTGACTGTAGAAAAGAGAGGCACCAGGGAATCATACAAGCAGTTCCTTGAACAAAGCTAATCATTGTGAACTGCTTGTATGATTCCCTGGTGCCTCTCTTTTCTACAGTGGCTTTAGACAGAATTGCTTAGGGCAAAGTTCTGGAAAAAGCATCAAAACTGATGCTATGTCTCCAGAGTCCAATTTGTGAGGAAAAGTCAAGGGAATAAAGAAAAGACTTTAGGGTGACCTAAAAACAGCTGTCAAAATTAGGAAAGTATTTGATAAAGGTAATAGTAAAGAGTTGTTCTTGCTGATGTAGCCCTTCTCCAGCTGAAGGGTATTGTTAGCTGGCAGTTGTGCTGTGGGGGAACTGCAGACTGCTCAGTTTCCCTCCATCCCTATAGAACTAGGCCAGGACAGTCAGGGGACTTAACTATATACAAATTTATTTACATTAAGTTATCACAAGGAAAAGAAACATGGATGTAAACATACATACTACAAACACACACGCGCGCGCGCACACACACACACACATATATAAGATATCTAAACAAATAACATAAACAATACCCTCTGGGTAAATGTCATTAAACCTTATACCAGTGCTCCAGATACAGGTAAGTCAGAAGTAAGTATCTGATCTGAAACTAATAAACCCCAAAATAAACATAAATAGCTAACAGATAAACAATAGATAAGTATGGGTGAACAATAAATAAGCCACAAATAAATACAAGTAAACAACAGGTGAAATAATAGCAACAGGGGGTCGCAGGAGAGCCCTAGGACTCTACTCATCTACCAATTTACAAACATGAGAGTTCACAAAATATAAGGTATGCCATCACACCGCTTATGGTGCAAGAACCCCAATTATAAACTTAATCCCAAGGGGAAACCGCAATGGCCTTGGGCTTTTCCCAAGCCCTACAAAGGAAGCTGGTAACTTTAGGAGGGCCCTCCCAGCGGGATCTCCATTTTCAGGAGACCTTAGCTAACCAGGGGGGACTCACCCTCCCCTATGGGAATCCTCTTTTCCCTGCAACTCATGGCTCCCAGGCCTGGAGGGTAGCCCTCATCCTCTGTGCCAAGCTGCTTTCTCACCTGCAGTGGGCTTTTGGGGGGGTTGTTGTCCCATGGAACAGGACTCCTCTATGCAGAGCTTCTGGGGCCTTTGGCTTGGCCCTGCCAGATAGCTCAGTAGCCCAAGCACTGTCTGGGTTCCTGGACTTAACCTTTTGTTATGGGTCAGAGGCCTGGGCTGCCTTGTGCAGCACCAGGTTCGGTCCGCTCCCAGACCCTCTATGCAGTGCTGCCTGCACTGAGCTTCCAGCCTCATTCTGGCGGTTGAGGACCTGAGCCACCCAAGCACTCCAAAGATCCTACTTCATGCACGGGCTTGTGCACCATGTGTCTGGCCGCATGCTAGAGGTTGCAGGCCTGGGCCACCTCATGTAGCTCCCAGGGTCTGGATGCCATGTGCCATGCTGCACACTGAGAGCCTAGCTGCTGGAGCTGTCCAACATTCCTCGCTGATGGCAGTCTTCAGGGGTGCTTCTGGGCTACTGCTTCACCCTGCTGAGCAGCTCTCCTCAGCTCTTGTAAACCCCGCTCTTCTCTCTTCTCTGTCCTGGATATGTCCCACTCATGCTGGGCATGCAGCTCCTTTTATATGCTCCAGGGCTCCGCCGATGAAGTTTTCCTGACCTGAGTGTTGCGGTCTTCAGTCTGGTCTGGGGGCAGAGGGGTGGGGTGGTGTGACTTAACTCCTTTCGCTGCCTCCTGATTGGTGGATGGGCTCCACCAATCAAAACAGTAAGATTTCAAGCCTGGGACTCAACCCATGCTCCAAAAGGCAAACCTGCTACACTGGTTTGGTGGCTTTCAAATCTCTTCTTAACATTTTCTGTATGCTATCCACAAAAACTTAACACAATTAGGTTGCTGGTATGTATGTGTGACTGGTGCTCCTCAAGCTCTTCAGCATAATCTCATTGTGATTTTACACTTCACCTCTCCTTCCTTGTTTGTTGTATCTGCTTGTTATTTCTCATTTGTTGTTTGGATTTTAAACTCTTTTATGGAGGGATACATTGCTCTTTATTCAGTGATTAGTACTATGGAACTGGTGTCTGGTTAATAGTATATGCTGGTACAGGATAAACAAAGTAGGGGTTACCTAAAATTGAGAAATTTATAGAAAATAGTGGCATGGGTTAACCATTTCGAAGAGAAGGTAATAAGACTGGAACTGGGAACATAAACACTATGTATAATTTATATATACACATAGACATATACCTTCTGGTTCTGGTTTAATTCTTCGGAAAGCATGTGTAGGTTTACCTTGCTTTATGCTGTACACGCATTCTTGGAAAACAGTGCATAACTCAAATTTTCATTAAGGGAACCCACTTTATAATGTAACAAAAAGAGTTATGTTCCAAGAACTTGGCTGTACTAACCCCCAGACCAGTTTCTACCACATTTACAAGACAATTTTGGTTCTTACCAACAGCAGACAGAATATACAAGCACAGGGCAATATTATAATAGGGATGGCAACTACAGAAACATGTGTTGCAGACAATGAGTGAGGAGCACACATCCACACAGGAGACTATATTTTGGTGTGTGTCACACCCACAATGCACGGCACAAAGCTGCTGATTGCAGGCTCCCAGCACACTAGCCACACAAGAATGAATTTATCTTGCATATAACAAATTTTTCATATAAAAAGGGTCATTGCATAAGAATGAATTCACACATACAAAATGTGCATAAGGTGAGGGAAACCTGTAGTCAGTGTAAGCACACAGGCATAGAGATACGGATGAGATTTCAAGGGAACTTCTAAGTACAAAGTTAATTTAAAGGATAAAGAACAAAGGCACATCCAGACAATTGCACACGTGCAGTTTACGGTGCCACAATTAGCAGTGTGGCATTTTTTTGGCACCAGGAGATCACACTGTCAAAAAAACCTGCACCAGAAAAAAGCAGGGTGGTGCATGCTGGCAGCATCATATACTGCCTGCTACTTGAGCCTGGTCAACCAGAGCCATGCTCCAGCTGCCAGCCAGGCTCTGTGCACCGAGATCACCACCACTGGAGCCCTGGGAGGCCCCCAGAACTCCAGGTGAAGCTGCTGGGGCCAGCCCAGGTGCTGGTCCCAGCCTCACTTACCCACTCAGGGCAACTTTCTGTGTGCCAGAGCACGCATACAGAGGTGTTCCCTTGGGACAAATAGGGAATGCATGTTCCTATTCATGAGGATGTGCCCCTAGATCTCAGAACATGATCCTTAATTTTAAAGCTCCTCAGCCAGGCTTTCCTTTTGCTTTGGAAATCCAGCTATATTTAGGAAGGCAGTCAGGCAGGTCATGGTGATTCTTCTTTGCCCTTGATTGCTCACTAGGCTAAACTATTTATTCTTTTACCTAAAGCGTCCTGTATATCTTTCTCAGTGTAAACATGAAGCCTATTCTGATGCTAGCATATAGTATGTATGAAGTATGTAAATACTTAGATTTGCATAGTATTTGAAAAAAAAATTATATTTGAAATCATTATACAGTGCTAGCTATTTTTGCCATCCTAGAGGGAAATGTGAGAGCTCAGTGGGGAACTGGTAACTCCCCTGTACTGCTAAACTATGAATTACCAATGACAGCATGTTTTCAACATAAAGATGCTTCCCTGACCTTGGAGAATAAGGTGAGAGAAGGATACAGGGAGTTTTATGTGTGATTTGAGAAGAGCAAAAAAAAAAAAAAAAGAAGTAGAAGTACATAGGAGCTAAGATGTTTAGGGCTCTGCAAAAGAGAAGCAAGAAGTGTATTTTTAATAAAGAGGGAGAGGGAAAGCCTTTAACAACATTTGAAGGCACAGCTAGATATGGTCAGAATGAATGGTAAGATAGATTAACTTCAGAGAATTAAATGTAGAATTTTATCCAATGCATACTCACCTTCAAATCCTTTCTGTGTGTGTGTCATATTTGACCAGCTTTAAAAAACCTCATCTTGAATTCTGTTGCCATCTTCATAAAGAAATGTGTCATACATCTACTGAATGTGATTAAATCATGTGAGCCACTGTAAGGAGAAATCAGCGATGTTTTAGATTCTCTTCAGGTGCTTCTCTGGTTCTTTTTTGTGAGACATCCGGTCAGCAGAGACATATCTCTTATTTTCTCTTTAAAATGTTAGCTCAATAGTGCTGTCACTTGTATTTGTAATTAGAGGGTTTTTTATAGCCACATACTTACTCAAATCCCCCTTCTGATTCCCCCTGTCTTCCCCCGCTCTAACTTCCACCACACATTTCAGGTGGGCAGGGGAGGGGAATGTGAGCTGCTTTCCACTGTCCTATTTCTAATAGCCTCTATTAGCCTTTATTATGAAGTGTTGTCTGTGTGTCCCTCAGTGAAGCAGGGTAGGCTGCATATTAGAGACTTGTGGTCACTTCTGACCCAAACAGCACTCAGAAATCCATAGAGAGAATTTCAATTACCTAAACAGTATGTTTTGCCTCGTTTTCTTCTTATTCTAGGGAGTGGCATCAGTATTACAAACTGTTAATTGTGTTCTCATCCAGAAAGCCAAAAGGCTTTTTGGAAATAGCTGTATGTCACAGAGCAAAAGAACTGTCCTGATTAGGAGTTGCAGCCAATATTCTAATTTCCTAAATGGCAGCCATTAAATTAATAAGTTAGGTAGTCTGTGCTGCCACCTTTTCTTTCACTTTATACCTGCTGGAAGGTTGATAGGATATACAATTTTGTGCATTGGTTCCATCATCATCATCAGCAGTACCTCAATACAAGGATGACAGTCTTCCAGTAAATGGGGGAGTCATTGCAGTTGTTCCAACTTAAAAGTGAATTGTTGAGTGAGTTCCGACAGATTTTCTGTAAAGACTAAGGGAAGGAGATGTAAAAACCACTGGGGATTTTCCTTTCAGGCCCCCAAAAGTGAAAGAGATTTGGAAATTAAAAAAAAGTCCAAATTGAACATTTGGACTTTTTCTCAGTCAAGTTTGTTTTAAATTGAGATGTGACTGGGGGTGAGGGGAAGTAGCTGAGGGGAAAGAACACTATGGATCTTGTTCATATTCAATTCAATTCAATTCAATTTAATTCATATTCAAAATTAAACTGTTAGCAAATCCAATTTTACATCTAGGGGTAAAGATGGGGGTCAGTCTATGCACTGTTACAAGCCTTCGCAGAAAACAGTTGGCTGATGAGTTCAGCCAACCATAAGTACAGTATTCACACACAGTAGCAGTCACTAAGTAAAGCAAACTGAAAAACATTTAGTTGGCAAAAAAACTCAGTTCGAAATGAATGTGAGATCTTTCACAGAGTCTGAAAGCCTCTACCAAAGAGCTCTGGGGTTAAGGTAATCACTAGGACTATGTGAATAGGGAACTGTTCGATTCGGATCCAGATTCAGCCAATTTAGATGCCGGTGATTTGATTCGGAGCTCTGAATCAGTTTTCCACTTCGATTTGGCTGAATTGGCTCTGAAGCTTCAGAGCGAATTCGGAGATTCGGCCATAGAGTGTAATGGGGAATCAATAAAATATCTGTAACTTTGTTGCTTTTTGGATGATTCAGATGAAACTTGCAGGGGTGATAGACTCTTCTGAGAGCATGAAGCTTGACAAGCTCCAAGGTGATAGGTGTAGGGGTTTCTGGAAAACTGTGCCTAAAATTCCTGAAAGCAAAACTCATGTCATGTGTGGGTGTGTTAAGCCGCAGTGGAGTGAAAACTGCAGGGGTGGTAGCTCTTGCTGAGGCCACAAAGCCTGCTGAGTTTCAAGGACATAGGTGCAGGGGTTTCTGGGGAACTGCACCTGAAGCTGCTGACAAGCAAAACTCATGACACAGGTGACACCGTGTGTGCGCTAAGGCACAGGGGAGTGAAAACTGCAGAATTGCTAGGCCCTGCTGCAGCCAGAAAGCCTGCTGGCAGTCAAGAAGATAGGTGGAGCGTGAGTCTGGGATCTGAGGCCCTGCACCTTTGGCCACTACCAGGCAAAATTCATGACATGGGTGCTTGTGCAAATGTGTCTGTCTTGGAGCACAGCGGGGTGAAACCTACTGCAGGCCTGGCTGCTAAGCCCTGCTGTGGCCGTGAATCTTGCCAGCTTTGTGTTTCTTAGAGTGCAGGGGGGAGGGGGTGAAAAGAACTACTGCAGCCTGGCTGCTAGGCCCTGCCATGCCATGAAACCTGCCAGGTGTCAAAGAGAGAGGTACAGGGGCACTGGCTTCTGGGGCCCTTCACCTCTGGCTGCTAACAGGCAAAGCTCATGATGTGGGTAGGTGGCACTGTGTGGGTATGCACCCTCACTGGTGCTAGGCCCTCTACACAGTAGTGTGTAGTGTGCCCCAGTGAGGTCTCCTCCTCCCCTACAGTCTCAAATTGGTCCACCACTTTACATGACAAGTTCCCTCACTATGGGCTGAGAAGGGCATAGCCAGCGCTAAGGGTTTTGGTGGCCTCAAGGTAGGCCTTGAGGACCACCAAGATTTGGGAGATGGTACCCCATTCAGCTCTGTTCAGGGGGCTGCTGATCCCGATCTCCCCAAGCAAGGCCATCTCATGGATGGCCTTCTGTTGCTCCACCAGCCTCTTGAGCATCAGGTATGTGGAGTTCCACCGAGTTTTCACATCCTGCATGATTTTGTGTTGCAGGATACTCATAGATTTCATAGACATTAGGGCTGGAAGGGACCTCGGGAGATCATTGAGTCCAGCCCCCTGCCCAAAGGGCAGGAAGTCAGCTGGGGTCATAGGATCCCAGCAAGATAAGCATCCAATTTACTCTTGAAGGTGTTCAATGTAGGTGCTTGAACCACCTCCGCTGGCAGACTGTTCCAGACCTTGGGGGCTCAGACAGTAAAGAAATTCTTCCTTATGTCCAGCCTGAAAGGGTCTTGCAGGAGTTTGTGACCGTTCGACCTCGTCATCCCTTGGGGTGCTCTGGTGAACAGACGTTCCCCCAGATCCTGGTGGTCACCCCTGATAAACTTATAGGTGGCCATCAGATCACCCCTGAGCCTGCGCTTTTCCAGGCTAAAGAGTCCCATGGCTCTCAGCCTGTCATCGTAAGATCTGTTTTCCTGAGCTCTGATCATGCGTGTGGCTCTCTTCTGGACTCTCTCAAGCTTCTCCACATCCTTTTTGAATTGTGGAGCCCAAAACTGGACGCAGTACTCCAGCTGCGGCCTCACCAAGGCCGAGTACATGGGGAGAATGACGTCCCGGGATTTGCTCGAGAAGCATCTATGGATGCATGCCAGCATTTTGGTCGCTCTGCCTGTTTCTCCCACAGCATTTTGCACCACTTGATGCTGTGGAAGAAGTAGCCTGTCACCCTTCCTGCATTTTGAAATCACTTGGCTTGTAGCAGTAGTGGTGGTGGTGCCATCACCGGCAGCCCTGTCCCCCTCCAAGGCATTCCTCACTATGAAATGCATCCTCTGTGCCACACAGTGGATGACAACAAAGTTGGACAGCCTTCACCATATTGGCCCTGATGTCAGTGACCATGAACCCGCGGGTGAGCTCGTCCTGCCCAATAAGCCACCCCTGCACCATGTGGTCCATGGTCCCCATGATTTCCCTTGCCATGTGGGACTCATCCAGCACCTTGGCTTGGAGGAGAGCCCACTGATGGCTTGACTGATCACACCAGTACCCTGTGAGGGAAAGGTAGGTGTGATCATCATGCCAGCTGCTCCAGTTGTTGGAGGTGAAGTGCAAAGCTACCTGCAGCTCTGCCTTGTTTAGCTCTTCCCTGAAGTACTCCCTGCATGCCTCATATAGGGAGGGCACCCCTGTCCTGCTAAAGGTGGTACATGTGGGCATTTTGTATGATGGGGCCAGAAGCTCTATGACCCAGCTGAACCCTACCCACTCAGCTAAGGAGAAGTGATGGTTATCCAGAGCAAGCATCTCCCCAGTGGTCTGGCTGATCTTGAGTGGCTTTGCAATTTGCTCTCTTCTGTCTGCAGCATTCCCCCACTGGTCCAGGGTGGCCGGCCTCTGCTTTGGGGGAAAGGGGGCTTTGGAGTGCATGGGGGACTTCCCTTTCAGTATGCCCACCCTGGTGCCAGGCTTAGGAGCAAGAAGGACAAGGGGGTGCTGCCTCCTGAGGCAGCAGCATCGTCATGGTGGAAAAGTGTTTCACATCCTTGCCCCAGCTGATGTGCCTTTGGCAGTGCTGGCAGATAGCAAACCTGGGATCATCTGCCACCTCAAAATGCTCCCACACTACACTACTCACCCACTTCTGGATTAAGGGTCAGGATGCTGCTTTATCCCACTCATCAGGTTGAGGCAGAACAGCAGGAGGAACTACCTCAGCTGAGCCACTTGCCTCAACCTCCTCCAAGGTGCTGGAGGAGACCTGGATCTAGGGGAACTTTGAAGGGTGTGGAGCATAAACTGTGATTCCCTCTTGGTTCCCAGAATTGCGTGAGCCAGGGTGTCCAGCACCCCTGGTTCCAGTTCCAGCTCCTCCTCTGGCACTGGGAGGCTTACACTGAGAGATGACATTGGGGTAGAGGAGACAGTGATTCCACTTGTGGTGCCTATTTATGGACTGAGTGGATGTTCATAGGTTTATGGATGTAGGTTTGGAAGGGACCTGAGCAGATCATCAATTCTGACTCCCTGCCCTGGGTAGGAATGAATAGTGGGCTCATATGACCCCTGGTAAATTTAAGCTCAGATGACCCAAGCTAGGTAATTATCAAGCCTCCTTTTCAAGACCCCTAAGGTAGGAGCCAGCACCACTTCCCTTGGAAGCTGGTTCCAGATCCTGGCCACACTATGAAGTAGTGCCTGCTGATATCTAGCCTGAACCTACTCTCAATCAACTTGTGACCGTTATTACTGGTCACTCCTGGCAGTGCTCGGGGGAACGGGGACTCCCCCCAATGCCTGCTGATCCCCTCTGACTAGTTTATAACAGGCCACTAGATCCCCCCTCAGCCTTCTCTTTTGGAGGCTGAACAGGTTCAAGTCCCGTAGCCTCTCCTCATAGGGCCTGCCCTGCTGTCCCTTGATCATGTGTGTGGCCCTCCTCTGGACCCTCTCGATGCTGTCCACATCCCTCTTGAAGTGCAGCACCCAGAAATGGACGCAGTACTCCAACTGTGGCCTGACCAGTGTTGCATAGAGGGGGAGGATCACAACCCTGGACCTGCTCATGATGCATCAGTGGATGCATGACAAGACGCAGGTAGGATTACTGACTGCATCCTCACATTGGTGGCCCATGTTCATTATAAGTGTGTGTGCAATCTGTGTGCCTCCCTGCACAGTGATGGATCATGCTGGCAGGGGAAAAACTGAGCTTTTTTTCAAAGTTTGCAAAAAAAGAAAAAAGAGAGAGCAAATATGAATTGAATGAAACTAACTGGATAGTATTAAGTAAAGAGATTCTAAGCTAAGCTAAGATAAGCTATATCCTATCCAATCCTTTCTAACAACAAAAAGGAGCAGGCAAGTTGCAACTCCTGGCTATGGAGCAAGCCAGGCAGCAGCACAGTACTTTTCTGACACTGTTCTTCAGACAGAACCAGCTCATAAAAGGCACAGAAAGCCTGAACACAGAGTTTTTTATGCTGTTTGTATGTCCCACCCGCAAGACACTATAACTGGAAAAGCAGTCAGGAAGAAATCACGCTCACTGGCCACCTAGTCTTTCCCCCCACTCCTACTCCCCCTCCCCATCCCACTCTCCCTTTCTCGTCTAAGTTGTTTCCTCATACAGACAGCCTCTGAATCACTGAATCTTTTCTGAATCTTTTCTGAATCGATTTGGAAGCTCTGAATCAATTCAGAAAGGCAAAAGCAGCCAGTGATTTGATTTGGACATGCAGTTTCGGCTTCTGAATTGTCTGAAACTTTTCTGAATCCGAATCATGGTCTGAAGCTTTGCACAGCTCTAGTAATCACATGGGATGTCAGAGATTCAGTTTTAAGTTCATGATGCAGTGAATTCAGAGATTGGAATCTGGGACTTCTGCATCCTAGATGAGGAAACACTGTGCTACTGTTTACTCTGGGGAGGATTTCTCTTTGAA